>NC_134403.1:10904247-11209812 GCF_038048845.1 Mixophyes fleayi
TATTTAACAAAAAAAATTAGAATAGTGAAGTCAGTTAACTTCCATTATCCCCCCTTCCCCCCGTGGGAGGGGTAGTAAAGGCTAAATTTACAAGTTGAGGGGTCAAACTCATTTTCGTGAGGTAATTTTACCTCATGAACACACATTAAAAAGGGCGCTTGCGTCAGGAAGTAACGCTCTTCCCCTGAGGAGACCTGGGCTAGGCCCAAATGCATGACAAGAACCTTTTTAAGACCTTAAGTAGCTTGATTTGACTAGAATGCATGAGTATCATGCACGGGTTAACTTGTGTATATATATATATATATATATATATATATATATATATATACACACACACACACACACATACATACATACATACATACATACATACATACATACACACACTGGGCCTGATTTATTAATAAAAGTAAAGCAAGAAAATAGGAGTAACTTTGCACGTTGGCAAAACCATGTTGCATTGGAGCGGGATGTAAATTTAAAATATGGGGACAGATTTATAGTTAGGGTAGGGCATGTCCTAGCGATTGGTAGTCATTTTCCCAACACTAATAACCCTGACAGCAGGTACGCCTACACAAAAATCATGATTATGACAAATCCGACATCTCTGAAAGACTTACGATAAAACAAAGTAACACAATATATCAGGCAAGCTCAATATTAATGACGACGGAGGAAAATGCCGCCAGTCTTATTCATGTCACTGAAGAGCCCAACACTGACATTTATGCGTTTAAAGCGGCAATGCGTGTACCCAACGTCAACATTGGGTTTATGGCTTATAGATATTATAGGGTGCGGGTCCACGCACTGCTGTTTTAAAGGCATAAATCTCAGCGTCGCTGTGACAGGATTGACCACCTATGCCACCCTGTCTGTTGTTGCTTGGGAGCGGCTGGGCTTACTTTGCCACCGTTCCCTTTCGTTATCCCAAATGCACCCTCCTGCCGCAGTAGGAGGGGCTTACAAATGCTATCACCACTGGACTCCTTACCGGCATCCAGTACCAGGTTTCTTCTGGGTAACTGACGCTGCGAGTGTACCCCGTTATTGGTTTACCTGGGCTGATACTCCTGACCTCTTACTATGGATCAGGGATGCTGTGGATGGATCACCCCTGACCCAGAGCCGGATTTAGACCTCATGGGGCCCTAGGCAAGATACTGGTTTGGGGCCCCCTATCTGAACAAATTTATAGCACTATAGTTTTTTAGCATAAGCTATACCCCTATTCAGGGGCTGGCTGGCAGAGTTTAGCCCGGGTGGGCAAGCACATAGCACTGGCCCATATGTAGCGGCCCATTTTTAAAGGGTGGTCTCACTGCCGGCCCTGGGAGGGCCCTCTGGGGACGGCTGGGCCCTAGGCAATTGCCTAGGTTGCTTAATGGTAAATCCGGCCCTACCCTGACCCATCTTACTGACCAGGGCTGCTGGGTAGCAGGCAGAGCGGAGATACCGGAAAAGCTGGGTCCAACCTCAGAAACAGCCGGAGAACGGATTAGATTTAGGGGCATATTCAATTGTTAGCTTTCCGCGCAGCGGAAAAACTAGTACCCTTAATACGGTAATAGGTAGCTGGATTTCAGCTCGCGGCTCAGAGAGCTGCGAGCTGAAATCCAGCGAGAAAATTACTGTATTAACTGTTTTTACGCGCACTATTACTGTAGTAACGGTAATAGAGAGACGAGCGCAAGATTTTCGGCGTTTCCGCCGACAATTGAATATGCCCCTTAGGGTCTAATCTGCAGGTCACAAAAAACTAACCCATTTTGATTGGTGGATGTTATAGGTAATCTAGGTAATTGCTGCACATTTATCAGTTTATATATACATATCAAGTTATGTCATCCTCATCTCAGTCCATGTGGCATGTTATCTCATGGCTTTATCCTCCTTCAATATTTTTTCCACCAGGTCATAAACCCACAGTTTCACTTTATTCATTTCCGTTTTGATCAGTCGATTTTTGCCTTTTGCCCTCTTTCTTTTAACATTATACTTACCCTTGATCATTCCTCCTGTGTGTCATATCATGACACATTAGAGCGATGACGAACTAGGCGGAAGTGATTCCCGGCAACCTTTAGTTGCTACAACGTTGCTAGGTATGACGCTGTAATAGGAGGTGGGCTCTCCACTTTAAATAGCCAATGTTATCATCACATCGGCTTGCCTAAGAAAAAGCTAATAGCGAAATGCGCGTCGGCGGACGCCGCGTTAACTGCTCAATATAATTATACTTGTTAGGTGGTCCTTTGATAAGTTTAAAGTTGAAACTATATTCTCCCAAAAGAGGCTAATAGTGTTATATATCATCTCTAATTTATACCGCTTAGCCAGCTATTTTGAAAACACAGCAAACACTGTATATAATTACAATCACGGGGATAATCTTTGTTATATCATTATAGAGGTTGGCATGTGCGTGGAAGCTCTGGAGGGCGCATAATATTAGACTGAGAATGATGCCTATCTATTACCATTTATATTTGATCCCTATACCAAAATACTAGTGTTTGAATACACGGACACTGTATCAATGTGGAAGTTGCCATACTACAACTAAGAGAATTGTCTCCCTTCTAATTGTTCCCTTGGGGGTAATAGAGCATGTATATAGTATGAGCTGCATGGGTGAACATAAAATACTGAACTTATAATATTTTAATCCATTATATTGGATCAGTATCACTCCAAGCAGAGAGGCTAATAACGATATACATCATTGCTAACCTATACCGCTCAGCCAGCTATTTTTTGAAAACGCAGTAAGCACTGTATATAATTACAATCATGAGAGTAATCTCTGTTACATCATTATAGAGGCTGGCTTATGCATGGTAGCTCCGGAGGACGCATAGGGGGGTATTCAATTGTTAGCGTTAACGCTTACAAACGAGCGCTCATAAAATCTTACCGTTAATACGGTAATTACTCGCGGAATTTCAGCTCGAGCTGAAATTCCGCGAGTAAACTACCGTATTAACGGTTTTCGCGCGCAATATTACCGTATAAACGGTAATATTTTTTGAGCGCTCGTTTTTCAGCGTTAACGCTGACAATTGAATACGCCCCATAATATTAGATTGAGAATAATGTCTATCTTATCAGACTGACACTGTATCAATGTGGTTGGTGGTTGCTAAATTACAACCAGGAGAACAGTTTCCCCTTTTAATCCCTTCCTTGGGGGTAATAAAGTACACATATAGTAGGATCTGCAGGGTGAATATAATTGCCCCTTCAGCGATAGTTTTCAATTTCTAATATGATTATCCACCTAATAAGATAACTATTTAACTATATACCTCTCCGACACCTATATTGATATTGTATCAATTGTGCCGGGGATTCTAATTCTGGGCAGTACCGCGGCTGGACATTGGTTTGTCCATTTTAACAGTCATATTTTTGTCTTGCATGTTTCACATATTCATATTTTAATATATCGCTACTAGATGATTTTAGATTTATTATTTAATAAAGTTGTATTTAACAGCCTTAATTGGATTTATTTAGATCCCATGTGAGTGCCCCATACAATTCTTTCCTATCCTACTTCTTGGATTTTTGAATCAAAGTGTTTTCAATTGACTGGGGAGCACCCTTATCACATACATATGATATTTATATAATAAATGAAGTATAAAATTGTCTGATGATAAGTATGGTGGGATGCTGGGTGTGGTGTTTTCTCTCCAGTTGTGTGATTATATTTCCTCCCCACATATGCCTATTTGGAGATTTCCTCTAGCAACCTTACAAACCCAAACAATGACATTTCCATACAAAAACACATCCCAATGTAACAGGATAAGTGCATTTCAAATTATACATTGGTTCCTGCACCTCTGATGATTGAATTACATTTCTACAATAAATTATTTCCACATGATCCAGCCACAAATAAGTTATTTATCAGTGATCCAGTCACAGTCGCCCTTCTCAGTGACGTGAATAAGATAGGCGGCGTTTTCTTCCGTCGTCATTAATATGCAGCTTCCTGGATATAATGTGTGGAGGTGTTACGGTAAGTCTGTGTTTTATACATGTCGATTTTTTTGTCCTCATCATTATTATTTTGTAGGCGTACTTGCTGTCGTGGTTATTAGAGTCGGGAAAACATACCCAACCCGTGTAGATCAACTTTAAAATTCAGTGTAAAAATAATGCTATCAAATCAAGTATTTGTGTGCGACATGAAAAAACAGCCAGTATTTAACTTATGTGCGAAATAATAAACTAATTTGCACCCCTTGGAGAAAACTATTTTTTTTGCCTTAATTTCTTTAATGAATCAGCCCCAATGTCTATTCTCTCTCTCTCACACACACACACACGTTGTACTTACACATACACAAACTGTACACATAAATACTCTGTACTCACAGCGGGTAGGAGAAGCCAAAAGACAGGAGACTGAGGAAAAGACTGGATGTGAGAGGTCCCTTCATACTGGTGACTGTCTGTATAATACCAGATTGTCCACACTGAGCAATTTATACCCACGACTGGGTGTCTGTCAAATCCAGTCATATCATTACACAATCACTTCCCAGCAGCACCTGAAATACACAAGTTACACAACCAATTCCCAGAATCCAGCACCGGGAAACACAAATCCTGAAATTATTTTGTATGTTTTTAAATTGAGAGCTAACTTACCAAAGAGGTACCCCAGAAGCCTCCAAATAGCAATCCAATGTCAGCACTCCCCCTCAGCTACAAATATATGGGACTCTCATTGTTTAGAGTTAGGACCACCCTATTAGCAAAAGCACCGTGGAGAGGCGGATGGCTTTAACATACATTTGCAAATGTGTGCAACTAAGACTTTTGCATTTTTATCTACAGTAGAAATAGCAGATCTGTTGCTGGCTATAGCAGTGTGCTGGGGGATCTCTGTGTGTTTTTCCTTTTAGGATAACCCGACCCTTTCACGCACCTGCTATAGCCTATAAATTGATTGAGGAACTTCCATTTCTTTATTTCTTTGAATGTATCAGCACATTGTACACAGCACAGTAACTTACATATACATTATACACAGCACAGTAACTTATATATACATTATACACAGCACAGTAACTTACATATACATTATACACAGTACAGTAACATATATACATTATACACAGTACAGTAACTTACATATATATTATACACAGCACAGTAACTTACATATACATTATACACAGCACAGTAACTAACATATACATTATACACAGTACAGTAACATACATACATTATACACAGTACAGTAACATACATACATTATACACAGTACAGTAACTTACATATACATTATACACAGCACAGTAACTTACATATACATTATATACAGTACAGTAACTTACATATACATTATACACAGTACAGTAACTTACATATACATTATACACAGCACAGTAACTTACATATACATTATACACAGTACTGTAACTAATGCTTAGCGATTGATAACAGCCATAACCATACATTTTTTATCTTAACCTTAACCTTATCCGTGTAATAAATAACACAACACCGACTTAGTGGCAATTAACATTTCTTTATTGAAATAACCGGATATGGTGGCAGGAGAACACTGTATGGCATTGTCTATTTCCTAAGCGCACCCTTTGTAGTTTATCCTTAAACTGGGACAACAATCCCCAGGCATTCCAGAACCCACACCCCTTCTGAGCTAATCTTAACGCACCACAAGCCAGCCCAAAGGGGCTGTACTTGCACCGAACCTAAGCCGACTCTTCGAAGTGAACGGGTTCCAAACGACTCATTACCATCAATGTGCACTTCACCAACCTTGCTTATGTCTGTACAGTATTCTCCTGCTACGCTAAGGGCAGCACCAGCCACAGGACCCAAGTCCACCAACTGGCCCTTTATACCTCCGGGGCTAAAACAGTATCTGTACCATACCACGGCCTGCACACCACATGGCCCAACATACCTCCAGGGCTGAATCGACACTCCCATACTCTACCACGAGCATGCACACCAAATGGTTCAACATACCTCCGGGCCTGTACCTGTACCCATACTTAGAGAACCGTATCCAAGCACTATGGCCCATCCTAAGTCTCGAAAAGTGTCCCTCATATCATGGGGCACATCAGCAGGAAGGTTGTACACCACAACCAGCTAACAAACTCCGGATTCAGGAGTCAGGAATGGGAGGGAAGGATTCTTTCCTGGAACCAACAGAGCTGTATGACTCCGAGAGGGTGGGCTCCAATCACCAGGCCCATTCCAGGTCTTCTGGGCCTCCAGCCAAAGTGTAGTCTGATTTGCACTGCACCTGGAGCTATTGCCTTTAGGTGAGCTTCATTATCTACAGGTGAGCTCTTTTGTCTGAAGACGAGTGTCACGGGCACTAGGAGTCTTTGCCCAGGATATCACCAGATGATGTTCTTACCAGAGTAATATAGCTGGTACTATGGTCCTCTGGTAGCAGGGTGACAACGGAACAGGAGAATCAGCAGATGGTGAGAGAATGCTCAAGGAAAGTCTATGACTAGCAGCAACTGGTAATGACTTAGATGTATGTACACGAGGAACCAGATGGACAAATAAACGTGAGGAGAGTTAGTGGTCTGCGTACAGCAAGTTGTACCACTGTCTATAGTGAAGGAATGGATTCCAGGTGCAAGTAGGTAACGGGGAAGTCAGTGGTCTGCGTACAGCAAGTTGTACCACTGCTTATGTGAGAGGATACTTGAAACTGGTGTCAATGGGAAACAGGAGTCAGTGGTCTGCGTGCAGCAAGTTGTACCATTGCTATATATATGTGAGGAGGGACACGAGGAGATGAATGGAATGCAGAGCATACACGGGGCACACGGAACTTGATCCCACGATGATAACCACAATACAATAATAACTGACAAGCGCTGCTTTGAAGTATACAAAGTCACTATAGAGATCCAGGTAATAGGAAACAAAGTCAATAGTAACAATAGCTTCAGTAGATGGAAGACTCCGGAGATGAACACAACACAGTCCAGACGGATATGCAATACAACAGCAAAGTCAATGGAAAGTATGCATACAGCGGTTCAGGAGAGCAGGCTGTCAAGGAGACGTGCAGGGATACCTGAACGGCTGAACGCCGGCAGGAGGAGAGACCACTGGAGGATGGAAGCGGTAATCAGGTTGGTGCAGAGCACGGAAGGTAACCGGTAATCAACGGAGCAATACTCAGGAAGCAGTATTAAGTAAAACTGGAAACATGATGAACACGGGAGAATTGAGGCTGTCTGGTATCCGGCAGTAGTAGTGGAGGCAGCGGAGGGAAGACACGCTGAACACAGGAGAGTAGAGACGGTCTGGAATCCGGCAGTAGTAACGGAGGCAGCGGAGAGCAGACACACTGAACACAGGAGAGTTGAGGCGGACAGGATTCCGGCAGTAGTAGCAGATAGGAATCAGCTGAGTGCAGGCACGATGAACACAGGAGAGTTGAGGCGGACTGGAATCCGGCAGCAGTAGCAGATAGGAATCAGCTGAGTGCAGGCACGATGAACACAGGAGAGTTGAAGTGGTCTGGAAACCACAAACGTAGTAGACAGAAATCAGCAGGAGCTGAATACACGAGGAAACACAGGAACACCTTCAGAGGCTCATGGGGAATGAGACTCCAAGATCAGGCAACCACGTAATGATCACAGGTGGTTTAAATAGGGAGGGTTGCCTGATCATCCAATCAATTAAAAGCAACAGGTACTGAAGGTTTCATAAGGGCTGCACATGCGCAGACCCTCAGGATGGCGGACGGCCACGGTTCCTGAACACAGGAGAAATGGCACTCACAGTCCGGTGAGTGACAACGAGTTTCATTGTCTACAGTTGAGCTACAGTGTCTGAAGGCAAGATTCATTGTCTGCAGGTGAGCACCACTATCTACAGATGAGCTCCAGTGTCTGAAAGTAAGCTCTATTGTCTGCAGGTCATCTGCATTATCTACAGGTGAGCTCCGTTGTCTGCAGATAATCTCCATTGTTCACCGTCTATAACTGGAACCAAGGTAGATAACATGAAACTTCTCCATGTAGGACACTGATTTACACTATGATTATCCTTTACCATACAAAACAATTTTCAATAAAAACACATCTATATATGTGATACCATAAATCAAAATGATATAATATTCAAGTGTCCAAATGACCGCGTATCAAATTAAAATAATATTTGAGCTTATCTGGTGGGAAATTCCATTGCATTCCAGATCTTCCCCACAGGTAAATCGTATACAGTTGATCCAATTCACTTCGTACTAAAGCCCAAGGAAATAAGGAATATTATAGTGCAGTATGTTCATAACACCAGGTACTTCTCATAGAATTATATATAAAATATTATTTTATTATAACACATCAATAAGATAGCAAATCAATGCCCGTACATTAAAAACATAAATAGATAGCTTATCTGTAGACCAAGTCTCTCAGGCAGCTGATCCCGGGAGGGAGCTCACTGGCCAGGAAAGCAATCTCCCCAACAAGCTGAGAGATCCAGGAATAACATCTGTTCCCTTGACGCATTTCTTCAGAAAATGACTTTATCAAAAGGGTAGTAATAGCATGATAAGAAGTCCTAGGTTAAATAGTCCACATAACCAATCACTGAAAAGTATCAAAGCATAGAGGTTTGCGGTAAAACAACAGGCACCAGAGATCAATAAAGATAAACCGATATGCCAGCGCTCACCCAAATGTAAATAAGCTGCCAAATGGGGAAAAGGGGAGGTGATCCCTAATCCTCTCCAGATAACCACAAATGAGCAAACAACAGAGCTAAATACAAATTTAAAGTACAGAGACCGATGTATAAATGAGAGTAAATATGTATTGTCATAGACCTAAAACATATACAATAAATGGACAATAATTGCTGTTAAAACAAAAAATGCATAAAAAATATGTCTGCAGACACAATCACAAAAAACAAAAAAATTATATGCATATAAAACAAAAAATACAAAAATGAAAAAAGAAAAAGAAAAACCATATAGAAAATTTATATCCAACACAAAATAAAAAATAAAATAGGAAATAGGCCGGTGAGTCAGTATGTACACATAAATATGTGTACTAATATCCTCCAAGCAGAAATAGTAGTATACTCCACCCCAATAAGGATTCCAGATAGAATGGATAGAGGAAGGTTTACTGCCAAAAACAAAGTCCACTGTTTAGTGTTGCGCTAAAATAAATCTGCTGTCCCATGCAGCGCTTGAAAAGCTAATACATAAAATCGATGTCCACAAATGCCAATACTACTCACTGGACCGGTCCCCGGAAATGTCAAGCGGCAGCACTCTCTGCCGTCCGTCAGATTCCTTCTGCTGTTTCTCTGGGTTCGTTGGCGCATGCGCATAAGTACGTAGGTCCTTAAAGCTAATTAGATGGAAGAACACCTCAATATCACTCGGCCAAAACATATATAAGTTAAAAAATGTTAAAAAAGGAGTGCCATCCCTTGAGTCAACGCGTTTCAGCCAAGCTCAGGCGGGCTTCCTCAGGACAAATGAAATGGCAACACAAAACTTAAAACAATACATATAAGGAAAATTGAAGGACCTGAAGTCCAAACAACCAATAGAGAATGCCAGAATTGAAGGACACAGGGAACACTTGTGTACTGAAAGTGAGTGGATACAATGTAATGAAATAGCACCACACATAAACCAAATATAATAAATAAAACCATAATCAAAATAATAAAGATATTGAAAGAGTAAAGGAAGAGAGTAAACACATTAAATCAATCAGACATAAGAGCATCCCCTCAGAACTAATGATTAACCCTTACATGACCAGAGCATCAAAATAATATTATCAATTATCTAAGAACACTCCTAAGTCAAAATCAAGATTAAGACCCCGTGGGGAAAGGGTATGCAACTCATAGATCTATTTGGACTCTTCCATGGAGATTTTCTTCACATAATCACCCCCCCTCCAATTTCTTTGAACTTTCTTAATGCCTACAAATTTCAGTGTAGTAGCGTCATGATTGTGGTACTTAGAGTAATGATCTGATAGACTATGCTGGTTGAATCCTTTCTTAATATTCCTAAGGTGCTCAGATAGCCTAACATGTAGACTCCGTATGGTCCGTCCCACATACTGGAGGCCACACGGACACTCCAGCAGATAGACAACCCCGGTTGTATCACATGTAATCCTTTCCTTTATGGTATACTCCTTGCCAGTATCTTTACATACAAATTACCTAATTGGTTTGGTAGTTTTGTGCCAAGTGGTTTTACATACCTGGCACCGATTACAAAAGAAAAAAAACATTCTCCCCTTCCTCTAACCATGTTCCATCCTGTTTTTTAGTATCTAAAGGTAGGAAACTTTTGACCAATGAATTCTTAAGGTTGGGGGCCTTTTTGTAAATAAATTTTGGATGTTCTGAAAGGATGCATGCTAGTTTTTCATCCTTTCTGACATTCCTCTCAAAGGATTTAGCCTGCTCATTGAAATCTGTTATAAAAGCTGGAAATTCCAAATTAATGTATTTCTTTTCTCTATGAGTCAATAAAGGATCTCTCTCCAATTTCAAGACCTCTTGATATGCTGCTTCTACTGTGTCAGGGTCATAGTCCCTATCCAGGAACCTATCTTTCAAAAGGGTTGCTTACTCTTTAAAAACTTCCAATTCTGAGCAATTCCTCCTCACCCTCATGAACTGGCCTTTAGGTACATTTCTAAGCCATATCTGATGATGCCCACTGGTTGCAAGGATGAATGTATTGCAGTCCATCTGCTTTGTAAACGTTTTAGTCTTCAAACAGTTGTTATCAACATATATCTCCAAGTCTAGAAATTCCACCTTGGTCTTACTAGAGTGGGCCACAAATAATAATAATAATAATAATAATAAGTAAAGTTCATTGTTGTTAATATATGAAACAAATTCTTGTAGTGTATTTTCATTACCCTTCCAGACACACAGAATATCATCTATATACCGCCTCCACACATAGAGATGATCTTTAACGGGTTATTGGTCCAGATGAGTAGATCCTCCCAGTATGCCATTAATAGGTTGGCATAACTGGGTGCAAATTTACTGCCCATAGCGGTCCCTTTTATTTGCCTGAAAAACTGACCATGAAACCAAAAATAATTGTGTTCTAACACAAATCGAATAGCATCTATAATAAACTCCATCTGTTTTTGAGGGATGTCCGAACATTCTAACAACTTCTTATAGACATGCTCGCACCCAACCTCATGGTTGATAACCGTATAAAGAGATGTGACATCACAGATAAGGAGAATACAATCCTCCTCCCATTCCATATTATTCAAGGTTTTAGGTGCGTCAGTAGTATCTCTCAAGCAACTACGTTGTTTTACAACAAGAGGCTGTAGAAATTGGTCAATGTACTGAGCAAGATTGTAAGTGACCCGATAGCTGAAATAATGGGTCTACCCAGGGGTTCCCTTAGTGACTTATGTATCTTCGGTAGAATATAGATTACAGATTATAGATATACATTAGTCCGTTCATTCAGCCCATAACCGATGACGTCACTTCCGCCCTCACTCTGATGCCGCAAGGGACATCCAAACATCCACGACATCCGCCCTCACTCCGATGTTGTAGATAACAATGATTGCAATATAAATTACATCATATAATCCAAGCATAATCGCAGCATATTCGCCACATAAGACTTAATACAATTACAAAATTTCCTGCCCTATAAATAATGGGGTCACTTACGCCCTCATTACATTATAAACCAATACAAATGTACAATAAAACATGCAATGGGTAACATTAGAACTATAGTATATAAAACAATGGTATCATAATAACATAATGACATAATAACATACATAGCTATTAATGCCTAAGACATATTGCACAAACAAATGGCAAAGAGTTATAGATACCTATAAATATAAATAGCAAATGAGGGAAATATAGGAAAAAAAAGAAAACATGAATTAGAAAATATGAACTAAAAAGTGCTATTTCAAATGTCTCATTGAGGCCTAATGGTGCTAAAGTTCCCAGTTTGAAAATCCAAAACATCTCCCTACAAGCAAATATATTAGCAAGATCTGCTCCTCCTGGGCCAAGTATAGCACGTTCTATAGCTTTGACCTTCAATAGGCTAGGGTCTCCATTATGAAATGTAGAGAAATGTCTTAAAACCGCATGTGTATCCGATTTATTCTTAATCGCCCGTGCATGCTCTTGAATGCGTATTAAGAATAATATTGTCGGGTTAAGTCTTTAAACACTTAACCTGTCTGGCCCCGACATTGCCGCTTTAAATTACCATTTATAGAAGTCGCGATGACATGAAACTGTACTGCCGAAGACCTCTCCATTCAGAATAACTTTCTGTCACCATGGTGGTCCCATCAGAGGTGTTCAGCATCAGTTTTCAGGTAAGTCTATTTATATTTAAATTGGATTTTCATAAATTCGGTTTTATTTGTAGCTGTCCTCGATGTCGGAATTGTGGTAATTGTGAAAACCATTACCACTGTTTACAAAACAGGTTTTTTTAAGCAAAATGAAATGGGACGGCCTTCACAGGGGCAGTGTTAATGCTAATAGGAGGGCAGGAATGACCCCTGGGAGTCACTATTGTTTGCATACAAATATTACAAAAGTTTTGACCTTTGGTAACAGGTATATCCCAGAGCCATAACTCCCCTTTCAATAAACCAGTCATAATCTCCCACACATTTAAATACCATACATGATGGAATCACAACAATGGGACCTACCCTTTCAAAGACAGGTGACCACAGCTGTTCCCGGGTACCGCCAGTAAGTATAATTCACAACCCGAGTGTGATCTCTGGCTCTAAGTATGGAGTTGCACACAGATTTCCCATAATGTGAAATCTGAAGACATTTTCTCTGAAGTTCATATTTCCATTTACCTGTACAGGCAGCCTTCAAATGCTGCCTTTGTCTGCAAGGATGTCAAGCTGTGAATGACTCCAAAAAGTCTATTTTGGTGTCCAGAAACCAACTTGTGTCAGGATATAGCTCACCACAGGGGCCTTTCAAGCTGCTACAGATGACACTACTATCTACTAACACTAGGATGTGCAGAGCCACCAAATAAACATACAACAGTCTTTCTGACTTCACATTTTACACCATAGTAACTTCATTTATAAATAGATTCAGTTGATATATCAAACAAACTCTGCAGTTATGATTTAGGCCCCATTCCCCACAATTATGTGATGGGCCAACCCCTATAACGGTAAGATCTCTATGTTCATGACAGTTACTAATAAAGTAATTTTTGGATCATTATATCTCGAATTTCACAATGAGACAAACTAGACATTGTAACTTTGTTTTCTTGGATCGTTGCTCTCAGGTAACAAGACTTTAAGCGCCGCCTAAAAGATAAGTTGAAGGTCCACCACAGTCATGCTCACGCCACAGGCGGTGGTCTACCAGTAGCTTCTGACCTCAGTTCCCTTGAGACCACGGCATTGGCCTTTTGTCAGGTGCCGTCCCCACAATTCCCGTAGGTGCAGGGGACGGTCGCCTGCCGTTAGAATCCCATTGCCTAGCAACGGGACACTCATTCGGCCTTGTGTTGGCTTGCTGCGCAGTCATGCGCAGTAGCAATCGCGTCCCGTTGCTAGGCAATGGGACGCTCTTCTCTTGCTTCCTGTCGGTGGTCAGCTGTGTTCCGACTGCCAAATCCCATAGAGTGCTTGCAGTAGCACACATTATGACTTTGTATTCAGTATGTGTGTTTTTATTCCCAAAGCATCTCTGTGCTCACCCCCATACTGTGTTTGAATATTAGCTTTAAGATTGGTAATATATGAGATTGTGTCATATTATCTATTACACTGTAGGGGAGGTATTCATGCTATTCCTAGGGCTTCCTATTGTTTACTTATACCAACAGAGTAAGTCTATGTATATTCTAGGTCTGCAGAAACAATTCATCAATAATTATATTATCAGGTAGACCAGACTATTGTTTAACAGAAACAATCTTTGTTTACTTAAACAACAGGAGATCTAGCTAGGGGCAGTGTCCCCTCCTCTGTTAAAATCTAGTCAGGGAAGTGTTATGTTTATAACACAATGGAGTGAATAGTGATCATTACATTTATATATATTGTGTATATGTGGCCCTGCTATTTGCATTACTAGTTAACCACAGGTCACAGGCTAAAAATGAGAAACTGTAATATTGTGCTTTTAGCTACATCTGTAGTCAAATGAGATGTTTAGTAGTGTATTCACAAGCCAGACATGGTAGCTTTCTGTGTCTGATTTAAGCACCTTTATTAGGAAATATGTATTGTATTCCTATGCCTTAATATCCTAAGATACAGCAGACAGCCAAACACACCCCTACAGCCTGAGGCTATTCTGTGGGTATAAGATAGAGCAGTGGAGTGTCAGGGGAGTTATGGAGGAAGAATCAGGCTGGTGTTGGAGGTAATGGTTCCTGCCAGCTGATGGAGATCGGGAGAAGGACTGCGAGGACCCTTGTTCCTCTTCCTTTGGATAAGTCACCCCATGTCTTGTGAATCTGTGCGCTCCCCAAAAGCGAGGTGACAGTGCAGCCGGACCGCTACCCTGCTGGCAGTCACTGGGGCTTTGCACTCCTAGGAAAGCGTAAGCCTATAAGCGGATTGCACAAGATGGCCATAATAGGACCGGTATTGTATTGTATGTACTACTCTCGTGTCCATTGCGCATAACTGAAATTGTTACTCCTGTACATATATTAGTTTTGTGCTTTTTGCCAGTTCCATTACTAAAAGCTACCATTGGTTAAGTTGGATATCTGCCTGGGTGTAAGTATTTACCCATGTACAGGGGAACTCGGTAGGCTGTTCAGCTTTGGTAGACACTGTTCCCTGACAACCGTGACACCTGTACTGATGACGGGATGGTGCAAGGGGTGGGCCGTATTGACAACACCCCTACTGGAGCCTCTAACACCACCAGGTAGATTTGATTGGACTATAGCTTTAAGTAAACTAACAATTTTTGGCCCAAATATACAACAAAAGTCATATATATGCTGGTGGATACAGTCAGATGTAATGAAGATAACTTTGTAACTTCACACACACAAATATCTGAGTAATTTGTTACCACACAGCGACTCATATTTTAAGATGATGCTAAATGTTTTCTCTTCATGACTATTTTTTTTTTCTAGATGGTCATGCAGATACTTTAGAGGATGACCTGGTGAAGGAGGCCCGTGATGTTGAAGACCATCAGATGGAAGAGGAGGCAGAAGTCAGTGGCCAGGATTCACTGCGTGAATGTTATCAAAAGCTCATGCAAACACCACAACTCAGACCCACACCAATGAAATAAGCCCTACTCTGATCCGTACTGAGCACAATTTACAGAGTAACCTGACCACAATAAACACTACCCGCACCCGTCTTACTGACATTATTGCCCAAAATGTCACTACCAACCCACCAGCTCCAATTACCCAGGTATCCTCTCTTTCCCTTTTATCCAAAAATATCAGTCCAATCCATCATCCCTACTTCACCACACAAGCATCTCTGACACAAATTCCTACCCAAATGCAAAATCCTTACTCTCACCAGTTTTACAATCCAGCACCACTCCCCTCTTCAGGCCAAATTTATTGGTTTGCCAGGAATCAACTTCAGCACCAACAACATTTAACACAACCCCCGTATTTTGGAAATCAGGCCATGAATTGAGAAATACAATAATCTTGCCCGCCCCCCCCATTGCCATCTCTGCCCCCTCGGCACTCAATTGACGTCTGCTGCACCCCCACTCTCTGTTGGTCCACTGGTCTCTGCTTCTTCCACAATGTTGCCTTCAACATCACGGGTAACCAAAAACAAGATGCATCACAAACCCACCAGGGGCAAAGAGGCCATGGAAATCAAATAATCATATCATGAGCTGTTATCACTCGAATTACACACATGGCCATAATGGTATTTTTGGGGAATTTTGTTAAACATTGTAATTAAATAAAAATGGTGATATACTGTACTTTACAGGCGAAGTAGGTAGCCAGGACATATTCTTTAAATGTGGCCAAATTACCCGACTGAGGAGGGCTTGGATCCATGTTTTCCACCTCCTGGCCAGCAACCTCGGCCTCTTCCACCCAAGGAACCTCACTCCTAATAGCAATGTTATGAAACATCCCACACAGAGCAATTATATCACACACGGTCCTTTGCACATACATTAGAGCACCACCAGCCCAGTCAAGACAGCTGAATCTGGCCTTTAAAAGGCCAAATGCCCACTCTATAACCGATCTAGTGGTTGTATATGGCAAGGTGTAGGAGACTTCCTGCTCCCTATGTGGGTTCAAAATCGGAGCGAAGAGGCAAAGGCAAAAAGGGTATGTGCTGTCTCCAATAAAGGGTGACAAGAAAGAGAAAGGACAAAATATTAAAGACAAACAACTAGCCAAAAAAAAAGTCACTTTACAAATGGTGCACTATTTGCTATGTCAAGATAAAGTACTTAAATATTTGACTGCTCCATGTTAATCTGTCAGTATCCTAAAGTAAAAAATGAAAACTCCATAAAAATTACCATGTTACATCTATCTATTGGCAATGGTGTACCTATTACCAAACAATGGTCTTGTTCCCAGTTCGATGTACATCATATAGCAAGGGTTTTCTGACAAACAAATGCTCAATTTGAAATCATTTTTATAATAGAAATGGCAGCAAATATCCATACGTCACCATGTGTCTGTGTAGCCCCTTGCCTCTGTTGTAATCTTTTCCACATCCCTGATTGCCGGAAGGCAAATGAGTCATGTGTACTCCCTAGCCACACAGCTACCAGGTCACAAATCTGGAGAGACGGGTCACATATAGCCTGGACATTTATCTACTGGAAATGTTTAAAATAAATCAGAGCATTCCCACCCGACGGGACGAGGGCTACATGTGTTCCATCTACTGCCTCTATGATGTGTGGAAAGACGGCTATGGTGGCAAACTGCTGCTTTGAGGGCACAAGGGACTCCTCATTGAGTGGCAGATGGATGATTTGGCTGAGCCAAGACAGGAACGCCTGCAGAACAGCCTTCAGCACATGCCTGAAGGACTACTGGGACATTCCTGCCTCTACTCATACTGTCATCTGCAATGAGCCAGTGGCGCAAGAATTCAATACCGCCAACAGTTTGGTCAATGGCAGAATTGCTGTCGGGATGTTGCTCATTGGCTCTTGGTCAGAGCAGAGTGTCCATAATGACATGAGGCGGAAGCCGATACCGATGGACCACCTCAGCATCTGACATCCTAAAGAGGCTGACACGTGGCCTGAAGACACGCTCCCTGGGTCAGCGATGATGACCAGTTACTGGTTTTGGAGGGGTTGATGGCTGTTGCCCTCCTGTTCTCGGCCATTTCAAAGAAATGCTATATGTGATAGAGAAGGGTAAAAGGGTCTAAAAATGACATTACCTCACAGCTTGTAAACTTTTTGGTCTGTTTGGGCGTTAAAGATTGCATATATACTACACCTGCAAGTGGGCTTGCCAGACTCATTATATAACTTTAAAATAAAATAAATTTAAAAAAATAAACAAAAAGGAACACAAGATTATAAATGCATTGGAAAAACTTTGAGAAAATGTGAGGAACAAAATAAGCACAAACAACAAAAAGAGAACTACTATTAAACTGGTACGTAATATTGCAATATAAATAAAGATTGACAATGTGGCATATTCCAATGTATGAGTAAACATTAGCCCCCCAAAAAAACCATTCATATGTAATGCTGGAAGAAAATAAATACCTAGTAAATTGAATGCAGCTCCCGAATAAGTGAAAATTCTATATAGATCATATGGCACCATATGATAGAGCATTCTCCATGGGTCTTAATATAGTGGTGTTTAATGAGAGGATTGTCTGCAGGTGTAGGGAGCAAAGTTCACAATTCCATTAGATAACCCGCGGTGTGCAGCTGCAGGTGTTTACAATTGACAGCTGAGATTTAAACTAGACCCTGAGCAGATGCAGATTTTACACCTGGAATCCCTGCTGCTCTTTTGTCCACCCGAACCTGACATGCACATTGCTGCATGGGAATGCCCTCATTATAAATTGACTACAGCCAAAAGCCAATTTCCTGCCCCGTTCGCTCCACGAAATCATAGGCTGTCGTAAGTGTCCATTACATCTGCAACGGCCAGGGTTGTGCTCACGGCCATATGCCCCATTTCTGGGCATGCGCAGATACGTGCTTTGAAGATCACTCAGGCCCACTATGATTTGTAGTTATTTTTTTATTGTGGTGTAAACTATTTTTTGCAAAATAAAACATCATTGTTAATTCATCCATGATACACTACTTTGTTTCCCTGTTTCCATAGTTCCTAATACAGCCTGACTCAGTAGAGTAGTCTTCAGTAGTAACTGGGCTCAATTCAACCCAAAAGACACTCCAGGATAGACCCTGTGACCTGGGTATTGTCACAGTGACTAAGAGAGAAAGTTCTACAACTGTTTAGAAACTTCTGAAAATGTCTACAAGAGACAGATGAATTGATTGAGGATCTGCAATGTCAATGAATGAGGTGTTTGATTGACGCCCAAAGAACAGATCTGTGATTGTTCATACAGTGGGAACTATAAATTCTCTTTTAGGTGAAGTTTTGAAAATCCTCCAAGAACTTTGTGCTCTCAGCCAGTGTGTACACAAGTCTGATGATTCCCGGTCTCTGTGTAATGTTTGCTTATTATATCGCAACAAGGAATGGACGGGATGAGAGTCCAGTTACTCGGACAGGCACAGTGAGGGGGGTGGGAGGAATGTTGTTGAGGAAACTGAATTGATGAGTAAATGTTGGGAATTCATTTCCCCATTATAACCAAAAACATTGATTTCAACAGATTTCAACTAGATAATTAACATTTATAAATATACCACATATCATATACAAGCTCTATTTTTGGTTGAGACCCCGCTCCTCCGGTTCAGAGTAGCAAAGAGTTGGGATTATCATTTCCCTCCTACAGGGTGACCCCCAGTCCTGGGCCTTTTCCTTGCCGCAGACCAGTCCTGCCATGCAGTCAGTAGACGCTTTCTTCGAGGCATTAGGTCTACTATATGTTGAAGTCGTATAATTGGATGAACGAAAGTATATTGGTTTAATATTGTTTAGCCATGAAAATGCAATCCTTACGCCACGTAGCACGCACACACTCGCATTACAACATTTAGTTACTTATATAATTTCATATTGGTTCTGTTACACTGTAATTCAGGAGCAGATAGTATTTGGTTTATTATTAGTCTATATATATATATATATATATATACATATATATATATATATATATATGTATATATATATATATATATAGT
This sequence comes from Mixophyes fleayi, assembly GCF_038048845.1. NCBI lineage: Eukaryota > Metazoa > Chordata > Amphibia > Anura > Limnodynastidae > Mixophyes > Mixophyes fleayi. Next base: position 10,923,643 of record NC_134403.1, read on the forward strand.
GATTATATGTACATTGTAGTGTTATTAAAGGTTTAGGTTATAGGAAAGGTGTCATGCCTGATATCATATTGATCCCCTAATCATCAGCAGCTGTCCGGTGCAGTCGGCGAAGAGATCGCACATTGCATACTTTAGTTATTGATATCAGGTAATAATTCTTAGTATGATGCTGGCTATGAAAGGAGCAGACCCCCTGGAGAGACGACCCCCACCTTTGGATTCCTTAGATTGAATCAACCTATGATCTGTTTACCCTGGACCCACCCAACGTCTGGACCTATAGAAACAATCTACGTCATCTCTATTGTTCAAGTGTAACACTGTACTGTATATAATCATTGCTGCACACACCCTGGCCCTCAGTCAACTCTGACACAGTATTCTAACAGATATACTGTCCACCGGGTCCCGTGGGTGCGCAGCGAGCGCAAGCGATTGCATTGGTATGTATTTATCTTTTGGTATTGGCTGTGCTGTACTGTACTTTATCATAATATAATAATGTATTGAGTTGTTGACTATTTACATCTACTAAAATAAATCACTTTGTGCTTTGGAAACACATAAAATTGAGTGGGCAATGCTTATTTTAAAACGATAGAATTACTTTAATATATATGATGACCCGGATCGAATGGCCTCCGCTGAGCTCATCTACGGGCCTTTAAACAAGGCCGGCGGTCGGCAGAGGAATACTGCGCTGAATTTTGAAGATGGTCACCTGACAGTGGATGGAATGACCCTGCCTTACGCAGTCAGTTTCGTCTAGGTCTGTCGGAACAGATTAAAGACTCCTTGGTGCAATATCCGTCTCCTACCTCACTGGAGGATCTGATGCACCTCTACATTAAAATCGACAGGAGAATTAAAGAGCGAAAATCTGAAAAGGAGGCATCCTCTCCTCCATCTGCCTTGATTCCTGTTTCCACAGATGATGAGGAGCCTATGCAATTAGGAGCGTATCGTCTCTCTCCTGAGGAAAGAGACAGGAGACGATCCCAAGGTCTATGTCTCTATTGTGGCACTAAGGGCCACGTCTCCCTTTCTTGTCCTAATAAACCGGGAAAGGAGCATGCCTAGGGAATGAGGGGAAAGTTCACCTAGGTCTACAAATTGTTTCCCCAAAAAATGCTGTATTGATCCCTGCACAACTCACGTTCAGTGCTCGTTCTGTGGACCTGTTGGCCTTCATTGACATTGGAGCTGCAGGCAACTTCCTTGACATCAGGTTTGCCCGCTCTGCTGGGATTCCGATGGTTAAGCTCAAATCTACTATTACTGTATGTGGTTTAGATGGAAGCCCATTGCCTGGTGGCAAGATTACCTGGGAGACCCCACTACTACAGTTGAACATCGGAGCCCTCCATTCAGAGTCCATAACCTTCTTCCTTATCGACTGTCCGTCGGTTCCCTTGATCTTGGGCCACCCATGGCTTTCCCGTCATAATCCTGTCATGGATTGGGTAAAAGGAGAAATTGTCCAGTGGAGCTCTTATTGTACAGTCTTGCTTGTCACTCCCTCTGCGTATGATTCAGTCTATTCCGGAACAGCTTCCCTCACAATATCACGAGTTCTGGGATGTGTTCTCCAAGAAGGCTGCAGATACTTTACCACCGCACCGTGACTTCGACTGTGCCATTGAGCTTATTCCTGTTTCCAAGTTACCTAAGGGACGCTTGTACTCCCTCTCTGGTCCAGAGACAAAATCCATGCAGGAATACATTGATGAAAATCTTGAGAAGGGCTTCATCAGGCCATCTAAATCTCCTGTAGGAGCGGGATGCTTCTTTGTATCCAAAAAGAATGGAGGATTAAGACCTTGTATTGACTACCGGGGATTGAATCTCATCATAATCAAGAACACCTATCCCCTTCCTCTCATCTCAGTATTATTTGATCAATTAAGAGGTGCTACGGTCTTCACCAAAATCGACCTTCGTGGAGCGTATAATCTCATCCGTATCAAAGAAGGAGATGAGTGGAAGACGGCATTCAATACGCACTCTGGCCACTACGAGTATCTGGTCATGCCGTTTGGTCTTAGTAATGCTCCTAGGTATTCCAGGACTTGATCAATGAAGTTCTTCGGGAGTTTCTTGATTGTTTCGTGGTCGTCTATTTAGATGATATCCTCATCTATTCTAAATCTTTATCAGCACATCGGGATCACGTCAAACAGGTTCTACGGAGATTGTGAGAAAACCACCTATATGCCAAACTGGAAAAGTGTGAGTTCGAGATGCAGAAGGTATCCTTTTTAGGCTACGTAATCTCTTCTGAGGGATTCTCCATGGATCCAACTAAGGTCCAGGCTATCTTAGATTGGGTGCAACCGAACAATCTTAAGGTGGTGCAGAGGTTCCTGGGGTTCGCCAACTATTATAGAAGGTTCATTCGTGGCTTTGCTGACATTGTGGCTCCCATTGTCGCCCTGACTCACAAAGGAATGGATCCAACTAATTGGTCGCACCAAGCAGTAGCTTCATTCGAAAGCCTAAAAGAAGCCTTTGTGTCCGCTCAGGTCCTTAGACACCCGGGTCCAGCTAAGGCATTTGTTCTGGAGGTCGACACTTCAGACATCGGTGCCGGTGCTATTTTATCACAGAAGGATCTTCATACTAATCGTCTACACCCATGTGCCTATTTCTCCCGTAAGTTCTCTTCAGCGGAAGCCAACTATGATGTCGGTAATAGAGAATTATTGGCAATCAAATGGGCCTTCGAGGAGTGGCGGCATTGGCTGGAGGGTGCTTCACATCAGATCTCTGTTATTACAGACCACAAGAACTTACAATATATTCAGTCGGCCAAACGCCTAAATCCCAGACAGGCCCGTTGGTCGTTATTCTTTACCCGATTTAATTTCCTGATCACCTACCGACCAGGTTCCAAAAATGTCCGGGCAGAAGCTCTGTCCAGAAGTTTCTAGGCACACCACGTTCCAGTTACAAACCCAGAGCCTATTATTCCTCCTTCCATAATCCATGCTGGGTTAACCCAAGATCTGAGTATCACACTTCAGAGATTCCAGAGATTAGCCCGATACTACTCCGGAGCGATGTCTCTTTGTTCCAGTCCATTTAAGGAAGGCGGTTCTTGCAGAGGCGCATAATAGTAGGACTGCTGGACATCCTGGAATCCATAAGACGCTAGAAATCCTTTCCCGTACGGTCTGGTGGCCATCGTTGTCTGCTGACGTCAAGAGTCATGTCCTCTCATGCGAGGTTTGTGCCATAAACAAAGTCCCCAGGATCCGTCCAGTAGGTCAGCTGGTTCCTTTGGCCATTCCTGCAAAACCATGGACACACTTGTCCATGGACTTTATATTTGATCTGCCACCCTCTGCAGGACACAATACCATTTGGGTCGTGGTAGACCGGTTCAGCAAAATGTCACATTTCATTCCCGTTAACCAGACTTCCTACTGCTCGAGATTTGGCCGTCCTATTCATTCAACATATTTTCCGTCTCCATGGACTCCCTACTGACATCGTCTCCGATCAGGGTTCTCAGTTCATAGCGCAATTCTGGAAATCCTTCTGTAACCTTCTCGGAATCAAGGTCTGAAAACCGAAACTGAAACTGAAAGGGTTAACCAGTCCTTAGAGAAGTTTTCACGATGCTACATATAGGAGTTCCATGACAACTGGTCCTCCTTGTTACCCTGGGCGGAATTTGCCTGTAATAATTCCTGTCACTCGTCTACCAAAAACTCAGTTTTTTTGCAATTATGGTTTTCACCCCAGATCTAACTCTTTGTACTCACTCAAGTCTGTTGGTATCCAGGAGATCCGCTCCACTGCCAGGGATCTCAGAGTTATCTGGAGGAAAGTACAGTCATCATTGAGACAAGCCTCATTTGTTGCAAAAAAAAATTCGGACTGCCACCGTACCGCCTGCTCCCTCAAGGTGGGCCAGAAAGTGTGGCTGTCTACAAAAAAATATTAGGCTCAGGCAGCCTTGCAAGAAGTTGGGCCCTAAGTTCATCGGTCCGTTCCTTATCATCAAGCAGGTGAATTCTGTCGCATTTAGGTTAAAAATTCCGGGCTCGCTGAGAATCCCCAACACATTTCATTGTTCTCTATTGAAGCCAGTACTATATCCTAGTCAAACCCAGTCTTCAAGTTTGCCTGGGAGAAATTCAAACAAACCACCAAGATACATTGTTCAGAAGATCCTGGATTCCAAAAAAGTGCTAGGTCAGGTGCACTTCCTAGGGCAGTGGAGGAATCGCGAGTTAGAAGAGCGGTCTTGGATTCCGTGGAGACAACTCCATGCCTCTAGACAGCTGAAGGAGTTCTTCAAGAAATTCCCTAGGAAACCAGGGTGTCGGGGTTCCTTAACCCCTCCTCAAGGGGGGGGGGGGGTACTGTCACGAGCCGTGGCGGTACTCACAGCCGCCACGGCTCGCTTCCTGCTCCCTCCGTCACCATGACGACCGGGACGTCACTTCCTGGATTCGGGCCAGGGCAACGACCGGTCGCCGGAAGATATCTTGATGCGCTCCGGCAGCCTGTGTAGCTGGGCGCATGCGCCGAGTCTCCCGCAGCCTACAGGCTGACCACTAGGATATATCATTGCATTAACCTACACCTGAGTGTAGGTCCTGGGGCAGCTCTGATTCGTTTGGCAGCATGGCAGGCAATTAGCCTGCAACTGTGTACTCTAGCCCTGATTGGTCTGCCTCAGTATTTAAGGCAGCGAGGTCTGCAGCCTCACTGCCGGTTATAGTTTCTGTATCCAGTCTGCTAAACCTGCTCTCTGCCTTGTTCGTGCCTGTTGGACTTGCTGCTGTTTTACCGTGTATGACCCTTGGCCTGGATTTGAACTTTGCTTGTGTATCTCGTGACCCTGACCTCTGGCTTGAATACCGACCTCCCTGTCTGCTCATGACCCCTGACCTCGGCTTGTTTATTGGTACTGTTATCTGCTGCCAGCCCCTGACCTCTGCTTGGACTCCACTCCGCTTGCCTGGGTTCTCCCCAGCCGGTACACACTTCACGACCCTCTGTCAGTCTGCAGCCCAGCCTGTCCCCACCATCAGGGGCTCCAGTGAACACCTGACTGGCAGAGTAGACTCCGGGTTGTGTTGTGCCGGCTGGAGGGGTTCCTAACACACTACCTGTATTGTGCACGACCTGGACACTCCCTGCTCAACTGTTTCTCAACCTTAATTCTTACAGCTGCAGTTTTATTAGGACTTGTTGGTTTCACTTATGCTGTTGCTTGTATTCCCACCTTCAAACCACACCTGCCTCTCCACTTTCCCTGAATCTTTAACTGGCTCCCCTGCCCAGTGATCATACACAGCCAGCACAGTCCAGTCTATTCCATCCTTATCTCTTTGCATTATGTTTTGCTCCTCTGTCACTTCTGTCCTCTCCCTCTATCACCGTTTCCTGTGTACAACCTTCCTATATCCTCCTCCCTCCGCTTCTGTGCCCCTGATCTGACCCACTGCCACCTCCCCCTATTTCCCTCTCTCCTCCTATTCCCCTCTTACACTTTCCCTCTTGTCCCCTTTGCTGCTCTTCTATCTGCTTCCTTCTGTTCCTATCTACGTACCTTCCTTCCCTCTGGAAATCTATTCCCTTGCATCACTCTTTCCTCCTCCGGTCTCACCTTCTCCTGTTCATACCCACCCAAATCAGACCCATCTCCACTCCTCCCCCACCTCTTGCTCTTCTCCCATTCCCTGCCTGCTGATGGGTCCCCTCCTAGTTGTTTCTTGCCCTATTCCAACCCTCTCCTTGTCATGCCCCTCACTCAATATCACACACACCCTTGCAGTCCAGAAACCCCAACAACCTCATCCACATCTCTCCTCTTCCTGCTCTTCCTCTATCCTATGGTCTCTGTAGTGTCAGTCTAAAACAAACTGACCTCTATCCAGGATCTCTTTATCTCTAGATCTTTCAACCTGCTTGCCATGACTGAAACCCGGCTATCCACTGAGGACACTACCTTTCCTGCTGCTCTTTCTTTAGGGGCTTGTTCTTTTCCCACACACCCAGACTTGGGGACCGTCAAGGTGGTGGCGCTGGCATACTTCTCATCCGCTGCTGCTCTTTCTGGGTTCTTCCCCTGAACCCTTCCTCTCTCTCTCCTCCTTTGAGGTACACTCAATACACCTCTTCCATCCAGCCCACCTTCGTGTTGCTGTTATATACCGTCCTTCTGGTCCTGTCTCTCAATTCCTTGATCACTTTGCCATCTGGCTCCCTCACTTTCTCTCCTCTGACCTTCCCTCCTTCATCTTGGGGGACTTTAATATCCTTATAGACAATCCCTCAGACCCTGCTGCTTCCAAACTTCTTTCCCTCTCCTTCTCCCTTTGTCTCTCTCAATGGACTTCCTCTCCCTCCCACCACAGTGGCCACTCCCTTGATCTGATCTTTTTACACCTCGGTACTGTCTCCAACCTCATTACTTCACATTTTCCGCTCTCTGACCACCATCTCCTTTCTTTAATCATCTCTTCAGCACTCTCACCTTCCACATATCCCAAGGTTATTCTCACCAGGCATAATCTGGACACCATTGATCCTACCATGTTCTCCTTCTCCCTGTTCTCACTCCTTTCCCCCATCACCATTTTTTCTTGCCCCAATGAGGCTGTGTCCTTCTATAATCACACCCTTACCATGGCACTTGACTCTGTTGCCTTGATTTTCCTCTTACCTCACCAACTGCTACTTTTTAGTCTCTACACAGAACTCCACATGCCCCTACTTCCCTTCCCTGTTGCAGTTCCCCAAGGTTGTGCTCTTCTCCCTCTACACCTCCTCCTCTGGTGTTCTCATTACCCTCTTTGGCCTACAGTACCACCTCTATGCTGATAATACCCAAATCTATCTTTCATCTCCTGACCTCTCCCGTTTCCTTATGTCTCGTGTTTCGTCCTGTCTCTCACCCAACTCATCTTGGATGTCCCAAAGTTTTTTTAAACTTAATATTTTCAACACTGAACTAATCGTCCATCCGTCCGTCCGTCCCCCACCCCCACCTTCCAGGGCTCTCCCACCCCCCCCTCTTTATTTCTGTTAATACTACCCTTCTCTCTGTCCCTCAAGTCCGATGCCTTAGCATCTTCCTTGACTCCTCCCTCTCCTTCTAACCTCACATTCTGTCCCTATTTACATCCTGCTAATTTCACCTCTGGAATTTATAAAAAGATACGGACCTCTTTCACCACAAAAGCCTGCAAAACTCTTGTTCAATCTCTTATAATCTCTCGCCTTGCTACTGTAACCTCCTTCTCTTTGGCCTACCTGACTCTCACCTTGCCCCTCTTAAGTATATCCTCACTGCTGCTCTCCACCTCATTTTTCTCTCCTGCTGCGTTATCTCTGCATGTCAACCTCCACCAGTCCCTACATTGGCTCTCCATGGCCTACATAATAAAATTTAAACTCCTTACCCTCACCTTCAAAGCTCTCAATCAATCCCTCCCTACATCTCTAACCTCATCTCTACCTACATTCTTCGCCGGCCCCTCCACTCTGCCAAAGACCGCCGCCTCACTACTTCACTGATCACTTCTTCCCACTCCCACCTCCAGGACTTTGCCCGGGCTGCTCCTCAGCGGAATGATCTCCCACGCTCCATCAGGTTAGCCCCTACTCTCAAAGGCTTCAAGTGTGCCCTTAAGACTCATTTCTTTATTCAAGCCCATCAGACTTCCTCCTAAGTACTACTAACCTCCTACTATTTAAACTACATTTTTGTTGGACTACAAGACATTTTATAGGCGTGATTAGCAAACACAGCAGCCATTGCTCTATGCAGCCTAATGAGGACTATGAAAAGGGACCCAAATGTCCACTATTCTGAGGGGGGTTGAAAATGGTAGGAAAAGTTTTTTAGAGGTCAACATTCATGTTGCTTGATAGATCTGGTGGTGTGCTTCTCTATGTCCCTAGAAAGGTGCTGTGTGCTGCATAATTTGGTCCTAAAGCAAAGTATACCCCAAACACCAGCAATATATAGTAACGAATCAAGGGGTTAAATTTATCAAGCTGTGATATTTTTGGCAATTTAAAATCACTGCAAATCGCACAGGATAATCGGCCATATGTATTAAGTAGCAATTTTTAGTCTAATCTTCAAAATCTCTGTTCATCTCTCGCACTTTGCAGCGATTTCAAACTCGTCGGTGTTTAGCAAACTCGCTCGTGTTTAGATTAAAATTTCAATTTTTAAAGAAATACTACTTTCTGAGTGGTTGAAAGTTTTACATGGAAAGTTCACGTGATTCTGGCTACACTACCATATGCCTCACACCTGTGGCATGCTGAGACCTGTAGTACCACAAAGAAAAATGTTAAATAAACCACAACACCCTCGTTCAAACCCCATTGCTTTAATAAAAATAAAAAAATTACAAAACAGCAGCCTATTTATAACCACATTTATTTATTAAAAAATAACCAAAAAACAATTACTCACCAATCTGATGTCTTCATCTGTTCCCAGAAGTTTGCAATCCAAATAGGCTTTTGAACCATGTCCAAATAAATTATATTCCACAAAAGTCCATGAAGATGTCCCAAATAATTTGTGGTTCCAAAAAGTCCAGGGAAAATGTCCTGTTTTATTCTGGTCAATATGACCCCGTTTTTGTAATTCCACAAAGGCTTGGAGTCTTCTTTTATTTCGCTATAGTCCCACCCATCCCTGCTAGTGTTGGTTGGGTGGAAATCGGGGGGACTTCAAGCATTTTTTTTCTCGATTTTCGCACAAACAGCAGTAGGCCGGCAGTGCTAGTGTTATTAGTCTTTAGAGGAGGGGGGGGGGGGACACACATTTTTTTTAAAAGTCTTCTGACTTTTTCATTATACAGCCGCCGACTCCTGTGGCTGTATAGCCCTGCAGTGTAACAGTGATGTGTTTAATAATCTCACCTATAGAAAGCAGCGTGTTGTATCTGCCACTTTTGAATTCAAACTCGCTGCTTCATACATTTGGCGATTTGTATAGCCGGAGTGGAAAAAAGTCAATACCGCACCATTAACCTTATTTTATGGGTATATGTATGTTTGTTGAAATAACCATTTAGGCATTATTGAATGATTAAAAACAATATAAGTGCACCCAGATTACCCAAGTAAACAACAGCAGTGTGCATAAAGAAAAAATGTATTACCTAACTAAATGTAAATAAACAGAAATAACACAGTCTGTGTTGCTAGCTAAAAAAAAATGGCACTTTGCCCGAACTACAAAACAAATATTTTTTTTTATTTTTTTTTTCTTCTCTGTGGGCTCTGGAGACTTGGCCCGGCTGGTGGATGGCCGGCTGCCACCACTGATCCTCTAACTGCTAGGCACAGGAGTAATGGTGTCACGCTTCAAAGTAGGTATGAAGCCCGGGATGTGATTAAGCATAAAGGTGTTTATTGCTCAGAAAATACAGATAAATGGTCTGAACCCAATATAGCTGAAACTGCACAGGGAATACTGTAGATGCAGGTAGAATGGAAGGTAGAGAGATATCCGGAGAAGTGATGTAGCAGCAGGATGTGAAGTCCGAGAGCACAGGAGCATCAGGGAGAACAAACCATAAGGAAGGCAATGAAACAACAATGACCAGCAAGGTATACTGGGAGTGGCAGTTATAAGTAGAGAGACAATCAGGTGCTGGTGATAATTAGTGCAACAAGGTAACCCCTAGTAGTAGGAAGAAGCAAGAACAATAGCAGCACCTCTGGTAGATAAGAGGAACTGCGGGAGAAACATTCAATGAACACAATAATAAAGTCCAATAAATCCCAGAGACAGGAGCTGCCGAGATGAAGCAGCATCCTAAGGCGATGCTACAGAGGAAGTGAGGCAGATCCTGACAAGCGGGTAATGATGGACATGGGGCAGTGCTTACCGTGCTGCCAACAAATGATGAGGGCACCGCAGTAATAGCAATAAATGGCCACACATAGACACTGAATTACCCAAGAGTTTACACACAGCCCCAGTTAGGTTGTTTAGTCCTGTATTTAATTGTAAAGGGCTTGCTTCTATTCATTCCAATTAGGTAGACTTTGTTGGGTGTCCTACATATTGCGTAAGTATAAGGACTTTTGTCAGCTGGTGCTGAATACCTCTCAGGGAGTCCTGGTGTAAAGCCACCAAATTATCCCGCTCCCTGCTAAACTGTTATATGGATGCAGCCATAATGGGGACAGGAGCGGGTTGAGTTTGGGTAGGTGTTGAATTTGGTTGGCTGGGTGTGGGTCAGGGTCCGTTTCCACGGTCTGTAAGGTGATGACCTCCTCAGACTGGAACTCTGTTACCTCCCCAATGGCCTCCAATGCACCTTGTGATATTCCTTAGAAAACGGATAAAAAACATTAATAACTATTATCAGGACTAAAGCAGTTTCATATTATTTCTATTCCAAATGTTTCAATTTCATTTGTTTCACCCCCATTACAACATAGGCGCATGTACCTTCTAAGGAGTCATCCTCCACCTGAGTTGCGAATGCTGGCACTGGCGGTGTCTACTTCTGGGCGGAGGCTATGTGGACAAAGATTTTAAAAAAGTTTGATAAATATATTTGTCATATGGAAAAAACATTCAGCAACCCCCCCCCCAAAAAAAATCACCTTTTACAAATGTTCAGACCTCTGTTTGCAATGTGCAGAAATCTCAAACACTTACATGCTGCAGGATTACTCTTTGAACATAAAGGATAAACATCTGCACCTTTCTACAGTACTCACCAGCCTTTGGTTCAGACATGTCTGTCGGGGTCTTGCACATTAATTCCTTTGAGGAGCTGCTTGAACTCCTCCTCGTACGACGTGTACGTCATCACCAGAGCGGGCCCACCACCAGTCCCTGCAGCTGCTCACCTCTCCTCCTACGATGTGTACATCATCACCAGAGCGGGCCCACCACCAGTCCCTGCAGCTGCTTGAACTCCTTCTCGTACGTCATCACCAGAGCGGGCCCCCCACCAGTCCCTGCAGCTGCTTGAACTCCTCCTCGTACGACGTGTACGTCATCACCAGAGCGGGCCCACCACCAGTCCCTGCAGCTGCTCGCCTCTCCTTGGCCATCTTTCTCCTTCACTCTGCATTTTATGTCGCTGACGCGCTTGCGACAGTATCAATTAAGCTCTTAATGGGGCCCACTGCATTCATAGCATCACATAATTGTGACCACACTGCTTATTATGTGCAAATGTGATCTTTGTAGCCTCCCAAAAAGCGCTCATACATGGGCACTAAAATATGTATGAGGGCACAATTCTCAGCAAAACTAAAGCACACATTGCGCCCCAGCCTTTGTTTTGCCCACAAATGGACATGCCTCTTCCTCCTACTCCTCACCTCCTAGCTCCTATCTCTCCTCCTCTCCACTCTCCCCATCCTAACAGACAAATACACATGGGAAAGACAAACCAAAAAACAAATAGACTGACAAATAAAACACAGGGGAAATACAAAACAACAAATACACTCACGAACCAAGGACAAAGGAAATACAGTAAACAGAAAAATAAAATACTGACCAAAAAAATTAAAATGAATCAACACATGGACAATAAGGGCAACTAAACAAACAAGGGCAACTAAATAAAATAATAATAAAAAACACATACACAAACCTCACTTTCAACACTCCTTTACACAAAATAAACTCTCTCCTACACTGTCACCTGCTCTCTCTATGCTCCTGAAACCCCTTTTAACTCAAATAATGAAGTAGCTCAGGTCAAAATCGCAAAAGTTTTCCAGATAAAACTTGCAACCAATCTGAAAGGAGTACTGGTATGAAAATGGCGATTTTCAGCTAAACACGGGCGAATGTAAAACGTTGCAAATCGCGAGATGAATAGCGATTTGGAAGATCAGACTAATAATCGCTACTTAATACATATGGCAACTTGGGGATTCAAATCACTGGTTATCTCTTGCAATTTGCGGCTATTTTAAATTGCTGAAAAATTTGCAGCTTGATACATTTAACCCCTAGTCTTACAGCAGACTAATCAGGAATTGCACCTGCAAGGTTTTGACAAAGGTGCTGACAGTTCCTCTGTCTCTCACATCTGGGGAGGAGGTTGGATGACTCCTGAGAGACACTGCAAATGGTGACCAGTAGGTCTTGTATTTTGTATGTGTGTAGGACACAATGTCCCTCGCCTTGGAGAGAGTGTACCTGTATATTTAATTAGTGCAGGATAGGCAAGGATTTTGTTTTTGTTTATTTTTATGACTTGATAATAAAACTAGCTTTGTCTAGTCAAACAAAAACAATAGACTGATGTGATTTATCTGGCTGAAGCGAGTGCAGCCGTCTACCCCAGAGGACGGTAACCCCAGTCTCATTAGCTCTGAACTCAATGAGAAAACTAGGATGCTGCAAATGCAAAGGAAGTTGGAGGACCCAAACAACAGCAGCTCGCTGATGATATTGGAAAGTTGAAAACTAATATTGCAAGGGAAAATGCATTCCAGAATACAAGTCAAAGTCAATGTCAACGTGCAAAAGAAGAATCAGCAAAACTGTAGAAGGAAAAGGAAAATCTGTGCAAAGAACTTGATGCCAAAGTCACAGACATACAAGAGAAACGTAAGACCATAACCCAGGTTAGTAATATTGGAAGGCGACACAAGACTCAGTATGAAGAGTTAAAGATCCAGCATGATAAGCTGGATACTGAGACCTTCTCAACCCTGGAAGCACAGTCAGAAGAACAAGCTTATCAAAGAGAAATACAAGAGACAAGAAATTCTCATGCCCAGGCTGAAGCAAATATATCAGCACTGGAAAGCCAACAGAAGTCTGTAGATAGAAAAATAAAAGTTAAATCTCAACAGGAACAAACCTCACAAATTTAGTTGCTGCAGACTGCCAGATTGAGCCAGACAAACAAATGTGTAACATCACTGTAGAAGGCAAACGGGTAAAAACTTTGGGCTAGATTTACTAAGCTGTGGGTTTGAAAAAGTGGGGATGTTGCCTATAGCAACCAATCAGATTCTAGCTGTTATTTTGTAGAAAGTACTAAATAAATGAAAGCTAGAATCTGATTGGTTGCTGCTATATGCAACATTCCCACTTTTTCAAACCCGCAGCTTAGTAAATATACCCCTTTGTGTTAACATGAGAAACAATACTACCAGAATCTAGCAGTTAGTGAATCCCTTCATCATCATCATCATCAACTTTTATTTATATAGCGCCAGCAAATTCCGTAGCACTTTACAATTGGGAACAAACATTAATAAGACAATACTGGGTAATACATACAGGCAGAGAGGTAAAAGAACCCTGCTCGAAAGCTTACAATCTATAGGACAATGGGAGTTTGAAACACAAGGCCATGTGCTACATCATATTGCACAATGGACCAGCTAGAATGCAAAGGTAAAAGTACTGAGTGGGCTGTGTGTGTGGCAATGTTGATCAGAGGGTTGTTGTCTTGCGTTAGCTGTGTAGAGGGTGGTAATAGGGTAATCTAGGGAGATTAAGATGGTGGTTGAGGAATATCATGAGCTTGTCTGAAGAGGTGGGTTTTCAGAGAACGCTTGAAGGTTTGAAGACTAGAGGAAAGTCTTACTGTGCGAGGGAGGGAATTTCACAAAGTGGGTGCAGCCCGAAAAAAGTCCTGTAAGCGGGAATGGGAGAATGTGATGAGAGTGGAAGAGAGACGCAGTTCTTGTGCAGAATGGAGGTGTCGAGCTGGGAGATATTTTGAGACAAGTAAGGAAATGTATGTTGGTACAATTTTGTTGACGGCCTTGTATGTTAGTAGAAGAATTTTGTATTGGATTCGTTGAAATACAGGCAGCCAATGTAGAGACTGACAGAGTGGCTCAGCAGAGGAATAACGGTTTGCAAGGAAAATTAATCTAGCCGCTGCATGCAAAATAGATTGTAGGGGTTCAAGTCTGATTTTGGGAAGACCAGTAAGGAGGGAATTGCAATAGCCCATGCGGGAGTTGATGAGTGCATGAATTAAGGTTTTTGCGGGGTCTTGTGTCAGATATGTGCGTATTCTGGAAATGTTCTTTAGGTGTATGTAACATAATTTAGATATAGAGTTGATGTGGGGAATAAACGACAGTTGTGAGTCAAGGATTACACCTAGGCAACGAGCTTGCGGGGTGGGATTTATGGTCATGTTATCAACAGAAATAGAAATGTCAGGCAGGAAGCTTCTGTTTTTGGGTGGGAATATTATTAATTCAGTTTTTGAAAGATTGAGTTTGAGTTGGCGAGAAGACATCCAAGATGAAATGGCAGAAAGACAGTAAGTAACGTGAGACAACACAGAGATCAAGAGAGGATAGATAGATTGTGTATCATCCGCATAGAGATGATACTGAAATCCAAAGAAGCTTATTATTTTTCCTAGAGAAGTGGTGTAGATAGAGAATAGCAGAGGACTTAGGACTGAGCCTTACCCCTTAAAAAATCAAAGGAAAACTGTTGGGGATACAGGATGATACTCAGCATTATGTTACCACTGTGGAGAACACAGAAACACAGTATGGTCACATAATAGTCACTGTGGGATTAGTTCCTTGCTTGGGGTTTTAAATTAAGGAGAATTTTTTCCCAATTTTGGAAGCTATGGGAAACCTAGTTAATTGCAAAAGTAAATAACCCAGAGCCGCTTGATAATGATACAGTGGTGGTCCAAGCATGTTTGGAGAGTCAGAAAATGATGAGGACAGCAGTGGAGAGCAGGATGACCTACTGAAGTAGTAGTAGGAAATGTTGTTCACTCTGTTCACTGTATGCCTGATTTTTAAGTGAGGAAATATTTATTTGCCTCAGAACAATTAAAAGACCAAACGCTAAAAAAAAAAAAGTGTGAAAATTAATAATAGGGAGCCAGTAGAACCTGGCGATAGGATGTCGCACCCTTACATGGCAATAAACCAGGGATGTTCAAAAAAGGAAAAGACATTTTGGAATAAATGATTGTTCCTAAACCGTACAGAAGAACAGTGTAAACCAGGCTCATGGCGACATAACTGTCAAGCATCTAGGGGTAGAAAAAACATCAGATACAATTTTACAGTAGTTTTTCTGGTCAGGGGGTTCGAAAATATGTATCTGACTATTGTGCATCCTGCCCTGAATGACAGTACCATGATCCCAGGCTTCATTATAAAAGTCAGTTGGTTCTACTACCTGTTGTTAAGGTATACCCACCAGGTAATAGCAAGTCATAACGGATCCACTGTGGAAAGTTTAAAAGTCTGTGGAAAGATAGAGAAGCTTTGTTAGCCAGCCCGGTCCCTCTAATAAGTGCTAATCCTTTGGGTCTGAAAGGAACCACAGCCAATACCTTCACTCCCATTTAGCAGCCTAAAAAGTTTCAGATAATGAATAGAGGGTTGTTTAGGGATTATAGGTGTTCTACCCATAGGATGAAACAAGCCGGGGCATGTGACGAAAGCACTGGTAAAGTGGCAGATGGCAGGTATACGTGTCCCAGTTTGTCTGTCTTATATGCTCTAAAGCCCCAAGGATATTATTTGTTTGTGTAAAGGAGCTTCTCACACTTTTCTTCAGCTATAGGAAAAACTGGTAAGGGTCCTTGGGGTTATGTATTGAGAGAGAAGGGTGGGCTCCATACATAAGGTCCAAGCCAGGTCTTCTGATCTTGAAGTCTCACAGCAGACTAATTAGGAGTTGCACCTGCAAGGTGCTGACAAAATAGCTGCTAGGTAGCTTCCTCTCTCTCACCCTCTGGCGAAGAGGTTGGATGCCTCCTGAGAGACACTGAAAACGGTGACTAGTAATTCTTGCATTGATAGGCGATTGATATTGATATGTGATATTGTATGTGATAGGCAAGGATTTTGTTTCTGTTTATTTTTAGGACTGGAAAATTAAACTAGCTGTCGCTAGTCAAACCAAAAGAATTGACTTATCTGGCTGAAGTGAGTGCAGCTGTCTACCCCAGAGGACAGTAACCCCAGTCTTATTAGCTCACAATATATATTATATGTGACACGATGGACCACCTATGCCACCCTGTCTGTTGCTGTAAACCGGGTGGGATTACTTTGCCACCATTCCCTTTCGTTATCTCAAATGCGCCCTCTTGCTGCAGTAGGAGGGGCTTACAAATGCTGCCACCACTGGACTCCTTAACAGCATCCAGTACCAGGTTTCTTCTGGGTAACTGACACTCCTAGTGTACCCTGTTACTGGTGTACCTGGGCTGGTACTCCTGACCTCTTACTATGGATCAGGGTTGCTGTGGATGGATCCCCCCTGGCCTATCACACTGGCTAGACCTGCAGGGTAGCGGCAGAGCGATGGTACCGGAAAGCTGGGTCCAAATTTCAGAAACAACCTCTAGTAAGGTTAAACAAGAAATAAATTTCTTCCCCTGGTCTGAGAAATAAAGATATTCCTTTTACCAAAACACCCACAATATCAAAAATAAGTACATTTGCAATTATATAACCAAGTGCCTGTGCCATTTCCTTTAAATAAATTTATACTATAATTTACTTGTAAGTGATCCAGTCACTTTACATAATAATAATTTAATCTATATGAGCCTGATTCATTAAGGAAAATAAAAGGAGTACATTTGCTCCTGGACAAAACATGCTACAATGGAAGGGGTGTTAATTGGCTGCTATCAAACTGATCCTTGTCTGTGTGTGTGTGTGTAGGTGTAACAATATCTGAAAGACGAGGTGCACCAAGAAGACTAAACATTTGATAAATAAAAGAAACAAAGAGAGATGGATGGATTCTTCTAAAATACAATGTAAATTTATTTATAATTGATTTAAAAGATAAAAATAAAAATAAAATACACAGATCATATAAAGGATAATAGTAGCATATATGACGTCAATAGTGAATATTAAAGACATCACATTCCACATTAATAATACTATGCACATCTAGTAACAAACAACCAATCATAAGAATACAAGTTGTAAGACTCTATAGTAAATGTGCAAATAATTTAAGGTAGATATAAACTGAGTGTGTGGCCAGTACACTATGATTACTAATCTTACAGTTCTTTACAAGTCTTATAGTTTACCAAAATTATCAGCGATAACAGTACTTAGGTCAATGAAAAAGACAAGGGTGGTTCTTAGAGTCTCACCCCAATCGTGCTACCTGGCGCTTATAATGGATGAGCATTTGGATAAAGTTCCTCTGTAAGTAGCATAAAAAAGGAGTTATACACACTATACCTCTTGAGGTGTGTCCTTATTTGTACACAATGTGGGCGTCCAGGCCGCTAGGGAAGAAGAGATCCTCCATATATTTCAAACAGCTGGGAGAATAGTTTCAGTCTCCATCTTGTGCGCTTAAGTGTAACAAATATTAATGGATGATCAAACTCTGTCTGGTGCACTCCAATACGTCAGGTGATATTAAGGCTGGTAGACTCAAATAAATGGAATCCTGGTAATTTCCATATAAGTACAAAATTAAGTGGGTCTGTAGTTACAGACATGCAACAAGGTAAGTGTACATTTTAATTATGTCGTTATTGAAGTATTCATGTTTTTTTTTTTTTAGGTATACTGAGTGTTGGTATCCCAAGCGTCGGGATAACGTACCCATCCCTTTTTGTCATGTAGCACACATACTTGATAGCTTTATTTTTACACTGAAATTTAAAGTTGATCTAGGACATGCTCTATCCCAACTATAAATCTGTCCTCACATTTTTAATTTGGCTGCCCCTCCAATGCAACATGGTTTTGCCAAGGTGGAAAGTTATTGCTACTTTTGCTTTTCTTTCCTTTATGAATCAGGCCCTATATGTCTCCCTAGAGTTGTCTTACTTTTAACACATGTTGTCTTGGAAAAAAAAGAAGGGGGGGGGGGAGGACAGACAAAGAAAACATAAAGCTTTAAACGGTTTCACATTTTTAACACAGCTACCAGCAGGTGTTGCTGTTGTCTATGGCTTGTCACAGTCACTTTTTCGAATGGCACGCTTCACTCACTCCTGCACATCTATCTCTTTTTAAAGGCCCACTTAGACTTGTCCATCATCATTTACTTGTAAGGTGCCATGAAACTAAACAGTGCTGGATATCATACAAAATACAATGGCACATAAAAAGAGAACAAGTACATACAAGGCTAATGAAGGAGGTGCAGACATGAGATAAAGGGTAGGCAGGACCCTGCTCGCGAGAGCTTACAGTCTAGTGGGAAAGCGCAATAATGAGACAATGGGGTAAATGTATCAAGCGGAGAGTTTTCTAGTGGGTTTGAAAAGTGGAGATGTTGCCTATAGCAACCAATCAGAGTCTAGCTTTCATTTTGTAGAATGTACTAAATAAATGATAGCTAGAATCTGATTGCTTTTTCAAACCTGACGGAAAACTCTCAACTTGATACATTTTACCCAATGGGAGCAAGTGGAACAGAAGTGGGTATAGGAGTGCAGATTGTAGAATATGCAGAGGGAATGGTGTCAGGTGGGAGTAGGGTAACCTATAGTGAAGAGTTGGGTTTTGAGAGAGTAGTTAGAAGTTTGGGAGAGAGTCTGGACAGGTGGAGTAGGGAGTTCCATATTTGGGGAGTAGAACAGGAGAAGTCGTTGAGAGAGGAATGAAAGGCGGTAACTAGAGAGAAGGGCCATAGGTACAGAGGCAGATCGCAGAGAACGAGACGGAGATAGTCTCAGAATGAGGTTAGAGATGTATGAAGTGGAAGAGTTGGTGAAGTCTCTAAAGATGAGGATGAGAAGCTTGAAATGAATGTGTGAGGGAATAGGGAGTCAGTGAAGTGATTTGCAGAGTGGCATAAAGGTTGTGTTGTGGCAAGAGAGGAAGAACAGTCCACTGCAGCATTTAGGATCGATTGTAGATGGGAGATTAGTGTGTCATCAGCGTAGAGGTGGTAGTGCAGACTGAAGGAGCATATGAGTTCACAGAGAGAAGAGATATAAGAGAGAAAATCAGAGGGTCCAAAAACAGAGCTTCGAAGAAGCCCAACAGATGGAGAAAGTGAAGGAGAGAATATGTTATTAGTAGAGATACTGAAGGAGCATTCAGAAAGGTAAGAGAACCGTGAGTAAAGTGTGGTGAGGAGAAGAGGGTGATCAACGGCATCAAAAGTAGCAAACAGGTCAAGAGGATGAGGAGGGAGAAGTGAGCTTTCAACTTAGTCATGAGAAGACCATTGGTCACTTTAGTGAAGTGAAGAGAGAATCGAAGACCAACTGCAGAGGGTTAAGAGAGAGAGATTGGAGAGAAATTAGGTCAGGCAGTTATGTGCAAGTCACTCAAATAGTAAAAGGGAGGAGAGAAATGGGACAGTAGCTGGAGAGAGAGGTATAGTCGAGTGGTGGTTTCTTGATGATAGGAGAGAATGCATGTTTGAAAATGAAAGGGAAGGTGCCAATGTAGATGGAGAGGTTGAAAAGATGGAAAACATTGGGTGGGAAGGATGTGGCGGAGTTGGGATAGAACAGGATCAAGGAACCTCATCTTTAGTAACACTAGAGAAAGAACTGAGGGTAAATATATATGACGCCCCTCAGTAGGCCGACATAGGGCCATTACTTTTCAGTACCATTTTGTTCCCAAGAACTGACCAGTTGCTATGGAGCTTCTTATTAGGTGGATCATTACGTGACATTCAGGAAGCACCCTTCAGATAAATGCAACATCTCACTGAAAAAGAACCTCATGGGTTAAATCCCATCTTCACAGAGGACACTCAGGATTTGAACTAACCCTGTCATTGTACCCTCCATTTGCTTCCCATTCTTCTTCTCTGGACTTTAAGAGACACTTCAGAGCCTGACCCAGCATGGATCTTCAAGAGAAGGACATCTGGGGAAGGTATTAGAGAGGGACACTATAAGCCACCCCACCAATTGGGACCCTGCACCACTCCCCTGGTTGTTCACCACCACCGTGGGAATTTGGCAGGGGCGGATCAAGACTTTATGTTTAGGGGGGGCGATTTTGCATAATCACGCCCCTCCTTTGCTCTGATTGGCTGGCCTGCGTTAACCCCGCCTTCCGCCCGCAATTGCCCCCCCCCCCCGGTGTGGTCGCCGGCTGGCCCACATTTAGCCCCGTCCACGCTCGCACTTAGCCCCGCCCCTCCCGTTTTAATTGGCGGCTGGGACCTAGCTTTTTGCTGCTAGGGGGGGCGAATGCCCCGATCGCCCCCCCCTGGATCCGCCACTGGAATTTGGTGGGTTTAAAAGAAGGTTAGTCACTAACTATGACTGAGAGGTGATACTCTACCAAGGAACCTTGTGGATCACATCTGTCATGGATCCGTATACTTGGATCCTTGGTCTGCCCAATTTAGCCCTACTTCCAGCAAGGCGCGGAATCTAACGGGCAGATGGTGTTCACCAGGGACCGCAGTTCACGACCCATACTGGAAGTACCAGGCGAAACCTATAGGGGAAGTCACTGAAACAAATAGCAATAGGACACCGACTGCAGTGCGAGCGGATTAAACTAACAGGTGGTGTAATAATCTGCGGATGGCAGTTATGTTGCTGGAGCCTAAGAGTTGTCACCTGGGATGAACCAGTCTGAGGTCGGCAGGTTTACCACTGGGATGGTAAATACACAGGCGGTGTAATAGTCTGCGGACGGCGGGTTTACCACTGGAACGGTGGCGCGTACACGGGAGGTGTAATAGATTGCAGACGGCTAATAAATCCCAGGAGAGGTAGAAATCCAGCAGGAGATGAAAGCAGTCACGTCTAGCACCAAGGATAGGGAACTAAAAGAACAGGCACTGAGCTGCTGGAGGAAGTGCCTTTTAAGTTTGGAGACAAATTAGCCAGCTAATGAGGAAGCAGGAGAGGGAATAAGGAGATCGGGTCTGTGTATGCGCACCCCCGAAGAAAAGACGGCGGGCAGCCGTGACGGAGCACGTCGGTCAGTGGGGAGCAGGTAAGTGCGCTGGGCTTTAGTTATGGATGCCCGAACGCCCGGCGCGTGACAGCATCTTTACTTCCTGTGTGGATTTATTTTCATCGTCATTCCTGAGTGGAATTGCTCTATAATCTTTAGTGTGGACTTGTGCATCTCTATTCCTTTGTGGGACCATCTGTTATTATTCCCTGTGTGGGATTATTGTGAGGAACTCTACCCGACCCAAGGTCACGTTCTATCTGGACTGTCACTGGTATATTGTCACTTCGCAAAATGCATACCCTATTCCTGGGTTTTATCGATCTGTGTGTGTGGTGCAATATAAACCATCCATTTAATTTCATCTGCTCGTTGTCTGGGTGCAGAATAGAACCCTGTATATTCACAACATGTGAGTGGGGGAGAAGGTGGGTGTGTTGTGATGGATCTGGCTAAAAGAGGGGAGTTGGGCGCAGATGGGGCTGCAATAGGCGAGGTAGTGAGGTAGAAGGGTAGAGCTGAGGAGGTATGTAGGAGAATGGTGGAAACATGTGCGTGGAGGGTTGGTGAGAGACGAGATATGGGATATAAGGGAGGAGAGCAGCTTTATTCCCCCATCTCACCGTATCTATCAAGGAGTTAATACCAGTGATAGCGCTGCTACAGCTGGAGGTAATCCCTGCCGACAATAGGATTCATCGGATTTTATCAGCAAAGCCTATCTAATAAGTATTACTATTGCTACCATAATCTCATTATTTAAATAATATCAAATGGCAATTCTTTTAAAATATGTCCTTCGTTTTAATATTTTTTCTTTCTATTTTTAAACATTTTATTTTTTTATTGAACTGAAAGCCCAAGTCTGGTGATTGGTGTGGGCCTAGTTAATACTAGGATGGGAGACCACTTAAGAATACCAGGCCAATAGGTTTTTTGCCTATTCACACTGCTTCCAGCAGGGGTCGCTCTTGCTTATGACTTCTGCATGCTTACGTCACTGCCGGTGATCTAAGTAAGGAGGTTGTCAGCCCCTACAGCCACACCACCGTGAACACACCCAATCTCATCTGGTCTTGGAAGCCATGAAGGGTCGGGCCCGGTTAGTACTTAGATTCGAGATCAGTTGAGAATACCAGGTCATGCAGGCTTTTTGCTGATACGCATTGCTACCAGCAGGGGGCGCTCTTCCCTATGGCTTGTCATGTTCTCTTTTTTGACTGCACGGTTCATTCCTCCCTCCATATCTAGCTATTTTTAAAGGTCCACTCAATTGTACCCATGAAATTACCTACAACATGGGGGCACATCTGGAATGAGTAACCCAGAGTTGCAGGGGCCAGCAGCCTTCACTGCTTGGATCACCCAAAATCAGGTGACTCAACAAAGGCACGTTGGAAAGTAAAAAATCAAAGAACACAGACACAACGCATATTTTATGTTTGATGGGACAGAACTATATATATATATATATATATATATATATATATATATTTATTTATTTATTTATTTAAAACAAGCCTATATAGTGAAATAACTATAGATTATGAGGTATTTGGAACATCAATTATGTGGGATTTTAGATATTTTCTATGTCCTTTAAAGGTTTGGAGGGTGGCGTATTTATGTGCGGTTTGAAAACTGCATGATTTACTGAAGGCTGAGACACACGTCATGGATGAAAACCGCCAGATATGAAACTGCCATCCTGATTTTTACAAATGGAAAGCATCATAATGGTAAAATGTATCAAACTACAGTTATGGACAATGAAAACCGCCAGTAAAAGAAAAGAGTGTTTTTTTTTTCTTTTTTAACTGTAGAAGTGTCTGATTGGGCGAGATTGCTGAATCTGCATGCTGTGCAGTGTGATGAGCTCAGGGGACAGTGTAGCTGGATTCAGCTGAGCACTGTGAGACATTATAACACAGAAGACATCATGTTTCCCGCAACCCCTCACTCTCCATAATAATTCTCTCTAACAAATACACCTATCTCTTGTAAACACAATGTAATGTGAGCTTATGATATGTGGGCGTAGGGCAAGTGCAACACTGGGGGGTCCTCACCTCCTGTCAGAGGCGGGATCCTTCCCCTGCTGCTCACCTTAACAGGTGGAAGCTGAAGGCGGCATCGTCTGTTCATGGGACAGGAAGTGTGGGACTAGGCTGCGACGTCCTAGCCAAGTCCGTGTGGAAGGTATATAGGGACATTGTGTCCCAGGTGTGATGTGAGGAAGGTATATAGGGACATTGTGTCCCAGGTGTGATGTGAGGAAGGTATATAGGGACATTATGTCCCAGGTGTGATGTGAGGAAGGTATATAGGGACATTGTGTCCCAGGTGTGATGTGAGGAAGGTATATAGGGACATTGTGTCCCAGGTATGAGGTGTGGAAGGTATATAGGGACATTGTGTACCAGGTGTGAGGTGAGGAAGGTATATAGGGACATTGTGTCCCAGGTGTGAGGTGTGGAAGGTATATAGGGACATTGTGTCCCAGGTGTGATGTGAGGAAGGTATATAGGGACATTGTGTCCCAGGTGTGAGGTGTGGAAGGTATATAGGGACATTGTGTCCCAGGTGTGATGTGAGGAAGGTATATAGGGACATTATGTCCCAGGTGTGATGTGAGGAAGGTATATAGGGACATTGTGTCACAGGTGTGAGGTGTGGAAGGTATATAGGGACATTGTGTCCCAGGTGTGATGTGAGGAAGGTATATAGGGACATTGTGTCCCAGGTGTGATGTGAGGAAGGTATATAGGGACATTGTGTCCCAGGTGTGATGTGAGGAAGGTATATAAGGACAGTGTCCCAGGTGTGATGTGTGGAAGGTATATAGGCACATTGTGTCCCAGGTGTGATGTGAGGAAGGTATATAGGGACATTGTGTCACAGGTGTGATGTGAGGAAGGTATATAGGGATATTGTGTCCCAGGTGTGAGGTGTGAAAGGTATATAGGGACATTGTGTTCCAGGTGTGATGTGTGGAAGATATATAGGGACATTATGTCCCAGGTGTGATGTGAGGAAAGTATATAGGAACATTGTGTCCCAGGTGTGATGTGAGGAAGGTATATAAGGACAGTGTCCCAGGTGTGATGTGAGGAAGGTATATAGGGACATTGTGTCCCAGGTGTGATGTGAGGAAGGTATATAGGGACATTGTGTCCCAGGTGTGAGGTGTGGAAGGTATATAGGGACATTGTGTCCCAGGTGTGATATGTGGAAGGTATATAGGGACATTGTGTCCCAGGTGTGATATGTGGAAGGTATATAGGGACATTGTGTCCCAGGTGTGATGTGTGGAAGGTATATAGGGACATTGTGTCCCAGGTGTGATATGTGGAAGGTATATAGGGACATTGTGTCCCAGGTGTGATGTGAGGAAGGTATATAGGGACATTGTGTCCCAGGTGTGATATGTGGAAGGTATATAGGGACATTGTGTCCCAGGTGTGATGTGTGGAAGGTATATAGGGACATTGTGTCCCAGGTGTGATGTGAGGAAGGTATATAGGGACATTGTGTCCCAGGTGTGATATGTGGAAGGTATATAGGGACATTGTGTCCCAGGTGTGATGTGAGGAAGGTATATAGGGACATTGTGTCCCAGGTGTGATATGTGGAAGGTATATAGGGACATTTTGTCCCAGGTGTGATGTGAGGAAGGTATATAGGGACATTGTGTACCAGGTGTGATTTATGGAAGGTATATAAGGACATTGTGTCCCAGGTGTGATGTGAGGAAGGTATATAGGGACATTGTGTCCCAGGTGTGAGGTGTGGAAGGTATATAGGGACATTGTGTCCCAGGTGTGATGTGAGGAAGGTATATAGGGACATTGTGTCCCAGGTGTGATATGTGGAAGGTATATGGGGACATTGTGTCACAGGTGTGATATGTGGAAGGTATATAGGGACGTTGTGTACCAGGTGTGATGTGTGTAAGGTATATAGGGACATTGTGTCACAGGTGTGATATGTGGAAGGTATATAGGGACGTTGTGTACCAGGTGTGATGTGTGTAAGGTATATAGGGACATTGTGTCCCAGGTGTGATGTGAGGAAGGTATATAGGGACATTATGTCCCAGGTGTGATGTATGGAAGGTATATAGGGACACTGTGTCCCAGGTGTGATATGTGGAAGGTATATAGGGACATTGTGTCACAGGTGTGAGGTGTGGAAGGTATATAGGGACATTATGTCCCAGGTGTGACGTGAGGAAGGTATATAGGGACATTGTGTCCCAGGTGTGATGTGAGGAAGGTATATAGGGACATTATGTCCCAGGTGTGATGTATGGAAGGTATATAGGGACACTGTGTCCCAGGTGTGATATGTGGAAGGTATATAGGGACATTGTGTCCCAGGTGTGATATGTGGAAGGTATATGGGGACATTGTGTCACAGGTGTGATATGTGGAAGGTATATAGGGACGTTGTGTACCAGGTGTGATGTGTGTAAGGTATATAGGGACATTGTGTCACAGGTGTGATATGTGGAAGGTATATAGGGACGTTGTGTACCAGGTGTGATGTGTGTAAGGTATATAGGGACATTGTGTCCCAGGTGTGATGTGAGGAAGGTATATAGGGACATTATGTCCCAGGTGTGATGTATGGAAGGTATATAGGGACACTGTGTCCCAGGTGTGATATGTGGAAGGTATATAGGGACATTGTGTCACAGGTGTGAGGTGTGGAAGGTATATAGGGACATTATGTCCCAGGTGTGACGTGAGGAAGGTATATAGGGACATTGTATTCCTGTTATACAGGTCTTTGTGTGTGTTACTCTGACACACATTGTGCGGCTGTAGTGAGCCCGTCTTGCTGGCGTCATATAGTGGAAGCTGATAACCTTGGCAGGTTGTGAATTCTGCCTGTGATGAGGGAATGAGGCGGATGAGGGACAGACAGGCAGATTTCGGGATAAGACGGATGAAAGTCTGGGACTGAGTGAAAGTGGAACAGTCGGATCTGTGACAGCTACCTGTGGAGAGCGAGAGGCCAGACAAACAGAGCCGTGTGCTGGGAGAGGAAAGGGAGTTTCTGATAGGAAACAAGACTGTGAGAAAGGGAAGGGGCTCCCATGGAGGGGGAGAGGTCAGCAGAGAGCAGGCCAGCGGGTCCCCAGGGGCCAGAACATGGGGCACAGATATTTACTGGGTGAATAGAGAACTGACTGGGAAGGGAAACATTAAAGACCGACCTTGCGATCCTGACACTTTTACAGCCGATATGGTCACCAGATGTGGTATTTGGATGTACGAACGTTGTTTTTTACTCTGGCTCATATCGTGGTAGACAGCTGCTGCAACCGCTGACTGGTTAGAGAGTAAATACCGACCTCTTTATTAATGTTTGAATAATCGCAGCAATACCTCTAAATCTTGTTATCACCGCAAACACGTTACTGATCGCCCACATTCATCAAATACCACCACCGAGTCATTTACCGTATCGCCTGGCCAGTCTCCGTCGTTCTGCACAAATTTGTATTCAATTCTATTATTTAAAAACAAAAAGAGAACATTTTTGCAAATTTTGTTCAACTTTAGTGTAATTCGTTCAATTTATGCAAAATAACTACTCAAATATGTGTGTGTGCAACAAGGGAGGAATACATATGGGGGGTAGTGCCAGTGTTCTGTAATGTTATGTAAAAGGCACACTTTACCGCAGAGGGCGCACTCTACCGCAGAGGGCGCACTCTACCGCAGAGGGCGCACTATCTCAGCAGATTAGATTTAAATCCTCAGCTTTATCCTAAAACGGCCCGAGTGTGAGCTCTTGTGAACACTCTTAAATCGCTCTATACTGTACATTTAAGATCAGTATGCCAGCATTCTAATGTAACAACAGTACAGTGATTACATATATATATATATATATTACATGCATAATATGTGACATCAAGTTCACCATAAATCCTGAAATAAGAAAAGTTGAGAATTAGAATATAATCTCCTGAGATAGAGTGCGCCTCTGCGATCAGAGTGCGCCTCCGCGATCAGAGTGCGCATCCGCGATCAGAGTGCGTCTCCACGATCAGAGTGCGCCTCCGCGATCAGAGTGCGCCTTTAACATGGCATTACAGAATACTAACACTACCCCCGGTGAACACCCCTATATTTATTCCTCCCTTGTTATATACACACATATTTGAGTAGTTATTTAGCGTAAATTGAAGGAATGACAATAAAGTTGAACAAAATTTTCATAGATTTATATAGGGATTTATAGTGACCCTGATGTCACATGTAATGTACTAATCACTGTACTGATGTTATATTAGAATTCTGATCTTCATAGCATAATACAGAGTGATTAAGAAGTGTTCACAAGAACTCACACTCTTGGGACTTTTTATGTACCTCCGAAGAGGTTTAAAACCGCAGATTACCACATTATCATGTAAGGAGGCTATTTATCATCAGAGAATCACAACAGATATCTCCAATGTCTTCTGTGGTTCCAGCCTCATCAATCGCAATTTCAGTCCCCATAGGAGTCTATGGGGAGGACGATAATGTGCTATTTATCAAGCTCCAACATTGAGAGCTTGACCCCGAGAGTTATGAGCTGATCTATCCTATGGGGAGAGCGATCTTCGTATCTCTCCTCTGCAGGCTTCATGCTCCAACCCCATCGCAAACTGTACATAAGAACCAGTAGTGAGAACATGGGGCTCTCAGATCTCTCAGAAGCCAAGAGGGTGAAAAACATAACTATATATATTACGTATGTATAATATTATATACATAAGCAAATATTATTAACGGAACACCAAGTTATAATGTGCAGGGGTAGGGCACCCCGATTATAATGCTCAAGTGAGGGACACCGTGGTTATAATGCGCAGGTGAGGGACACCCCGGTTATAATACTCAGGTGAGGGACACCCCGATTATAATGTGCAGACGAGGGACACCCCGGTTATAATGCTCAGACGAGGGACACCCCCATTATAAGGCGCAGGTGATGGGACACCCCGGTTATAATGCTCAGACGAGGGACACCCCGGTTATAATGCTCAGACGAGGGACACCCCGGTTATAATGCGCAGGTGAGGGACACCCCGGTTATAATGCGCAGGTGAGGGACACCATGGCTATAATGCGCAGTGTGGCCACAGTAGAAGATCTCTCTATATGGGGCGGGGACTGATGAGAATACTCTCTGTACAGCGCTGCAGCTTTGGTGGTGCTATATAAATACACACTGATCTGCCAGTCACAGTCAGCTTCGGCAGCTAGTCAGTTAAGCAGAGATGTGAGAACACACAGACTTCGTGCTGTGATATGTTCGGGGGATTAGGACCGGGCGTGAGCAGCTGTGATTCTGGCACATATGCGGCACTTTTATTAGAATCCTTTTATTAGTCACTTGTGGTGAGCGAGGGACATGTGTGCGACAGGCGCTCACTCCGTGTCTTACAAGGATTAGTGACACACTGCTTCCTCCATACATGGAGATCTGTCACTGTGTATTCATAAATCAGCGTCAGTGGCCCCATAACTGGGTGTCATTGACCCCTCAGCTGGCAGCCGCTGACCCCAATTGTTTAGGAGATGTCAGAGGGTAGAGTGGTGCTGTGCCCACAGCCTCGACCAACTTACCAAGCACGGAGAGACAAACATGGGGTGTGACCTCTGCTGTGCGTTATATGGGCATAGGCTGGTAATACTACATACACAGACACCCTAGTACCGTAATACTACATACACAGACACCCTAGTACCATAATACTACATACACAGACACCCTAGTACCGTAATAGTTCATACATAGATACCCTAGTGCTACATACACGGACACCCTAGTACCGTAATACTACATACACAGACACCCTAGTACCGTAATGCTACATACACAGACCCCCTAGTACCGTAATGGTACATACACGGACACCTTAGTACCATAATACTACATACATAGATACCCTAGTACTGTAATACTACATACACAGACACCCTAGTACCGTAATGGTACATACATAGATACCCTAGTACCCTAATGCTACATACACGGACACCCTAGTACCGCAATGCTACATACACGGACACCCTAGTACCGTAATACTACATACACAGACACCCTAGTACCGTAATACTACATACACAGACACCCTAGTACCGTAATACTACATACACAGACACCTTAGTACCGTAATACTACATACACAGACCCCCTAGTACCGTAGAGGTACATACACGGACACCTTAGTACCATAATACTACATACACGGACACCTTAGTACCATAATACTACATACACGGACACCCTAGTACCGTAATGGTACATACATAGACACCCTAGTACCGTAATGGTACATACATAGACACCCTAGTACCCTAATGCTACATACACGGACACCCTAGTACCGTAATGCTACATACACGGACACCCGAGTACCGTAATACTACATACACGGACACCCTAGTACCGTAATGCTACATACATGGACACCTTAGTACCGTAATACTACATACACAGACCCCCTAGTACCGTAATGGTATATACACGGACACCTTAGTACCATAATACTACATACACGGACACCCTAGTACCGTAATAGTACATACATAGATACCCTAGTACCCTAATGCTACATACACGGACACCCTAGTACCGTAATGCTACATACACGGACACCCTAGTACCGTAATACTACATACACGGACACCCTAGTACCGTAATGCTACATACACGGACACCCTAGTACCGTCATACTACATACACGCAGTGTCGGATTAAGGGAATGGAGGCCCCTGGGCTAAGGGGGCCTCCATTCCCCCGTGAGGGCCCCCCTCGTGATCCGAGCTGAACGCCCCGCTGAACGCCCCGCCCCTAGTACCGTAATACTACATACACGGACATCCTAGTACCATAATACTACATACACGGACACCCTAGTACCGTAATGGTACATACAGGGACACCCTAGTACCGTAATGCTACATACACGGACACCCTAGTACCGTAATGCTACATACACGGACACCCTAGTACCGTAATACTACATACACGGACACCCTAGTACCGTAATACTACATACACGGACACCCTAGTACCGTAATACTACATACACAGACACCATAATACTACATACACGGACACCCTAGTACCGTAATACTACATACACGGACACCCTAGTACCGTAATACTACATACACAGACACCATAATACCATAATACTACATACACGGACACCCTAGTACCGTAATACTACATACACGGACACCCTAGTACCGTAATGGTACATACACAGACAGCCTAGTACCGTAATACTACATACACGGACACCCTAGTACCGTAATATTACATACATGGACACTCTAGTACCGTAATACTACATACACGGACACTATAGTACCGTGATACTACATACATGGACACTCTAGTACCGTAATGCTACATACATGGACACTATAGTACCGTAATACTACATACACGGACACTATAGTACTGTAATACTACATGAAGTGCATACTATCCAACCCTCCTAGAATGTCTGTGAGAGTCCCGAAATCCGGACTCTCGGGAGAGCAGACAATCTCCCGCCCCATGCCCACTTCCTAGTGAAGTGGGCAGGACAGGAGCCAAAATTACGCTATTGACCACATCCCACCCCCTCCCGTCATACCCCCTGACCGGGATATCCCGGTTTTTAATAATTAAAAGTTGGCAAGTATGATATAGTGGCACTCTAGTACTGTAATACTACAAACAGGGACAATATAGGATAGTAATACTACATACATAACTATTACATCTCTATATTATCCCTGTATGTATATGATATACTGGGTTAATAGAGGGATGTAATGTTATATACGGGGATAATATAGGGATGTAATGTTATATATGGGGATAATATTGGGATGTAATATTATATACGGGGATACTTTTGGGATGTAATATTATATACGGGGAGGAGACACTTGTGGATGTAATAATATATCCTGGGAATATATAGCGATGTAATGTTATATACGGGGATACTATGAAGATGTAATATTACATACAGGGATAATTAAGGGATGCAATATTATATACTGGGATACTATGGGAATGTAATATTACATACTGGGATAATATAGGAATGTAATATTATATACGGGGATAATATAGGGATGTAATGTTATATATGGGGATAATATATGGATGTAATGTTATATACAGGGATAATATATGGATGTAATGTTATATACAGGGATGATATAAGGATGTAACATTATATACAGGTATAATATAGGGATGTAATGTTATATACGGGGATAATATAGGGATGTAATGTTATATATGGGGATAATATAGGGATGTAATTTTATATACAGGGATGATATAAGGATGTAATGTTATATACAGGGATAATATAGGGATGTAATGTTATATACAGGGATAATATAGGGATGTAATGTTATATACAGGGATAATATATGGATGTAACATTATATACAGGGATGATATAAGGATGTAATGTTATATACAGGGATAATATAGGGATGTAATGTTATATATGGAGATAATATATGGATGTAATGTTATATACAGGGATAATATATGGATGTAATGTTATATACAGGCATGATATAGGGATGTAACATTATATACAGGTATAATATAGGGATGTAATCTTATATACGGAGATAATATAGGGATGTAATGTTATATACAGGGATTATATAGGGATGTAATGTTATATACGGAGATAATATAGGGATGTAATGTTATATACGGAGATAATATAGGGATGTAATATTATATACGGAGATAATATAGGGATGTAATATTATATACGGAGATAATATAGGGATGTAATGTTATATACAGAGATAATAAAGGGATGTAATGTTATATACAGTGATGATATAGGGATGTAATGTTATATACAGGTATAATATAGGGATGTAATCTTATATACGGAGATAATATAGGGATGTAATGTTATATACAGGGATTATATAGGGATGTAATGTTATATACGGAGATAATATAGGGATGTAATGTTATATACGGAGATAATATAGGGATGTAATATTATATACGGAGATAATATAGGGATGTAATATTATA
Organism: Mixophyes fleayi; assembly: GCF_038048845.1. Classification (NCBI taxonomy): domain Eukaryota; kingdom Metazoa; phylum Chordata; class Amphibia; order Anura; family Limnodynastidae; genus Mixophyes; species Mixophyes fleayi. The sequence goes on from NC_134403.1 coordinate 10,955,587, forward strand.
TACAGAGATAATATAGGGATGTAATGTTATATACAGAGATAATATAGGGATGTAATGTTATATACAGTGATGATATAGGGATGTAATGTTATATACAGGGATGATATACAGGACACTATGGGGCATTCTCCAGGGTTATATATATTGGGTCAGTGCAGGATCAGAGCCCCCTTCTGGACAGGGGTCCAGGTCAGAGCCCCCAATCCTCAGAGCACACACAGTCCGTGTGGAGGGGCCCACAGGATGTTTTCATTTCCTGATTCCCGGTGACGTGAGGAACAGCCGGAGAGAGAGGAGGGAGGGAGCCAGCAACACAAACACAACACAATACAAAGGAAAAAGTTATTCATAGATCAAAGATGGAGACAAAACACAGAGCGGTCACATCCCACAACTGGAGGGGAGACACGCAACCGCACACAGACTCTGTACACACATACTATGTACACACTGTATACACACATACTATGTATACACACACACACTGTATACACACACACACTATATACACACACACATTCTGTGTACATACACACTGTATACCCACAGACTGTATACACACATACACTATGTACACATTGTATACACACATACTATGTATACACACACACACACATTGTGTGTACATACACACTGTATACCCACAGACTGTATACACACATACACTATGTACACATTGTCAACACACATACTCTATATACACACACTCTATACACACACACACACATTCTGTGTACATTCATACTGTATACCCACAGACTGTATACACACACACACACACAACACTAAGTGGGCAGGATGTGGGAGAACGGTCTGCTCTCCCGGGAGTCCGGGGGACCGACCCCAAATTTTGGAGTCTCCCGGAAATTCTGGGAAAGGGGGCAAGTATGGCATAGAAAGCAGTGATTGGAGGGGATTACAGCCACTTCAGAGGTCATTTTATGGCGAATAAAGAGCCCGAGCTCCAGGAATGTCACATGACACTGACACACACACACACACACACTGACACACACACACGATCTGCGTTCAGGCTCACTGTGCCAATTATGCCCACGGACAGAAATGAGCTGTTTGTGGAGGATGGTACCGAGCGGGGGGTGGAGGGAATTGGGGACAAGATTTTTTACACTTCTTTATTTAGCACAAAGTTTTCCTCATCATTAAAATATGTCTCAAACATTATATCTAATTAGTAAATTCTACATGTGCCAGAAACATGTTTACAGGCAGCCAAGTCACACAGCAGGCAATAAACACATGATCTCGGTGTGATGAGCACAGTTATTGGGGGCTGGAGAGGGGTCTGTATGGGGGTCTACCTCTAGGTAGAATAGTGGTCTCAGCCGTACGGAGCGTCCGTTACTTAATTCAATAACTGCGATTAAAGGATACATGGGGCTTGTGGAGAGGTAAAACTGAAGGTACAAACAGTGGACATATGTTAGATTCCAGGAAGGTAGAAGTGAACCGATGGGCAAAAAGCCAATTTGCCGGTAAAAACGGGTGTTTTAGCTAGTCATAGGGGTATCTCCGGCGAAGGGTAGGTGAACCCTTACCGCTCCGGACCAGTGTTGCTCAGTGATAGTTTTGTGTCACTTGCTATTAAAAAAAAATAATCAGCCTGGTCAACAGATAAAGAGAATTATTTATAAACCACGAAGTAAGGATATTATATATATATATATATATACATATACACACAAGTTAACCCGTGCATGATACTCATGCATTCTAGTCAAATCAAGCTACTTAAGGTGTTAAAAAGGTTCTTGTCATGCATTTGGGCCCTAGCCCAGGCCTCCTCAGGGGAAGAGCGTTACTTCCCGACGCAAGCGCCCTTTTTTAACGTGGTTTTGTCCACATGTCACCACCTCATCATTCTTCTCCATCACCTCATCCTTCATTTTCATCGCCACATCTATCCAGATGTCTATCCAGACAGGGATCTCTCTCAGCGGTCCTGAGTATCACACTCCTCTCACTCTGTCACTCCCGGCAACCACCAACCACTCCCCACTGTCACCCCCGGCAACCACCAACCACTCCCAACTGTCACTTCTCCTTCAAGAAATATATATATATATTTTTTTTAAATCTTTATAAACACTTTTAACAATTAACAAATTAAATTAACAAATTAAAAACATCTTAGTATACCAAATTTCAGCCCTTTCTGAATTTTTTTTTCAACACACACTAAGAATTTAGTAGGTCAGTGTATAACTCCGCCCAGCAGGTGGCGCTGCAGCTTGGTTTTATTTTTTACACACACACACACACACACAGACAGACTAACACACGCCACTAGGCATTTATATTATAGATATATATATTGCATTGTGATAATATGTACAACACTGATATCATTGGATCTGCGATCTGGTATTACAGTGATATCAGCTGCTCAGTGATAACCTCCACCCTCGCTGTCATTATACGGATCTGTAATAAATTATATTGTAAGAACATTATAGAACCACTTCCTAACAATGATAGTAACAGAGGATCGATGTGAGTGAGTTCTCTGTACAGCGCTGCGGAATCAGTGGCGCTATATAAATACATGGTGATGATGATAATGATGATCGGGGAGTTCCAGAAACAGCTGTCAGATGTTCAGTCTCTGTATCGGGGGCTCCTCCATACGGGGTCACTGGCTGTACTCTGAAGTCGGCCTCGCTAATGAAGGTTATGTCGCAGGACTAAAGCACACTGAATGTAGATCATACTTGCCAATGTTTCCTCGTTGGCTTCAGGGAGATCCCGGGGGAGGTGGGTGTGTGGGGCTTGATGAATCGCATCATTTGGCTAAGATGACGCGATATTTGCGTCATTAAGCCCCGCCAATTACCTATTGCAGGGGCAAGAACCGAGAGGTTGCCCTACTCTCCCGGGAGGTCTCCCAGAAATGTGGGAGTCTCCCGGACATTCCAGTAGGCAACTATGCAGCTAATGAATCTCTAGAGACTGAAGTGTCTTTTACATTTCTGTCTCCATTACTGAAGTCATGTTGTCTTACCTGTCAGTCTTTTATTAAATCTTGGTCTCCATGAAAATGGTCACCTCCAGAGGCATCAATACATGGACATAGGACACAATTTCTGAACGGTGTCATCATGCCACAGATGGCGAAGCCAACCACGTCTTGTACTGGCTCAGCATCAGGGAGAATGCCAGACTCTTCAGGGAGTGAGGGAGATCACCCTTATTTCAGGGAGTCTCTCTGACATTCATACAAGTATGATGTATATTGTGACTGTGGATATACACATTACTGCTACATGGACCAGTATATGGGAAAAATTTTGAATCCCTTAAATAATCATTGACATTTATTAACCACTTTTAGGATCAAAAACAACAACAGCTGTATACTGTCTACATTTATATATTTAAACACAGAAACAATGGCTACCAAATATTTCTAACCTTCAATGCAATGGGGCTCAACAAATCTATATGAAAAATAACTTTAGTCCAACAATATAAAGAGCATTTCATACATCCAATGTGTCACTAATAATGTATACTTTATGCATTGTATATTAGTCTATAGGATACTCTCTCTTCTCATGGGTCACTAGAATGCTCTCTGTATTGTATATTGGTCATTAGAATATTCCCTGCATTTTAGATGGGACACTAGACCACTCTCTGTATTGTTTATCGGTTGCTAAAATACACTCTGCATTGTATACTGCTCACTAGAGTTCTCTCGTTATTGTATACTGCTCACTAGAATGCTCTCTTTATTGTATAATTCTCACTAGAATGCTCTCTTTATTGTATACTGCTCACTAGAATGCTCTCTTTATTGTATACTTCTCACTAGAATGCTCTCTTCATTGTATACGTCTCAGTAGAATGCTCTTTTTATTGTGTACTTCTCCCTAGAATGCTCTCATTATTGTATACTTCTCACTAGAATGCTCTCATTATTGTATACTTCTCACTAGAATGCTCTCTACATTGTATATCGGTCAAAAGAATTGGTTCTCCATTGAATACTGGTCAGATGGGTCTGCATTGTATTTTATTACTGCTCTTTGAACTATCAAATATCAATTTATTTAATTGAATGTGTAAAACTACGTCCACATACATGTTTTGACTACGCCCATATTTCGATGGAACACAAATTTTCCCCTTATTTAAATTGCTCAATGTTGACGTCCATATTTTGTTTTTAACCGTTAAGCCTGCCAGGCTGTGGTTGGTTGGAGAATTGCAGAAATAAAGTTGATGTGACTGAACACAAGCAAAGGAAGAGTTTTCTGGAAATAAGTAGAAAAAGATATATGTTTTATGGCCTCCATTCCAGGGGAAGAAGGGGGAAGGGTATATTGAGGCTGCGCCAGAGAATAGAGGCTGGTAGATGACGTTTATTTAATTAAACTCATTAACTGGAAAGACATCACCATTACTAAGGACCAGAGAGTCTGACTACTGAAGGTTGGATGCCAAATACCGGACAGTGTCCCAGGAATATAATTATGGCTGAACGCTGGCCAACACCAAGTCAACGACAGTGAGTCAACCAAGCCACGGCTGCATGAACACGTGAAACACTCTGAGTCAATCTGGCTTTCTGTTTGGTATTGCTCACAGTGTTTTCATACAAGACATTTACCCACATTTCCTGGTAAAGACTTAACTTCAATGAGCTCTTAAGTTCTTAACTTCAGTTAAGAAGTTTTGTTCTCAGCTGATAGGTCTGAGCACAGACTCCCATAGATACAGTAGGACACGTGTGGTACCTAAACAGTAAACTATTCGCTATCACCAAGTCCTGCTTCATCTACTGGGACATATTCGTTACCACTCATTATTACATGTATTTAAAGAGACAATATTGACTATTCCTTTATTTCTCATTGTGCAGCTTTACTATGTACAGGCCACATCAGATATATGCTGATCAGCTGCGGCTCTGTCACCATGTCCGCAGGTCAGTTAGCTGACCAGTCCGAAGCAGCAGGATTAACGAGGCTTAAGCACGTACTGGGTATTATTGCCTTTATGTGCTGAAGTGACCTGTTGTTCATTACATCTCAGATCCTGTATATTAAAGCTGGATTAACAGTACTGTGTGTTTCTGCGAGTATGTAGTTACTGTGGTGTGTATTTAAGCCGATTCAAAGGGGAACAACAAAGTGACAAAATATACCTAGCTGAATGTGTCTGTTCCTTGTGAGAGGTCAGTCTTAGGTTTAGTTCATGCTGAGCTGCCCTTTCCTTACAGGTCATCCCTATGGTTGAAATATAAATAAATCTCCACCACTCTAGCTAGTCCACCGACCGATGGAAATCCCGCTGTGCTGACCTGTAAGATTTGGTTAGAATTGCATTGCAAGATAAAAAAAAGTGGTGAGTGCCATTGGTCGATATTATAAGTTATGGATCGTAAATTAGGAACAGTGAAGATCCTGTTGTGCAGGATCTGCCTATTTTATTTGTTGGGATGACTGAAACCCATAAAATACTTTCCTCACAGGGAGAGAGAAGTAGAGGCCCATTGTCCTATAGAAATGTTGGTTCCAGTTCCTCCTCTCACTCAGCCCATTGGGGTCATGTAAAGCTTCATCCTTGGAGGACACCCAAGTACCTTTCTGTTCTGTGTCCAGCTGTCTCTCTGCTATCTCCTCATGGATGTCCCAACATTATCTAAAACTCAACATGCCTAAAACTGAGCTCCCCCCTTCCTCACCCGTAATGGTGCCAAAACTCTCATTTATCCTCTCATTAACTCCCACCTTGATTACTGCAACCACCTTATGTCTGGCCTCCCTCTCACCTGCCTCTCCCCCTCACTGTGGTGAAACAGACTTCCATCTCCCGCCATTCTACTCCCAGCTCAGCAAATTTCTACATTAGCTCCCAATTCCATACGGAATCCATTTCTTACTCCTCATCCTCAGCCACTCTCCCCCCCCTACATCTCTGACCTCACCTCACTGCTCTCTGCCAATGACCAGTGTCTGATCTGCTGATTGATGCCTACGTAACACTCTCACCTCCAAGATATCTCCCGTTCCTCTCCCCACCTATGGAACACACTCCCACTTCCAGTCAGACTCATGACCACCCTAAAAACCCACATCTACCAATCACCCACCTCACTACAATCTTGCTGCCTTTTCCCACATGCTTACTACTTTCCGTACCACCCCCCCCCCCCCCTGCGCGCGCTTGTCCCATTAGATTGTAAGTTCTTTGGACTAGGGGTCCTTTCTCCTCCTGTTCTCGTCTGTTCCAACTTCATCCACCTGTGGTTCCTTGTATCCTGCCTCCTGCATGATCTGTGCAACACTTGTTTGCTATTAAAATGCTTAACGGCTGATATATCTTACTTCACATTAACCTCTTAATACCTAACTACTTTAAATGATTGACACAAGACATAAATGTGTTATTTGCAGATATGGTGGTGGAGGAAAGAGCAATCAGTATGACATCCACCAGGTGACTAGGATGTCCCAGCATTAACCATGGGACATCCGCAAACGGGGGGGTGCACCCATAACACACCCCAGGCGCACATATCTACCTTACTAGGACTATCTATCCCGGGCATTACAGAACCTGTAACTCTTCTGGGCCAATGGAACACAACCACAAGCCGACCCACAGGGGCGGTACTTAAACCGAGACTATAGGCGACTCATCGAAGAGAGGCAGATTAAGGGTGACCGCAACCGTAATGTGCGCCCCTAACCACTGGCCATCGACAGCGTTTTCCGGCAACTCGCTATCCAGAATCTCCACCAGCACGCCAGACATACCAGGAACTGGCCACCATTATTACAGCCTGAGTATCCATAACAAGCACCTGAGTTCAGCCAACTAGTGAGGGTGGGTGGGCAACTTACTGAACTCATGAGAATGATTCGCTCCGCGCCCATCAATCTTATAGACTATAACTAGCCTTCCTCTGTGACATCAGATGGGTGTACTCAAGTTAAACTTTTGATCCCAGAGGACTAGCTACAGTTTAGTGACACAGCCTCAGCTTTTAAATCCCTTCATGCCTTCTTCGGCCTTCAGTTCTTAATACCTCAAAAAACAAAATAGACAATCTAGAGGGACTTTGAAGAAGTTTTTTTCATGGTTAATAGAGGATCGCAGCCAATATCAGAGATAACTGCTGTGGTCCTATCCTCTTAAACCGCAAATCCAGTCTCCATAGCTCTCTAGGGGAACTGCAAAAATAACCGAACCATCTAAAGATCCTATCCTATGAGGAGAGCAATATCGGAGAGGAAGATTTGGGATCTTCCCAAACAGGCTTCGTGCTTTTCCCCTTTGCAAATAGCGCATAGGCCAAAAGAAATTGCAATTGCGATCACATTAATATAGACTACTGCACGGGACAAGTGCTTATTGGAGCCACTGTCTCAGCCAATTAATTTTAATAAATTGCTATGTTAATTATTTTATTTTCATTGTGAAAGGAAATAATAATTAACATGAGCATTATGCGAAGGGCCATAAATACTTTTAAATGCTAAGAAGTGCAGGATGCTGCCTGAATAATGTCAATGTATTTGCACACTTTCAATACTCTCAATAAACATAAATGTTAATAGCCAATAAAATGACAGAGAGATAGATAGATATGAGATATATCTATATATAAAAGAAGCAGTTTGTTTGTTGGCGAATATATTCGACATCCTTGCACCAATTGAGATGAAACCAACGCAATTTGATCCAGTTGGATCCTGGCCAGGTTTTAGGGGGTTAAGGTCCTGGTCGGACCTCCAGTTGATGAACGTTGGGCAGAACTTTGACCCCTGAGCCTTTCACTGGATTGATTTGGATGAAAACTTCACAGACTGGTAACATTGGATCTTAGAGGACATACTAGGGGGTTGAGTTTCCAGTCAGACCTCCCATTGATGTACGCTGGCAAGAATTTAAACCAGGGGAGCCTGTTCTGGGCCTTCCACTGGATGGATTTGGTTTGTTTGTCTGTCTGTTTATGCATTCGGACACCCCTGCACCGAATGGGATGATTCAACGGAGGTGCTCCAGTTGAATCCTGGCCAGATTTTAGGGGGGTTAGGGTGCCAGACGGACCTCCCGTTTGTGTACACTGGGCAGAACTTTGACCCAGGGAGCCTGTTCTGGGCCTTCCACAGGATGGATTTGCACATTTAATATAAAAACAAAAACGACAATGGGGAGCCACCTCATGGGTGTGTTGGAACAGCTGCTAACAAGCTAATTATTTTTAAAATGTTGACAGTTACATCAAACTTATTGATAACTTAATAACTAGAAGACTTAAACCCGAGCAACACGGGTACTTCAGCTAGTAGATAGATATGAGATATATAAATAGATAGATATGGAATGGTTAGATAGAGTGTTACTTATACACACATTATATATACATATAAGCTGGAGTACCCGACGTTGCCCGGGATTTAAATCTTCAAGTTATTAAGTTATCAATGAGATGGATTGAAGCAGCTTTTCCAACACACCCATGAGGTGGCTGCCGAGTGTCGTTTTTGTTTTTATATTAAATGTCATCCAAATCCATACAGTACAAAGTTCAGAACAGGCTCCCTGGGTCAAAGTTCTGCCCAGTGTACACCAACAGGAGGTCCGACCAGGACCTTAACCCCCTAGTAGGTCTTCTGGGATCCAATGTTACAAGTCTGTGAAGGTTTCATCCAAATCATCACCATCATTTATTTATATAGCGCCACTAATTCCGTAGCGTTGTACAAGGAACTCATTCATAGTGAAATGTTCAGAACAGGCTCCCCGAGTGAAAGTTCTGCTCAGCGTTCACCAATGGGAAGTCCGACTGGAACCCTAACCCCCCTAACACCTGGCCAGGATCCAACTGGACCACCTCGCATTGGTTTCATCCCAATCGGTGCAGGGGTGTCAAAGATATTCGCCAACAAACAAACAAACTTCTTTTATACACACTATATGGACAAAAGTATTTGACCACATCCGTTAATTATTGAATTGAGGTGTTTCAATCCGACCCGTTGCCAGAGGTGTATAACATCAAGCACCTAGCCATGCAGTCTCCATTTGCAAACATTTGTGATACAAAATGAGCCATTTTGAAGAGCTCAGTGACTTCCAGCGTGGTACTGTGATAGGATGCCACCTTTGCAATAAGACAGTTCGTGGAATTTCCTCCCTGCTGGATATTCCACGGTCAACTGTAAGCGATATTATTAGAAAATGGAAACACTTAGGAACAGCAGCAACTCAGCCACGAAGCGGAAGACCACGTAAAATCACAGAGCGGGGTCAACGACTGCTATGGTGCATGGTGCGTTAAAGTCGCAAATGATCTGCTGATTCCATAGCTGAAGAGTTCCAAACTTCCACAAATATTAATGTAAGGACAAAAACTGTGTGATGGAAGCTTAATGGAACAGGTTTCCATGGCCGAGCAGCTGCATACAAGCCTCACATCACCAAGACCAATGCCAAGCGCCGGATGGAGTGGTGTAAAGTAGGGATGTGCACCGGCGACTTTTGGTGTCTCGTGTTTTGGATTCGGATTTTCGCTATGTTTTGGGTTCGGATTTGTTTCGCAAAACACCTGCCAAAAGGTTTTGGTTTCGATTTAAGGTTTTGGATTCGGATTTTTTTGAAAAAAGCATAAAAAGTTAAAAAATCAAGTTTTTGGGCTTATTTTCACTCCTACGCTATTATTAACCTCAATAACATTCAATAACAAGCATTTCCACTAATTTACAGTGTATTCTGAACACCTCACAATATAGTTATTAGTCCAAAACGTTGCAACGAGGTATCTTTCTGGACTGCGTAGTGGAGTGGTCCCCACAATATAATAAGAAAACCATCAACTGGTCTTAATCGCACCAAAAAATGTACCTGGACTGCGTAGAGGAGTGGGTCAGCACAATATAATTTAAAAACCCTGAACTTGTATGATTCGCACCAATAAATGTATCTGGACTGCGTAGAGGAGTGGGTCACCACAATATAATTTAAAAACCCTGAACTTGTATGATTCGCACCAATAAATGTATCTGGACTGCGTAGAGGAGTGGTCACCACAATATAATTAATAAAAAACCCTCCACGGGTCTGAATTTCCAAAAAAAAAATTCTGGACTGTGTAGTGGGGTGGCCCCGGTACTAAATTTGATACCTGGCCCACAATACCTCCTCCAAGTTCCAAGTGTAGTGTTTATAACATATTAACACTACACTAATTCTAGCACGTCAAACCCTCTTGTTTTAAATAATGACAGGGCATTTAACTTTTGATTTAATTTTTTGAATTTGTTGACATTTTCTTTTACTTTTTGAACATGGCAAACGACTGTTGAATGGTCACATAATGCCAAAAAAATAGTTGCAAGATGGAATTGTCCTTGGGCCCTCCCACCCACCCTTATGTTGTTGAAATAGGACATGCACACTTTAACAAACCAATCATTTCAGCGACAGGGCCTACCAAACAACTGTGGCTGAAATGATTGGTTTGTTTGGGCCCCCACACCAAAATAACAATTCATCTCTCCCTGTACAAACTAAACAGGCTCTACTGAGGAAAGATGTCGTCCTCATCCTCAACCTCTGATTCCTCTCCCCCTACAGTGTGTACTTCCTCCTCCTCACACATTATCAATTCGTCCCCGCTGGACTCCACAACCACAGGTCCCTCTGTACTATCTGGAGGGCAGTGCTGTACTTCATTGAGGAATTGATTATTCATTTTTATAAACATCATTTTTTCAACGTTGTGAGGAAGCAAACTCCTTCTCCGCTCACTGACCAGGTTCCCCGCTGCACTAAAAACTCTTTCCGAGTACACACTGGAGGGGGGACAACTCAGGTAAAATAGAGCCAGTTTGTACAGGGGCTTCCAACTGCCATTTTTTCCTGCCAGTAACAATATGGACTGTCTGACATGTCTATTTGGATGGTGTCAGCAAAATAATCCTCCACCATTTTTTCAATTGTGACAGCATCCAATGCAGCGAGAGTAGACATGTCTGCAATGGTTGGCAGGTCCTTCAGTCCGGACCAGATGTTATCAGCATCCCCGCCAGAGGCTCTTTTAGGAAAACTGAGCTTTTTCCTCGCAGCCATAGATGTGGAAGAAAATGAGGGTGGAGCTGTTGGCATGTCACGGTCCTCTTCAGAGGACAATCTCCTGACCAGAAGGTCTTTGCACCGCTGTAGACTTGTGTCCGCCGGAAACAGAAACACAACATACGCTTTAAACCGAGGATCGAGCACGGTGGCCAGAAAGTATTCCTCTGACTTTAAAAGAGTGACCACCTTCGGATCCTGGCAAAACGTACGAAGGGCTTCATCCACAAGAGCTACATGCTTGGTGTAATCGCAATGGTTTACCAGCTCCTCCCTCACTTTCTCCAGCTGCTTCTGCAACAGCCTGATCAGGGGAATGACCTGACTCAAGCTGGCAGTGTCGGAACTGACTTCTCGTGTGGCAAGTTCAAACGGCTGGAGAACCTTGCACAACACGGAAATCAGTCTCCACTGCGCTTGACTCAGGCGCATCCCCACTCCTTTGCCTATGTCGTAGGTGGCTGTGTAGGCTTGAATGGCCTTTTGCTGCTCCTCCATCCTCTGCAGCATATAGAGGGTGGAGTTCCAGCGTGTCACAACCTCTTGTTTGAGGTGATGGCAGGGCAGGTTCATGCTTTTTTGATGTGCCTCTAGTCTGCGGTAGGCACTGGCTGAATGCCGAAAGTGTCCAGCAATTTTACGGGGCCACCGCAAGCATCTCCTGCACACCCCTGTCACTCTTGAGGTAATGCTGCACCACCAAATTAATGGTGTGGGCAAAACATGGGACGTGCTGGAAATTGCCCATATTTAATGCCCGCACAATGTTACTGGCGTTGTCTGACACCACAAATCCCCATGAGAGTCTAAGTGGGGTAAGCCACTGGGAGATAATTTCCCTCAGTTTCTCTAATATGTTGTCAGCGTTGTGCCTCTTATTAAAGCCTGTAATACACAATGTTGCCTGCCTTTGCACGAGCAGCCATTTTGTAGATGCTGCTACTGATGCAGCTGTTGCTGTTGCTGCAGAAGGCGATGCATCTACCCAGTGGGCTGTCACAGTCATATAGTCCTTCGTTTGCCCAGAACCACTTGTCCACATGTCCGTGGTTAAGTGGACAGTGGGTACAACCGCATTTTTCAGAGCACTGAAGACACTTGATCGTACTTCTCTGTACATTTTTGGTATCGCCTGCCTAGTGAAGTGGAATCTCGACGGGATTTGGTACCGGGGACACAATACCTCCATCAACCCTCTAAATCCCACTCCACTGATGGCGGACACCGGGCGCACGTCTAACACCAACATTGCAGTTACAGCCGCAGTTATACGCTTTGCAATAGGGTGACTACTATCGTATTTTGTGGTCATGGCAAACGACTGTTGGACGGTCAATTGTTTTGTGAAAGACTTAGCGGTCTTACGACTTCCCCTCTGGGAAGATGACCGACTAACAGCAGCAACAGCAGCAGTGGCAGTAGTAGGCGTACCGCTGCAGGATTCCTCGGATGAATCCCGTATTGGAGAGGACTCAGTCTGGCTGCTGACTTGGGCTGCAGGACTGAATCTGATGGAGATCGTGGAGGAAGTTGACGAGGAGGGTGTTGCTGGTGTGTATCCAACTGGACCACGGGATTTAGGTGTCCCTGTACCGATGACGGTCCTAGCCCCAGTTCCTGAACTAACCACTGAACTATGAAGGTTATTCAGGTGACGTATAAGGGAGGATGTCCCTAGGTGGGCAAGATCCTTACCCCTGCTTATTTGAGCTTTACATAAGCTACATATGGCCATACATTGGTTGTTCGGATTTGGATAAAAATAACTCCAGACCGAAGAGGTGCATTTTTTGGTCTTCTGACCAGGCATGACGATGGGCTTTTTCATCCCATGGACATCAGCTGTTTCCCCCCCTGGTGCCTCATTTACAATAAGCACATCACCATCCTCATCATCAAGTTCCTCCACAGCGCCAGCTACATCATCAATAGCCTCCTCCCGAGCCACCTCTTCCCGTACAGTGATGGGAAGGTCAGGCTTGACAACCACCAACACCCTTGGACTCGCCTTGGGAATTTGTGATAATTTCTCTTTAGAAGGCAGAGTTGTTTGCTGTTTTGTTGCTGACAGCATAACTCTCTTCAATTTTTTGTAGGCGGGGGGGAGGAGGAGGGCTTAGATCCTTGGGTGAAGATGGACCACTAGTCATGAACACGGGCCAGGGCCTAAGCCGTTCCTTGCCACTACGTGTCTTAAATGGCATATTGCCAACTTTACGTTTCTCCTCAGATGATTTTAAGTTTCTCTTTTTGCTTTTTTTTGAGAACTTGGGCTTTTTGGATTTTACATGCCCTGTACTAGGAGATTGGGCATCGGGCTTGGAAGACGACGTTGATGGCATTTTATCGTCTATGTCATGACTAGTGGCAGCAGCTTCAGCATTATGAGGAAGTGGGTCTGGATCTTTCCCTACTTTATCCTCCAAATTTTTGGTCTCCATTATATGTAGCACAAGATACTGCAGAATGTGTGAACCTGGTAATATTGCAGACAGTACCAATGGACTTATACTGCAGGATTGGTTTTGCAAATTTTGTTGTAATGAATTTTTTTTAAAATTATTTTTTTGTATTTTTTTTTATAACTTTTTTTTAATTTTTTAAAGACTTGGGAGTAATGGGGAAATAACTATGCCCTTAGAAGCACAGAGCACAGGACATAGGACCACTGGACCACTGGACTGAACAGGACACAGCACAGGACCCAGCAGCACCACTGAACTCAAAATTGACAGAGCACAGCACACAGCACCACTGGACTTTTACTGTTGAATGTGTGAACTTGGTGATATTGCAGTACCAATGGGCTTATACTGCAGGATTGATTTTGCAAATTTTGTTGTAATTACATTTTTTTTAAATTATTTTTTTGTATTTTTTTTTATAACTTTTTTTTAATTTTTTAAACACTTGGGAATAATGGGGAAATAACTATGCCCTTAGAAGCACAGGACACAGGACCACTGGACTGAACAGGACACAGCATAGGACCCAGCAGCACCACTGAACTCAAAATTGACAGAGCACAGCACACAGCACCACTGGACTGATACTGCAGAACACAGCACAGCACAGCACAGCACAGAACTAAACAGCAAAGCACGAGATCTACCAGGACAGAGGACCACCTAACACACCCTCCCTCTACCCTGATCAATGCCCGAGTGAAGATGGCAGCGATTAGCGGGGAATTTATAGGATCCGAGTATCGCGAGATCCGACAGCGGGATTGTGACTAAGAGCCTCGGTTTCAAGTTTTCATTTGGCGCCAATACCCGGATCCGACTCGGATTGGAAAGGTTCGGGTGGGCTCGGATTCACAAAATCCGAGTGCGCTCATCTCTAGTGTAAAGCACACTGACACTTGATTGTGGAGCAGTGAAAACATGTTCTGTTGAGTGACGAATCACGCTTCTCTGATTGGCAGTCAGATGGGCGAGTCTGGGTTTGGAGGATGCTGGGAAAATGTTATCTGCCTGACTGAAGTTTGTAGGAGATGGAATAATGGGGCGGGGCTATTTTATATGGTTTGAGCTAGGCCCCTTATCTCCAGTGTAGGGCAATCTTAATGCTTCAGCATACCAAGTCATTTTGGACAATACTATGCTTTCAACTTTGTGGCAACAGTTTGGGGAAGGCCCTTTTCTATTCCACCATGTCTGTACCCCAGTGCACAAAGCAAAGACTACATAGACACGGTTTGATGAGCTCGGTGTGGAAGAACTTGACTGGCCCGCACAGAGTCCTGACCTCAACCCCATCGAACACCTTTGAGATGAACTGGAACGGAGATTGTGAGCCAGGTCTTCTCGTCCAACATCAGTGCCTGACCTCATAAATGCTCTACAGAATGAATGGGCACAAATTCCCACAGAAACACTCCAACATCTTGTGGAAAGTCTTCCAAGAAGAGTGGAAGCTGTTATCTCTGCAAAAGGAGGATCAACTTCATATTAAAGTATATGTATATGAATACAATGTCATTACAGTCCCTGTTAGTGTAATGGTCAAATGTCTGAATACTTTTGATTATATAAACATTATGGCAAATAGTCATTAAGCAGTAATAAATTTCTGGGAGAAAAATGAATATCCATAAATATAACTAATGGGGAAAACACTTCAATGTTCAGTAGTTCTTTGATAGTGAATAAGGTTGTAAAATACTAGCAATAGCAGAGGTACTGTGTTACTAAATGACTATTTGCCTTTTCTGGATTTGTAGTTCCTGGGGTGCACAGTGGCTTATTTATCTGGGTGTTTATTATTTAGATATATATCGGGCTATGTATATTGAGGTACTATTATGTTTTATGTACAGTGTTATGCTCTATGTCCGTTAATCTTGTCTTTGTATTATGCTGTACTCACAGACTCTACGGCACAAAAAACATAATACCAACTTTATGGAAGCGCCACCACCAAGATCTAAACCCCCCGGTGGGGGGTTGGACGTCAGTAGAGACCAGTGGGGTGCCCACAGCCGTGGGTAACAGCTGCTCCCACTCAGCATCTCCAGATCAGCTACATCTGGTCACCTCTGCTGCGAAGCCGAAATATCTGTGTTATTCACCAAAACATTAGTCCCACAACACACTGATTCACACGGAGCGTCTACAGCATAAAGCGTGTTATTAGTATGTTCCCCAGAATGAGGGAAATCCAGGTACCCTCAGACGGGGTAAAATTCCCCCGATGTCTAGGAGGTAATTCTGATGTCCTTCCAGTATTAGTATTGTCCAGGGCTCCGGACCTCAGTCATCATTTTACAGTAAATGTGTCCTCAATATTGGGATTCATTCTAACTGCTATTAATTGACTGGGATGATTACAAGTCTGCGACCAGCACCCTCTTACTGCTCTGCCTGTCTAGTAATACCCTGTCCTGCTTTATAACTGCGCTTCTTCCCAACTGTAAAACACTGCACAGTATCCTGGCCACAGATAGATAAATGTAAATAAATAATGTCTGGGGCCATGCTTGTTGTCTGACCCTGTTGCTCTACCCATCTATGCTTGTTGTCTGACCCTGTTGCTCTACCCATCTATGCTTGTTGTCTGACCCTGTTGCTCTACCCATCTATGCTTGTTGTCTGACCCTGTTGCTCTACCCATCTATGCTTGTTGTCTGACCCTGTTGCTCTACCCATCTATGCTTGTTGTCTGACCCTGTTGCTCTACCCATCTATGCTTGTTGTCTGACCCTGTTGCTCTACCTATCTATGCTTGTTGTCTGACCCTGTTGCTCTACCCATCTATGCTTGTTGTCTGACCTGTTGCTCTACCTTTCTATGCTTGTTGTCTGACCCTGTTGCTATACCTATCTATGCTTGTTGTCTGACCCTGTTGCTCTACCTATCTATGCTTGTTGTCTGACCCTGTTGCTCTACCCATCTATGCTTGTTGTCTGACCTGTTGCTCTACCTTTCTATGCTTGTTGTCTGACCCTGTTGCTCTACCCATCTATGTTTGTTGTCTGACCTGTTGCTCTACCTTTCTATGCTTGTTGTCTGACCCTGTTGCTATACCTATCTATGCTTGTTGTCTGACCTGTTGCTCTACCTTTCTATGCTTGTTGTCTGACCCTGTTGCTATACCTATCTATGCTTGTTGTCTGACCCTGTTGCTATACCTATCTATGCTTGTTGTCTGACCATGTTGCTCTACCCATCTATGCTTGTTGTCTGACCCTGTTGCTATACCTATCTATGCTTGTTGTCTGACCCTGTTGCTATACCTATCCATAACAGTGGAACTTTGTGTCACAACAGTAATTGATTATTTGCGGTTCAAAGTAGTAATTGGATCACCCCTCCCCCACACGTATATTTTAGTACATACACTTTTGAACACATACATACGTGAAAGATGCTAAAGAAAAATGACTTCATGCAATAGAGGAGTAAGCAGAGGGCCACAGGAAAGCACCAGGGGCCACATGGGGCAGCCTCATAGTATTAGTTCTGCAGTGATAAGAGCTCACGATGAAACAATCGGCTTCCTCTCCAGGGGCCGAGCAGCTGGATCCAGTGCGGCCTTCCAGAGTGTGCTCACGTGCTGCAGCGTCTGATTATGTTCAGATGTGGCTCAGAACACACGGCTTTGTGTAATGGAAAGTGCGAGTGGGGAGTTATGGGAAACATGACATTGTAAGTCTAAGTTTACAGCCAGAGGATGGAATGTGAGGATATGACAAGTAATGGGTCAGTGATTCACCCCAGAGGGCCACAAAATCCAATATCAAAAGCGTGTGAGCAGAATCTGCAGGTCCTCCTAAGCAGCGGGTGCAGGAAGAGCGGGGAAAGAGGGGTTCTTCAGCGCTATCCGAGAGAGTCACATGACCCATCCTTGTATTATTGTGTGCTCCAACCACCATCCCCAAACACACACCCCCCCCCCCTAATCTACCTGAGGCTCGTTCCCTGAGTACATGGGCTGCCCGGCCCTCTATCTTCATTTCCAGGAGACGTAGTAATTCTTTGTTCTGTACCCTGCAGCTCACACTCCATGTGGCCCAGGTGCTATAGGAGCGTGTAGAGACCGGACATGGTATACTGAGGCTCCATTCAATGGTTTCCTCATTGCCCCGTAATCCTAAACACCCCTCTATCATTCCAACATGTACTATCTTGCACAATCTCCTGTACTCCCTGTATAATCCTGCATGATTCCTCTCCAACCCGGGAACCACGGCTTTCCTTTCATCTCCCCCTTGTGCCATGTGGATCAGATTTCTCGCCAACATATTGGCTCTTATCCTCTGGTCTTCATTCCTAAAATCATCCACTCGCTGGCATGAGGCATCCCCTTGTTTTATAAGCTTGCACTCATCATTCAGAATAAACCCGTCCTGCTCACTGAGCCACCGCCATGTCCCTGACTCTACCAGCAAATCCAATTCTAGGGAACGCCAGGTCTTCGCCCCCCAACACATTTCTCTCTGTGCAGCGGACACTTCAGTCTGGATTACACTCATTACACTCCATCGTAATAATGTATCATCATAAACATGGTTCGCTGCCGGACTAATTATCCTGAGTTATCGTCCTAATAATGAGCTGCACCCCTCAGTCACATCTACAGAGATCCTCTTATTGGAGAATGCTGGGAAATCTAACTCTCCCCTATATACCCCCCCCCCCTACTACCGCTTCCCTATATCCTCTGCCCACATCCTACCCAACTACCTCTCCCCTATATCCTCCCCCCACTCCCTCATCCTTAACTCTCTCTCCCCTATATCCTTTACCCACTACCTCTCCCACATATACCCCCCGCTTTCTCTAGCCCATATCCCCCCACTATCATTCCCCCAAATCCCCCCGCTATCTTCTCCACATATCCCCCGCCACTATCTCTTGCCCATAGCCCCCCCGCTATATCTCCCCTATATCCCCCCGCTATCTTTCCCCTATATCCCCCCCCCGCTATCTCTCCCTTATATTCCCCCCGCTATCTCTCCCCCTACTATCTTTCCCACATATCCCCTCGCCGCTATCTCTCCCCTATATCCCCCCTGCTATCTCTCCCCTATATCCCCACCCCCTATCTCTCCCCTATATCCCCACCGCCTATCTCTCCCCTATATTCCCCCCCTGCTAACTCTCCCCTATATTTCCCCCCCGCTATCTCTCCCCTATATCCCCTCCCCGCTATCTCTCCCCTATATCCCCTCCACCTCGCTATCTCTCCCCTATATCCCCTCCCCCTCGCTATCTCTCCCCTATATCCCCCCCGCTATCTCTACCCTATATCCCACCCGCTATCTCTCCCCCATATCCCACCCGCTATCTCTCCCCTATAGCCCCTCCCCGCTATCTCTCCCCTATATCCCCTCCCCCTCGCTATCTCTCCCCTATATCCCCTCCCCCCGCTATCTCTATCCTATATCCCCCCCGCTATCTCTCCCCCATATCCCACCCGCTATCTCTCCCCTATAGCCCCTCCCGCTATCTCTCCCCTATATCCCCTCCCCCTCGCTATCTCTCCCCTATATCCCCTCCCCCTCGCTATCTCTCCCCTATATCCCCTCCCCCTCGCTATCTCTCCCCTATATCCCCTCCCCCTCGCTGTCTCTCCCCTATATCCCCTCCCCCTCGCTGTCTCTCCCCTATATCCCCCCCGCTATCTCTCCCCCATATCCCACCCGCTATCTCTCCCCTATAGCCCCTCCCCGCTATCTCTCCCCTATAGCCCCTCCCCCTCGCTATCTCTCCCCTATATCCCCTCCCCCTCGCTATCTCTCCCCTATATCCCCTCCCCCTCGCTAGCTCTCCCCTATATCCCCTCCCCCTCGCTGTCTCTCCCCTATATCCCCTCCACCTCGCTATCTCTCCCCTATATCCCCCCCGCTATCTCTCCCCTATATCCCCCCCCGCTATCTCTACCCTATATCCCCCCCGCTATCTCTCCCGCATATCCCACCCGCTATCTCTCCCCTATAGCCCCTCCCCGCTATCTCTCCCCTATATCCCCTCCCCCTCGCTATCTCTCCCCTATATCCCCTCCCCCTCGCTATCTCTCCCCTATATCCCCTCCCCCTCGCTATCTCTCCCCTATATCCCCTCCCCCTCGCTATCTCTCCCCTATATCCCCCCCCGCTATCTCTCCCCTATATCCCCCCCCCGCTATCTCTCCCCTATATCCCCCCCGCTATCTCTCCCCCATATCCCACCCGCTATCTCTCCCCTATAGCCCCTCCCCGCTATCTCTCCCCTATATCCCCTTCCCCTCGCTATCTCTCCCCTATATCCCCTCCCCCTCCCTATCTCTCCCCTATATCCCCCCCGCTATCTCTCCCCTATAGCCCCTCCCCGCTATCTCTCCCCTATATCCCCTCCCCCTCGCTATCTCTCCCTATATCCCCTCCCCGCTATCTCTCCCCTATATCCCCTCCCCCTCGCTATCTCTCCCCTATATCCCCTCCCCCTCGCTATCTCTCCCCTATATCCCCTCCCCCCGCTATCTCTCCCTATATCCCCCCCCCCGCTATCTCTCCCCTATAGCCCCTCCCCGCTATCTCTCCCCTATATCCCCTCCCCCTCGCTATCTCTCCCTATATCCCCCCCCCCCGCTATCTCTCCCCTATATCCCCTCCCCGCTATCTCTCCCCTATATCCCCTCCCCCTCGCTATCTCTCCCCTATATCCCCCCCCCCCCGCTATCTCTCCCCTATATCCCCTCCCCCTCGCTATATCTCCCCTATATCCCCCCCCGCTATCTCTCCCCTATATCCCCCCCCCCGCTATCTCTCCCCTATATCCCCCCTGCTATCTCTCCCCCATATCCCACCCGCTATCTCTCCCCTATATCCCCCCTGCTATCTCTCCCCCATATCCCACCCGCTATCTCTCCCCTATATCCCCTCCCCCCGCTATCTCTCCCCTATATCCCCCCCCCCCCCACTATCTCTCCCCTGTATTCTGCCCTCACTATACTTTTCATGCTTTTGTCTGGATTTCGGTCTTTGCTGATGAAGTGAAAGGCTGATAAACCATAAAGATCTGGTTACGTTTCTGCAGGAACCGGATCCTGTTGTGCAGCCGCCAATCTCAGTGCTGACCCAGCAGATCACAAATAGACAGAGCAAGTCAGCGAGAACGCCCAACACCAGCCATGGGGCGTGCACGTTCCTCAGTATTATAGGTAGAAGACCCAATCTTTATCAATATCATGTATCTTCTACAAATCCTCAGTAAAATGTACATGTAGAAAGAGCTTAGTTATCCTGTAATGATCAGCAGCTGATTTCTTGCCTTTTCTTTCAGTTATATCGGGCCAGTAATTAAAGGGGGGAAAAAAAAGCCCTGTTGCCAAAATACCCACTTTCGGCGCACATAGGCCCTTTATCGTTGGCACATAAAGGGTAACTGCCGGCTATAGCCTTTGCATGGGGAAGACTATTTAATAAGTCTATCCGCAATACGTTCTCTGTTGTCCTGAGGTGTCGTTAAAAGAAGAGAATCATGGAAGATATTACAGGCTTTTGAAAAAAAAAAAAAAAGTTTTTTTAATTTAGTTTATTTATTATTAATTATTATTATTATTATTATAATTTGCCAATTGAAACTGAAAGCTCCCACCTGAGCAAATCGCCAGAGTTTGGCCCTGCATAGGAGTAAGTTAAGCCTCATCACTTAGGGCTAGGTATTGCTCACTCAGCCCCAAGTACATGGCAGTGTAAGAGTTTTTTATCGCTGTGCACAGACTTATCACTGCTGAATGGGGCCATTAATTATAAATAAGCCGTAGAATGGGAAGTATTACCATTCCGCCGCTGATGTGCAGCTGCCTCAGGCGCAGACTGACCTGGTGAAACGAGAACCAATGTGGCTGCTCCGCTCTGGATAACATAACATATAAAAATATTGCGGCAAAAACTCTGGGTTTTTATTTGCACTGCATGATGGGAAAAGATGGTCAGATCGGGGGAGTCTTTTGTAAGTGCGACATGAGACGAAAATGCGCCTAGTTTTGCTCCCAGGTGGAAAAAAAGGGCTTCATTTTGCAGAAAGAGATTGGGCAGCATGGTGGCTCAGTGGTTAGCACTTCTGCCTCACAGCAATGGGGTCATGAATTCAATTTCCGACCATGGCCTTATCTGTGTGGAGTTTGTATGCTCTCCCCGTGTTTGCGTGGGTTTCCTCCGGGTGCTCCGGTTTCCTCCCACACTCCAAAAAAACCCAAACATACTGGTAGGTTAATTGGCTTCTATCAAATTGACCCGAGTCTGTCTGTATGTGTGTCTGTCTATCTGTGTGTGTGCGTGTTAGGAAATTTAGACTGTAAGCTGCAATGGGGCAGGGACTGATGTGAATAAGTTCTCTGTACAGCGCTGCGGAATTAGTGGCACTATATAAATAAATGGTGATGATGATGGTGATGATGGTGATGATGATCGGGGAGTTCCAGAAACAGCTGTCAGATGTTCAGTCTCTGTATCGGGGGCTCCTCCATACGGGGTCACTGGCTGTACTCTGAAGTCGGCCTTGCTAATGAAGGTTATGTCGCAGGACTAAAGCACACTGAATGTAGATCATACTTGCCAATGTTTCCTCGTTTGCTTCAGGGAGATCCCGGGGGAGGTGGGTGTGTGGGGCTTGATGAATCGCATCATTTGGCTAAGATGACGCAATATTTGCGTCATTAAGCCCCGCCCCTTATCTATTGCAGGGGCGAGAACCGGGAGGTTGCCCTGCTCTCCCGGGAGGTCTCCCAGAAATGCGGGAGTCTCCCAGACATTCCAGTAGGCAACTATGCAGCTAATGAATCTCTAGAGACTGAAGTGTCTTTTACATTTCTGTCTCCATTACTGAAGTAATGTTGTCTTACCTGTCAGTCTTTTATTAAATCAAAGGCAGACAGAGATTGGTTTTTGATGTGCTGTTTACAATAAACTGAACATGAAAATGTGGGAGCCCCCCCCACTTCTACAGAGGGAAGTCCATGTGGCGCACACATAAAGATATTCCGTCTCTCCGGGAAAGGAGGTGCCATCGCTAAAAGTGCCCATTACATTGCTAAATATAACAGAGGATAGAACAGAAATTCTATCTTCATCTATAATCTGTTATATGGAAACAAGACAATGAAGTCACAGAAATGCAGTTGTATATAATATTGCTGTTTATTTATTGCTCCAAGTCACTTGACCATGAAATGGCCTTTGGTGGAGGAGTGGGCGAGGGTGGTCCTGGCAGCAGAACACAAGAGGACGGACGTCAATCTTCAGGACTGGAGGATTCCTGCTCCTTCTCCTCTGATATTGGGAGAGGTGGAAGAGAAGCAAAAGGGAATCACTGGCTGCATTCTGGGGCTCTCCACCTGTTTATCTACATACTATGTCTATGGTAACATCCGCTGAATGAGAGCAGGGAAGTCTATTCCTGTACATTTCCTGCCTTTAGCACTAAAATCCGTCAATGGATCCGGAGGAAGAGAACGTATTATGGGAACAGAATCAAGTGCATAAGATGATCTGTATCATGACTGCAATCTGTCCTATGTATGTAACAGTAACTACAGCCACTATCATCCTCCACTGTACCTGACCCTCATCCTACTGCATCTGTCCTATGTATGTAACAGTAACTACAGCCACTATCATCCTCCTCTGTACCTGACCCTCATCTCACTGCATCTGTCCTATGTATGTAACAGTAACTACAACCACTATCATCCTCCACTGTACCTGACCCTCATCTCACTGCATCTGTCCTATGTATGTAACAGTAACTACAACCACTATCATCCTCACTGTACCTGGCCCTCATCTCACTGCATCTGTCCTATGTATGTAACAGTAACTACAGCCACTATCATCCTCCACTGTACCTGACCCTCATCCTACTGCATCTGTCCTATGTATGTAACAGTAACTACAACCACTATCATCCTCCACTGTACCTGACCCTCATCTCACTGCATCTGTCCTATGGATGTAACAGTAACTACAACCACTATCATCCTCCACTGTACCTGACCCTCATCTCACTGCATCTGTCCTATGGATGTAACAGTAACTACAACCACTATCATCCTCCACTGTACCTGACCCTCATCTCACTGCATCTGTCCTATGTATGTAACAGTGACTACAACCACTATTATCCTCCTCTGTACCTGACCTGACTGTGGCCGGATGTCTTAGAAACAATTAATCTATTTCTATTAGTGGCGCAGTGCACCAATGTATATTATTGCAAATGTACCAATTATTGTACTAGAAACGTATTAATTTCTGAGGCAATACGCCATGTTGGAGGAAATTTGTTTTGTAACTTTTCTAAAGGATGTCCCATGCAAATTAAGTCTTTTCATCTTAGAGTGACCAACATTTCCTTTTATTCTGTGTATTCTGTGACTTAAAAAGATAGGGGAACTATTTGAATAATGCAACTACAAATAATTTAGGAAATCACAGATTGATGTAAATTTTGTTACGATTAAATTGTGTTAAATCTAATTTTAGAATATAATACACCCTGATGCCAAACATTGAAAGTAATATCTCAGACATTGTGGTGCCAGATATGGAAGGGGGCTGGGTTACCCCCTGACAACATGTGTGTCAGAAACAGTATATAAAGAGCTGTACTTTACCATCTGTACTTCTGGAGATCACTAGTACCACTAACTAGTATGTAAAGGTGCTTCTACGGATCTTTGAGCAATAAACTTCATCGCTTTTAGATTCTGCCTGACACTATTACCTGCTGTATTTTGTGACTAACAGATAAGAGCTTACACTCTAAGCCGTTCCCCGGCTGGTACCCAGCAGTCCTGATCCATAGTAAGCGGTCAGGAGGTACCAGCCAGCCCAAAGGAAAAAGGCCCTGCAGCAGCTACACCAGCTACCCAGAAGTAAGCGGTTCTAGGCGCCACTGAAGGAACCCAGTGGTGGCAGCCAAATCCTCTACAACTATTGTGCAGTCGGCATTTGCCATTTGTGAGTCTGGTGGGAAGGTGACACCAGTAGGAGTGATCAGTAACAGTCGGTTACTGACGGTAAAAAAGAAACCCAGATAAACTGTATTCGATTCCTTCTCCATTTCCCCGGTGGCATAGAAAGCCTATACGGTCACACTGACCCTCATCCACTGCAATCTGTCCAATGTAAAGGCAACTATCATCCTCAGCCATCAGTTACAGTCAGTATTTACTGTGCGCGTGGGACGTGCAGCGAGAGTGCGTATTTGCAGTGTGCGCGGGACGTGTGGTGACACTCCGTATTTGCAGTGTGCGCGCGGGACGTGCGTCGATACTCGGTATTTGCAGTGTGCGCGCGGGACGTGAGGTGACACTCTGTATTTGCAGTGTGCGCGCGGGACGTGAGGCGACACTCGGTATTTGCAGTGTGCGTGCGGGACGTGAGGCGACACTCGGTATTTGCAGTGTGCGCGCGGGACGTGCATCGACACTCTGTATTTGCAGTGTGCGCGCGGGACGTGAGTCGACACTCGGTATTTGCAGTGTGCGCGCGGGACGTGCGGCGACACTCGGTATTTGCAGTGTGCGCGCGGGACATGCGGCGACACTTGGTATTTGCAGCGTGCGCGCGGGACGTGCGGCGACACTCGATATTTGCAGCGTGTGCGCGGGAAGTGCGGCGACACTCGGTATTTGCAGCGTGTGCACGGGAAGTGCGTCGACACTCGGTATTTGCAGTGTGCGCGCGGGACGTGTGCGCCGACACTCGGTATTTGCAGTGTGCGCGCGGGACCTGCGTCGACACTCGGTATTTGCAGTGTGCGCGCGGGACGTGCGTCGACACTCGGTATTTGCAGTGTGCACGTGGGACGTACGGCGAGAGTCGGTATTTGCAGTGTGCATGCGGGACGCTCGGCGAGAGTCGATATCTGCATTGTGCACGCGAAATGTGCAGCGTGAGTCGGTATTTGCAGTGTGCACGTAGAATGTGCAGCGGGAGTCGATATCTGCATTGTGCACGCGAAATGTGCAGCGTGAGACGGTATTTGCAGTGTGCACGTAGAATGTGCAGCGGGAGTCGGTATTTACAGTGTGCACGCAGGATGCGCAGTAAGTCGGCATTTGCAGTGTGCACTGGGTTTGTGCAGTGAGCGTTGGTATTCGCAGTGCGCACTGGGTTTGTGCAGTGTGAGTCGTCATTTGCCGTGTGCACTGGGTTTGTGCAGTGAGAGTTTGTATTTACAGCGTGCACTGGGTTTGTACAGTGAGTCGGTGTTTGCAGTGTGTACTCGGGATGTGCCGCGAGAGTCGGTATTTGCAGTGCGCACTGGGTTTGTGCAGAGAGAGTAGGTATTTGCAGTGTGCACTGGGTTTGCGCAGTGAGAGTTTGTATTTACAGCGTGCACTGGGTTTGTACAGTGAGTCGGTGTTTGCAGTGTGTACTCGGGATGTGCCGCGAGAGTCGGTATTTGCAGTGCGCACTGGGTTTGTGCAGTGAGAGTAGGTATTTGCAGTGCGCACTGGGTTTGTGCAGTGAGAGTCGGTATTTGCAGTGCGCACTGGGTTTGTGCAGTGAGTCGGTATTTGCAGTGTGCACGCGGAACGTGCGGTGAGAGTCGGTATTTGCAGTGTGCACGCAGGATGTGCGGTGAGAGTCGGTATTTGCAGTGTGCACTGGGTTTGCACAGTGAGAGTCGGTATTTGCAGTGTGCACGTGGGATGTGCAGCGAGAGTCGGTATTTGCAGTGTGCACGTGGGATGTGCAGCGAGAGTCGGTATTTGCAGTGTGCACTGGGTTTGTACAGTGAGTCTGTATTTGCAGTGTGTACTCGGGATGTGCTGTGAGAGTCGGTATTTGCAGTGTGCACTAGGTTTGCACAGTGAGAGTCGGTATTTGCAGTGTGCACGCAGGATGTGCGGTGAGAGTCGGTATTTGCAGTGTGCACGTGGGATGTGCAGCGAGAGTCGGTATTTGCAGTGTGCACGTGGGATGTGCAGCGAGAGTCGGTATTTGCAGTGTGCACTGGGTTTGTACAGTGAGTCTGTATTTGCAGTGTGTACTCGGGATGTGCTGCGAGAGTCGGTATTTGCAGTGTGCACTAGGTTTGCACAGTGAAAGTCGGTATTTGCAGTGTGCACGCAGGATGTGCGGTGAGAGTCGGTATTTGCAGTGTGCACTAGGTTTGCACAGTGAGAGCCGGTATTTGCAGTGTGCACGCAGGATGTGCGGTGAGAGTCGGTATTTGCAGTGTGCACTGGGTTTGTGCGCTGTGGCTGACATTAGTGAGGTGACTATAAAGGTCATACTCGTGTTGTATGGAAGAAATGATGGTGATGAAACCACCTTCCCCCTGTTCCCCTCTTACTTCAGTCTCCTCCTTTCTTTGTCTGAGCCCCCTCCTCCCCCCCGATTATTCTCTCTCTTCATGTTTTATACAGAGTCTCCCCCTCCTCTCTATCATCCATTTCTCCTCTAATCCGCTCCTGTTCCTGGAGAGAGGGAAGTCTGAACTGTACAAGGAGAGGAGGGGGGGTCACAGTGTGAGTGATGGGGTGAGAGGAGGGTCGAGGGATATCAGGGTACGGTAAACAATGGGTGAGGGGGATATGAGGGGAACAACTGCCTTCTTAGTGGGAAGTTTGATGAGCTCGGCGCCCTGTACGGTAATGTGCTCCGTCCCTCTGAACGGAGGTCTGGAAGTGATAGTGTTAAAAGGGAAAATATTAAGAAAAGCCCAAAAGATTCTCAGTGCCGACCTTCAAGGTGGAGTCCTTCATAGATGAGCCTTTAACTCTTTCATTTCCAGACGCTTGGTAAATATACAGGAGAATCCCTCTCCCTTTATTCCTTCCCATGTCTCCACCATAGATTGTAAGCTCACTGGTCAAGGCCTGCTCTACTGTTTTTCTCAGTCTAGTATTCTTCTAAAATACTCATAAAAAATGTGTCCACTATAACTTCATCTAGAAATGTCCAGTAAAACACAGAGGTACAGAAAAGGTCATATACTAAGCGCAGCATATTCCGCAGGACTGCGGCTACCTATCACTTCATCAACGTTACTTTATTTATCCTAAACAACGGCTAAGAGGGTCTTATTTCTCCCTTAAATAACTGATGAGAACGGAGGGGCACAGGGATTTATCTCCTTATGAAATGTACTTTCCTGTATAAATTGTACCTGTTTGGTGTAATAGGCGCCACACCCAGAGTGTATGACGGCATCTGCGTATATAGGGCGCTATATACATAAAGCACCTGAGCCGCCGCAGGGCTCCGTCTGCAAGAGCGGTCACACAATGCGGCTCTGCTGTAAGGTCAGAGCACCCTCTATCGTGGTGACAAATGATGCCGCAGAGGGAGCGGCGCGCACTATGCATTGTAGCGATCTCATTGCCAGCCACGCGCGCGCTAGATCCTCACTCACCTCCTCCCCACAGCTGAGGGGGCATATTAAATATGCATCACAAACATTTGTCTTAGTACATCATTATTTATCTTATTAAAGGACTAAAGTCATTAAAAACAATATTGGCCCCCTGGCACTATTTTCAAGTAACTCACAATTTCCTCTTTAACATAAGGTGAAATTAAGAACAATATGCGATCTCCACGATTCTCTGTTAATATTACAGTACTTTTAGTTTTGATCCTTCATGTAATACTGTATATCTATTTAAACCTGAAAATAAAAAAGAAATGGCGCAGACAAAATGATTGTCACCCTGGACTTAATATCTGGTATCGCAGCGATGACTGATCATTTTTCGGGGCAGTCTACTCTAATGGACAGAACAGTGAGTCCGATAGGAGGCTGCCAGGCGATGACTCTTTCCTAATGAAGACTCTGGGTTCTGGCCCAGATACTTCACTAGGGCTACCTAGATCATATCTATCTATATTACTAATATCATCTCATATCTATGTATGTAATATTTATCTATCTATCTATCTGATATCTATCCGATATCTGTCAAACTAATATCTATCTCATATCTATCTATCTAATATCTATTGATCTATTGAATATCTAACATACAGTATATCTATCTAGCTGTCTCATACCTATCTCATCTATCGATCTCATATCTATTTATATATTTATCAATCTCCTTTCCCTCTAATATTTATCGATCTATCTCATATCTATCTAATATACCATATATCTAACTAGCTGTCTCATATCTATCTCATCTATCGATTCAAAATCTATAGATCTAATATCTATCTATATAGATATCTATCTCCTTTCCATCTATTATTTATCTATCTCATATCTATCTATCTATCGAATATCTATCTAATATACAGTATATCTAACTAACTGTCTCATATCTCTCAAATTCATATTTAGCAATGATCATTATCATTTATTTATACAGCACCAGCAAATTCCGTAGTTTGGGAACAAACACAGTAAAAAAACAATACTGGGTAATACAGACAGAGAGGTAAGAAGGCCCTGCTCACAAGCTTACAATCTATTCATTTCATCGCTATACCGTCTCATCGCTATACGGACATCGTGCCACAAACATTGTCGGCAATTACGGTAGAAATCCCCGCTCATTTTTCTTCTCACCCCATACGGGTGAGAGGATTTCTGTGAAGTCTCCGCCACAAAGTGTCTCACGGATGTTCTGGAGACACTTTGCGGCTAATTGAATCTCCCCCTCAGCACACAATTGTATACGCTATACGGTGCTATCAATAGTGTTATCTACTTGTATCCATCCCCTATATATCACATATATAGATCTACTATCAACGCTGTTATCTACTGTGGCAACTACAGTTTAATGGCAAGACATACAAAATCATGCACTTGAGTCTCAAAAACCCAAAGGCTAAGTATAGTATTAATGACACTATAATGGAAACTAGGAGTCACTATCTCAGATGACATAAAGGCAGGTAAGTAATGTAACAAAGTAATGAGGAAGGCAAATCAGATGCTGGGTTACATAGGGAGAGGAATCAGTAGCAGAAAGAAAGAAGTAATAATATCACTGTACAGGTCATTGGTACGGCCTCATCTAGATACTGTGTCCAGTTCTGGAGGCCATATCTCCAGAAGGATATAAATACATTACAGACTGTACAAAGAAGGGCAACTAAAATGATAGAAACTTTGAAAGGGTTATAATAAGGTGCAGGAGGGAAACATTCTACAAAGGAAGAGAAGTATTAGAACACGAGGACATGTACTGACACTGGGGGGAAGAGAAGTATTAGAACACGAGGACATGTACTGACACTGGGGGGAGAAGGTTCAGAGGAAATGTGAGTAAAAATGACTTCACGGAAAGGGTAGTGGGTAAGTGGAACAGGCTCCCATCAGAGGTGGTAGAGGCTAATACAATATAAACATACTTGAGATAGACATAAGGATATCCTTACAAAGAAATAAGGATCAAATAGGGTTTCAGATTACCATTGGCTACAAAATGGGCAGCCTAGATGGACCAAGTGGTTCTTATCTGCCGTCACATTCTATGTTTTCTTGTCGCATACCCCTATATATCACACACACACACACACACATATATATATATATCTACCTCTGTCCCCGTTTCTCACTCACTCTATCCCACAGAGCTGACATTCTAATACGGACATCCTCAATCTGCTCGGATATTTTCCCAATAAGGGGTCTATGCATCAAGCTGATATGGCACTTAAAAGATGCGGAAACTACGGTTTCCGCATCTTGTCAGTATGTTTGCCATGTGTTACATGCCTAACGGAGGAGATATGGTAGAAATCTCGTCCGTTAAGGCAAACACCGTGCAGCATCGCAGTCCCCATAGATCACTATGGGGACTGCGATGTTCTGCAATCATGAAGCTTTGCATTGCGCAGACAGGTAACGTCATCTCAGGATGGCGTTACCTGTTCTTTCCTATGGGATTCTGTTGTACTCTCTTCGGCTTCGCAAAATCCGGTCCAGTGGAAGAGCTGTGCGCATGTGTACATCACTTCCTCCTGTCACCAGCAGCACAGGGATCCCAGAGTACCCCCAGCATGATGCATCACCGCGGTTTGCATATTTAGTGGCACCGCATTATATTGATGCATAGACCTCTAAGTGCTGAACATGTGGAAATGATCCAGTCCAGAGGGAGCCCTCACTGGTTACAAGGACTCTCCGCTGTATACTACTTATACTTTATCTCTTTAATATTACTATATATATATATATATACATACACACACACTACATACTGGCCGTGGCGCACGCAGGGGGGTTTCAGAAACCCCTCCCCACGGCGCTGTCAAAGAAGCGTCCGCGGCAGTGCTGTATTGTAGTACAATACAGCACTGCCGCAGATGCTTCTTGACAGCGCCGCGGCTGTTGTACAATTCAGACTCGCCGAAATGGAGCTCACTCTCGCTCTATTTTTTTTTTGGGGGGGGCGGAAACCCCTCCTTCTAAATCCTGCGCTCGCCCCTGACTGTTACAGAACTTCCCATGCGATCTTATTATTATTAAACATATTCCTTCCACAGCTGTGTATTTCTCACAAATGAACCTGCATGTAACATGCCACACACACACACACACACACACACACACACACACACGTCTTACAATGTACCATGTCAAACATTATATATATGTACACACACACTATGATGTAACCATAATATAACATGTTACACATATATATACTATAATGTAACATGTCACACACATGTATCCTATAATGTAACATGTCAAACACACACACATAACCTACAAGTAACATGTCACACACATGTATCCTATAATGTAACATCAAACACACACATAACCTACAAAGTAACATGTCGCACACACATAACATACATGTAACATAGCATAGAAGGACAATACGCCCCAGCTGTGTAACACACAACCTACAGAGCGGTCTCCCCCCAGTCTCCGTGTTGTGAGCTGGAATTCAGCATAAATTACCCAGATGAGGCAGAGGAGAGTGGGGAGGGGGGCAGAGGATGGAGGAGGTGTGTGGGGGGGTGATGCTGGAGGAGGAGGTAGGGGGAGAGTCATGTTTCATCCCTGGCTCTCAGTGCTCTGGCTGCGCTCTCTCACATCCACAGCTGTCTCAATCCATTGTCCCAGCCAGAGAGACAGGCAGACAGAAAGAGACTGCCAGGAGAGTATCGAGACCTCTTCAGGGCAGCAGGCATCCTGGGGTAACTGGAAATATTCCAACAGACACATCTGGAGAGACCTGACCACAGAGACTACACTCTGGAAAAGAGACATCTCGCTGACTGACACAGAACAATAGTAACCACTCTGCAAAGGGACCGCCCTGAAAATGTGCACAAAGGGGATGAGAGAGACATCCCTGGGATGAGAACAAAGCGCTGAGAAAGCCAGAATGAGAAAAGAGACATCCCCAACACAGATGTAAAGGCCTTTGAGACTGCACTTGAGCTGTATGGAGAGGAGACGTCACCAAGGCAGGTACAGAAGGAGACTGCCTGGCGCTGGCCTAGGACTGTAGAGAGTGTGTGGGGTCTCGAGGGATGGAAACTGGACTAAAACCAAGAGTGAGTGCCAACGAACCGAGCAGGAGACAGCGATCACCAGAGCTAACTATCTAATGGTGAGTATAATATGTATACGTGACCATAATATGCAATCACAGACCGTTATCAGTGTGCTACATCTCACAGTGCCGGTCTGTCTATCCCACAGAGCTGACACTCTAGTACTGACATTTATCAGTGTGCTACATCTCACAGTGACGGTCTGTCTATCCCACAGAGCTGACACTCTAATACTAACATTTATCAGTATGCTACATCTCACAGTGCCGATCTGTCTATCCCACAGAGCTGACACTCTAGTACTGACATTTATCAGTGTGCTACATCTCACAGTGACGGTCTGTCTATCCCACAGAGCTGACACTCTAATACTAACATTTATCAGTATGCTACATCTCACAGTGCCGGTCTGTCTATCCCACAGAGCTGACACTCTAGTACTGACATTTATCAGTGTGCTACATCTCACAGTGCCGGTCTGTCTATCCCACAGAGCTGACACTCTAATACTAACATTTATCAGTATGCTACATCTCACAGTGCCGGCCTGTCTATCCCACAGAGCTGACACTCTAATACTGACATTTATCAGTGTGCTACATCTCACAGTGCCGGTCTGTCTATCCCACAGAGCTGACACTCTAATACTGGCATTTATCAGTGTGTTACATCTCACAGTGCCGGTCTGTCTATCCCACAGAGCTGACACTCTAGTACTGACATTTATCAGTGTGCTACATCTCACAGTGCCGGCCTGTCTATCCCACAGAGCTGACACTCTAATACTGGCATTTATCAGTGTGCTACATCTCACAGTGCAGACTGTTCTCTCTCAGTGCAGACACTCTAATACAATATTAACCAGTGAGCGAACATCTGAAAGTGCCAACCTTTGTATGCCACAGAGCTAACAATCTAATACTGTAATTGCTCATGTTCTAAATTTCAAACTTTGTAGATCATAAAGCAGAAACTTACATTACTAATCCACAGAGCTGACACTTATGTACAACGGAGATATTTGTGGTTTTCAGGATCCAAATAACGCCTTACTATAGCATTTCAGCAGAAAAGAGGATTTCTTGGACTACTCCGATTAATGTAATTACAGCGTCAAACATAAATAGGTCAAAATCAATAAGGATAGTCCAATGTCCCTTTACTTCCAGGACACATGTAATACAAACAGTCCCGGTGTTCCCTCACTCTCAGGACACATGTAATACACACAGTCTCTATGTCCCCTCACTCTCAGGACACATGTAATACAGACAGTCCCAGTGTCCCCTCACTCTCAGGACACATGTAATACAGACAGTCCCGGTGTCCCCTCACTCTCAGGACACATGTAATACAGACAGTCCCAGTGTCCCCTCACTCTCAGGACACATGTAATACAGACAGTCCCAGTGTCCCCTCACTCTCAGGACACATGTAATACAGACAGTCCCTATGTCCCCTTACTCTCAGGACACATGTAATACAGACGGTCCCGGTGTCCCCTCACTCTCAGGACACATGTAATACAGACAGTCCCGGTGTCCCCTTACTCTCAGGACACATGTAATACAGACAGATGTTCCTTCACTCTCAGGACACATGTAATACAGACAGTCGCTGTGTCCCCTCACTCTCAGGACACATGTAATACAGACAGTCGCTGTGTCCCCTCACTCTCAGGACACATGTAATACAGACAGTCGCTGTGTCCCCTCACTCTCAGGACACATGTAATACAGACAGTCCCAGTGTCCCCTCACTCTCAGGACACATGTAATACAGACAGTCCCGGTGTCCCCTCACTCTCAGGACACATGTAATACAGACAGTCGCTGTGTCCCCTCACTCTCAGGACACATGTAATACAGACAGTCCCGGTGTCCCCTCACTCTCAGGACACTTCTATCCATGGGACATGATCTGTCAGACATAAAGCACAGGACCTATAGAAGGGGTCACAATGAGCACAGGGCCTGTAACAAAGCCCCATCGCGGTCAGATGTAACGCCCCCTCCTCCCCGTAGTTTACCAAAATATTCCTCATATTAGTTGTCCCAGGTGTTGATGAAGGGGTTAATAACCTCTGTACAGTGAGTGAAGATGTGAACACTGGGAGTACAATGTGTTGGGCTACAGAAGAATTCATGATTATCCTACACTGGGGAAATAATTCTAACATGACAAGGAAAAAAAAAAGAAAATACTCTTTTCCTCTACGTTTGAGAGTAAAAGCAGCTGCAGGCCCAGGATAACTGAGATTCTGCAGCTGTCAGACGTGTGATGGACTGCAGAGGGGACCCGACATCCAAGAGAGAACAACCATATAAATATGAGCTATGAGACATGGGGTCAGCCCCTCCCACTGAGAGGCTGACACAGACACATGGGAGGTATGAGACATGGGGTCAGCCCCTCCCACTGAGAGGCTGACACAGACACATGGGAGGTATGAGACATGGGGTCAGTCCCTCCTACTGAGAGGCTGACACAGACACATGGGAGGTATGAGACATGGGGTCAGCCCCTCCCACTGCTCAGAGGCTGACACAGACACATGGGAGGTATGAGACATGGGGTCAGCCCCTCCCACTGCTAAGAGGCTGACACAGACACATGGGAGGTATAAGACATGGGGTCAGCCCCTCCCACTGAGGGGCTGACACAGACACATGGGAGGTATGAGACATGGGGTCAGCCCCTCCCATTGCTGCTTGACACAGATACCTCTGATTTGTCAACTAAAGGGACAGTTCCGCTATCTCAACAGTCCGCACCTTTCTCCATACTTCGTGTAGTTAGGAGGTATCGTGGCTTGTTCGAACTGCAATTCAAGACTTTTTTTTAAGGAAGGGGGATTAGGGGCATCCTCATGCTTCGAAAGCACTGTGCATGCCCCCTTCGGAGGTGGCACGCCACCTAGGCTGGTGGTAAACCCTCGTGTCGTCACCTCACTCCTAATATGGAATTCCTACACCCATTTTGTGTGTGCACTCAAGTTGTCCCAGTTATATCATGGTTATTAATCCTATGCAGTCATTATTTATTACAAGTTGTTGTGTGTTCTCACACTGGATCCTTATTGTTATATTTTTCTACAGAATGGACCATTGTCACCTGTGACCTTGAAGTGTGTGTATGAACTATGCTGGGACCCAGGCTGTACTTCTTCCTGCTTTTGGCATGCTCCCCGTCCTCCTCCTCCCTGGGCACGCTGGAGTTACACATTGATGAAGAGCAACCAGCTGGCACCATCATTGGTGACATCAGCGCGGGGCTTCCACCCGGCTCCAGCGGGCACATGTTCTTCATTTCGGCACAGGAAGGAAGCGGCGTTACTAGCGATTTAGATATAGACGAACACACCGGGATAATCAAAACTGCTCGAGTCCTGGACAGGGAGCAACGTAACCTCTATAGCTTTATAGCAGTCACTCCAGAGGGTATTACCGTGGAGGTAGATATTCATGTGGATGACATAAATGACCACTCGCCAACTTTTGCTAAGGATCGCGTAGAGCTGGAAGTCCCAGAGCACACACCCCGAGGCACTCGTTACCCACTAGAACCAGCTGTGGATTTGGACAGCGGAGTGTTGGCCACTCAGGGCTACCTAATTCAAAATGGAGATCCTATGCAAGCATTCCGATTGGAAACCCGTCGAATGTCCAGTGGTGTACTCTCCGTAGAGTTGGTCGTAAACTCCGATCTGGACCGCGAAAACCATTCATCGTATTCTTTAACTCTCGAGGCGTATGATGGTGGGTCTCCGAGTCGTAGCTCACAAATAAAATTGCATATCACCATCTTGGACATTAACGACCATGCCCCAATGTTCAACCAGAGCCGTTATCAGGCCCTCATTTCGGAAAGTCTTTTGCCAGGGGCCAGTGTCCTTCAGGTCTATGCCACGGATGCCGACCTGGGTCAAAATGGGGAAATCACTTATGAAATTAATCGTAGGCAAAGTGATCCTGAAGGATTCTTCAGCATCAATCCACATTCTGGCCTTATCCAGCTTAGCAAACCATTGGATTATGAGACTCGGAAAGCTCATGAACTGGTTGTCCAAGCCAGGGACGGAGCAGGACAGCCAGAAGTGGGAACAGCATTTGTATCTATTCAGCTACGGGATTCCAATGACAACCAGCCAAGCATGACCATCATCTTCCTAAGTGAAGATGGGGCTCCAAGGGTATCAGAGGGGGCTACACCTGGGCAATATGTAGCACGAATCTCTGTATCGGATCCTGACTATGGGGAGCATCCCGATGTGGATGTGACTCTCGAGGGTGGGGAGGGTAAGTTTGCATTGACCACAAAAGACAGCATCATCTACCTCATTTGTGTGGACAAGTTACTAGACCGTGAAGAGAGAGATTCTTACCGTCTAAGGGTCCTTGCTACAGATTCAGGAACACCTCCATTGAGGGCAGAATCCTCATTTGTCCTTGAGGTGACAGACATAAATGATAACCCACCAGTATTTGACCGCCAAGAATACAGCCACAGTGTGCCCGAAGCAGTGCATCCTGGGAGTTTCCTTCTCCAAGTGACAGCCCGGGACAAGGATAAAGGGGTGAATGGAGAAGTGAGATACAGCCTTTTGGACACATCTTGGTTCCAAATCAACCCAGACACTGGGGTAATCACTACAGCAGTCCTATTGGATTATGAGAAAGATCCACAGCCAAAGATAACAGTGGTGGCTTCAGATCGTGGGCAACCAGCTCTGACATCTACAGCGATTGTTAGGGTCCAACTATTGGATGTTAATGATAATGAGCCCATCTTCGCTAATGGTGTTTATAATGCCACACTAAGCGAGGGCACTGCCCGGGGAAGCTGCTTCCTAAAGGTAAGGAAGATCAAATGTTAAATAATTTATACAATATATTTTATATAGAAGTCAGAAAGGGCCATATAAAAGTGGGGGTCATAACAAACAAGGGAGCTGCCCCCAACAGGTGATGGAAGTTAATGCATGATTGAGATAGCAGACAAGGGAGCTGCCCCCAACAGGTGATGGAAGGTACTGCATGATTGAGATAGCTGACAAGGAAGCTGCCCCCAACAGGTGATGGAAGGTACTGCATGATTGAGATAGCAAACAAGGGAGCTGCCCCTAACAGGTCATGGAAGGTACTGCATGATTGAGATAGTAGACAAGGAAGCTGCCCCCAACAGGTGATGGAAGCTACTGCATGATTGAGATAGCAGAAAATGAAGCTGCCCCCAACAGGTGATGGAAGCTACTGCATGATTGAGATAGCAGAAAAGGAAGCTGCCTCCAACAGGTGATGGAAGGTACTGCATGATTAAGATAGCAGACAAGGAAGCTGCCCCCAACAGGTGATGGAAGCTACTGCATGATTGAGATAGCAGAAAAGGAAGCTGCCCCCAACAGGTGATGGAAGGTACTGCATGATTAAGATAGCAGACAAGGAAGCTGCCCCCAACAGGTGATGGAAGGTACTGCATGATTGAGATAGCAGACAAGGAAGCTGCCCCCAGCAGGTGATGGAAGGTACTGCATGATTGAGATAGCAGACAAGGAAGCTGCCCCCAGCAGGTGATAGAAGATATTATTGTTATTTCTATAATTTATTTATCTAACATCAGGATTTTGATATATGAGGGTAAGTGTTACATATTGATCCAGCCAGATTGTAATGGGAAAAGAGCTTAATGGTGTTATATGATCCAGTTACACAAGGATGGGGGCCCAGGGGGTTGTTTCAGTGTAGACTAAATAAATGTAAATTTGCATGAAATATATAGAGATGGGTAATTTGGTACCATATCCTAGAGAGGGCAAGAAGGTGGTTCAATGAATTTGTGCTCTACAGTCATAATACAATTGTAAACCACCTAGCTCTGAGTCTCTCCTCAGGATACTACAGGAGTGAACACAGGATTTGTAGGGGGAGTTCCAAATGTAATATCATATGTTAAATAGATACAACAAAAAACAAAAACAAATGAAGCATACAGCAAACTCTCCTATTAATATTAACTTTATTTAATCCATCATGACCATCTTACCAAATTAATATAATGATTTGTACATTGATACAACTCTACAAAATTGATATTAATCTCCCCACAATGGAATCTAAAAAGAAAAATTCCAATTAGCGTTACAGTTATACACCTATCAGTGTCAGCGGCCCAGAAACTGCAGAGGAGCTCCGGTAACATTCTTTGTGAAGTCGCTAGAAAACACTAGAGCCAAATCATAATACACTACAGCCAAAATTATACATAAACAATAAAGGTGGCCATTTTGTTGAAGCCAAATTTTAAATAAAACATAGGCAGATTCCCACAAAGATGAATGTTAAGCTGGGTTCACACTACAGGTTTCTCAACCAATTATCGTGCCAATCACACGATCAACGACCGTTCATCCCAATAACACATTAGGGTGTACGCTCCCCACAATCGTGTTTTATCGTTCCAAAGCTCATCGTATCGTAAACTGACTAAAAATCACTGTCAACAATGGAACGATGTTGTGCCAATTCCGCAGTGTTTACACACTCACGATCAGCAGTGTAGGCAGATACGGGCAGCACGGTGGCTAAGTGGTTAGCACTTCTGCCTCACAGCACTGGGGTCATGAGTTCAATTCCCGACCATGGCCTTATCTGTGTGGAGTTTGTATGTTCTCTCTGTGTTTGCGTGGGTTTCCTCCGGGTGCTCCGGTTTCCTCCCACAGTCCAAAAAAACACACTGGTAGGTTAATTGGCTGCTATCAAATTGACCCTAGTGTGTGTGTGTGTCTGTGTGTGTGTCTGTGTGTGTGTCTGTGTGTGTGTCTGTGTGTGTGTCTGTGTGTGTGTGTGTGTGTTAGGGAATTTAGACTGTAATCCCCAATGGGGCAGGGACTGATGTGAATGAGATCTCTGTAAATAAATGGTGATGATGATGATATCTGTAGAGTGAGCAGAGTCATGATCAGCCGATGACTATGACAGATGAAGAGCACAGATCTGAAGGTAATTCGTGTAGGTGTGTACACATGAACCTGCATGATCACCGAGACTTTCAGTCGTTGGTAAAATCGTTACAGAAGTCGGATCTGCAGTAATTTTCTGTCTGCAGACTGCAGAAGTGTTTGTGTGTTTTCTGGGTAATGTGAATTCCCCCTAAGTGCGCTCCTGTACTAAAGTGCAAATGTAGGCACAGTACAATCTCCTGGTGACAAATGAATGGGCGCAAGATAATAATAATAAACAATCTCCTTTACATCTGTATTCTCCAGCACAGCTCTTGGCTGCATTAACTGCATTTGTTGCATTAATATAATTAGTCCCCAGAGCTGACAATTGCTGGTGAGGAACGCCACTCTGATTTTCAGTCTCCTGCCCCTGAAGTACCAAGGTCACACCACCAACCCTCAGGGCATCTCACGCTGTGCTCTCCTTTGCCCACACCAGGGCCCCAAGATTGGACCAGAAATCCCCTCTCATGGCACGGGACCCCCTCCAGCAGTGTCTCACACTCCTCTCGCTGGGTTCCGGAGCCGCCGTGTATATAAATACTCCAGCCCCGATATTACACCTATTGGCCTATGCCCTTCCTCCTGCACTTATTGCTTATTTTATTATTACACCAATTGTTGTCGGCAGTTCTGCCCTCTATTAAATGGGCAACAAATTGGCACATTGCATACGTGTGTATATGTGCACAGTGCATGTAAGCGATGCATCGCACAGGTCCTGTGTGTGATTCAATCATTAATATTTACATATATGGATATTTACATGAACCAATTAATTCCAGAACGTATCTTTAACCCGCGGGACTCTCCTAGAATTCAGGGACAGTTGGCAGCTCTGAAATAGATGAAAAATGCCAGGGAGTGGTGGAAGAGTGGGAGGAGGTGGGGGGGACCTGATCTCATCACCGTGGGCCCTGTGCGATGCCCGATTCACCAACATCCTGAGAAAGTAGGCAAGTATGAGTGAATATATAGATCCAGAGATTATAGACTCTGATGTCTATAAGTGGACTCATAGTATTCTCATAGTCAGTAAACGGGGGGATGATTGGGCAGAAATACTGTCCTAGAATCATTCATGAGTCATGGGAGATCATGAGTATTTACCTCCATTATTATAGTTCCAACAAGCTAACAATCTAAGAGACACTGGATATATGTCCGTAGGGTAGAAATAAAGCACCAGAGGGTAAATTTACTATTATTATTTCTATTGCAACAATAGAAAAACTCTTATCTCTGCAATCATGGTTGCCTATACTCCCAGAGTGTGAGTGAGGACTCTCAGACTCACGGAGGAGCAGGCACCCTCCCAGAGTGTGAGTGAGGACTCTCAGACTCACGGAGGAGCAGGCACCCTCCCAGAGTGTGAGTGAGGACTCTCAGACTCACGGAGAAGCAGGCACGCTCCCAGAGTGTGAGTGAGGACTCTCAGACTCACGGAGAAGCAGGCACCCTCCCAGAGTGTGAGTGAGGACTCTCAGACTCACAGAGAAGCAGGCACCCTCCCAGAGTGTGAGTGAGGACTCTCAGACTCACGGAGAAGCAGGCACCCTCCCAGAGTGTGAGTGAGGACTCTCAGACTCACGGAGAAGCAGGCACACTCCCAGAGTGTGAGTGAGGACTCTCAGACTCACGGAGAAGCAGGCACCCTCCCAGAGTGTGAGTGAGGACTCTCAGACTCACGGAGAAGCAGGCACCCTCCCAGAGTGGGAGTGAGGACTCTCAGACTCACGGAGAAGCAGGCACCCTCCCAGAGTGTGAGTGAGGACTCACGGAGAAGCAGGCACCCTCCCAGAGGTAGGGCTTAATGACAACGAAAGGAAGATGGGCTTTTAGAGAGCCCCCTAGTTGTGGACTGGTTGGAGATCTAGCAGAAGAGCTGGTTGTGATACATAAGGGACGGCTATCAGCGGCGCAGGGAGGATTGTCGGGGGGGGGGGGGGGTTCCAGCCGCCGACCCCCAAAAAAAAAAAAATGAGAGAGAGCTGCATGCGCAGCAGCTCCGTTTCGGCAGCGCTGTCCTATACAGCAGCCGCGGCGCTGTCTAAGAAGCGTCTGCGGCGGTGCTGTATACAATACAGCACCGCTGCGGACGCTTCTTTGACAGCGCCGCGGCTGCTGTATAGGACAGTGGCCACTTAGTTAGCGCAGGGGGGGTTTCTAGAGACTCAAAAACCCCCCCTGCGTGCGCCACTGGCTATGTACTGCTCCATATAATATGTTTAATCATTTATAGACCCAAATCCGGACAGGTCTCTACCATATACGGCAGAAAAACAACTAACATTAATATGCCCAAAGCTTGATTAAGATGTGGCTGTGGGGGCTCCTGATTGGCACATCCTTACTGTACAATGACTACGGCAAAACGCCCCATTCCTCGCCCCATTCACTCCCATAAATCTTAGGCTGTAGTAAGTGTCCTTAGTGTACGTAGATGAATGGGACGTGGCTGAATTTACCTGGCGTACGTCCCAGTTATGGGCATGCGCAGAGTGAGTGTACGTACATTACGCTCAAAATCATGGCCCAGGGCTTGTGTGTGCATGTGTACAGTACATGTGTACAGTGTATGTATGTGTACAGTACATGTGTACATGTATGTACAGTACATGCATACAATGCTTGGCACAGGTCCTATGTGTGTGTGTAGAGTACATGTGTACAGTGTATGTATGTGTACAGTACATGCATATGATGTTTGTGTAGAGTACTTGTGAACAGTGTGTGTATGTGTACAGTAAATGCATATGATGTGTGTGTAGAGCACATGTGTACAGTGTGTGTATGTGTATAGTACATGCATACAATGTGTGGCACAGGTCCTATGTGTGTGTAGAGCAGTGTGTACAGTGTATGTGTACTGTACATTTGTACGATTCTAATATAAACACGACACGATTATAATATAAACACACATGGTACAAAGAAAATGTTCGTATTCAGGGAAATCCGACAGATCCAAATTTTAGAATAGTTT
Organism: Mixophyes fleayi; assembly: GCF_038048845.1. Classification (NCBI taxonomy): domain Eukaryota; kingdom Metazoa; phylum Chordata; class Amphibia; order Anura; family Limnodynastidae; genus Mixophyes; species Mixophyes fleayi. The sequence goes on from NC_134403.1 coordinate 10,997,650, forward strand.
GCTGATCAATTGGTTTCAATTTCAATCTTTCAGAGAGTTTAAACGGAGTAGTGGCTACTGGTCGTTATTACACATATATAAAATTACTAGTATAAGGACAGAGTTAGATATTCTGAACTAAGTAGTATATTTAGTGGATAAAAACAGTGTGCTTTTGCTATATAACTATTAGCAGCAGAATCCAAAAAAAGTAATTTTGTGTGGGGCAGTGACACCTGAATTATATTTTGAAAAAAAAAATGGGTGTTTGCATGTACATAATATGTACACAATATATTCTAAAGTTTTTACTATTTTTCAATTCTTGTGAATTTTAAAAGACTCATTCAAAAAATGTCACCTGCCATGCACCAACTGAAGCAAGTCCATTAGAGAACTTAAACAACAACAAAAAATTAGTGCAAGAGATAAAAATGATGAAACGCTACATACACACTAAATCTGGAACGTTAGACAGTATGCATCATGGAGAGTGAAGAGGCAGTAACAATCCGATGTCATTAGATGGATAGTGGAATCAGTAGATATTTATACAAGAAGATATCCAATTGTAAAGAGTTACCTAATTTGCTGTCTCTATATAAATAAATGTTGAAGATGATAGACAAAGGGGGCCTGCACCCATAGTACAAATCTTCAAAGACCATGCACACAATACATTTTGAATGTTACAGGGTATACACCATAGACAGTGAAGCTACAGTAACAGGCAGAGATCATTGGATAGACAGTGGTATGAAGAGTCAGACATTTATCATCATCAGCAGCTATTTATATAGCACCACTAAATCCGTAACGCTGTACTCTCTGGGAATCAAACTCATGACCCCAGTGCTGTGAGGCTGAAGTGCTAACCACTAAACCGCCGTACTACCCTATTTATAAAAGTAAATAGACGAAGATGGCCTGTACCTATACCAAAAGCTTCAAAGACTAGTATTATGCACTTTTCGATGGGCAGAGAATTCATCGGTATCCAAGAGCAGAGCTTTCATACCTTGTTTTATTTAATACAACATATATGTTGTACTAGAGGCCGCCTTATGTCACCAGAAAACATAACAACAAATTAGCAATCAGCTTTTCTCCATCAGGTGGAAGTTGCACAGTGACCACGTCTATGTGTCAACCAATCAGACTGTATAGTAAAAGGGAACGTGATACCCTGCAAAGATCAATAGAATTTCTTTTAAAATCCCTTTGGCACAAATTATCAATGAAATATCACCAGGAGCCTATTCAGAACCATCGGGTCACTTCAATGAGACATGGAGCCTGTACCTCCCACTGCAGGGTGTCACAGACAGAAGGGAGCTACGGGACATAGAGCCTGTCCCTCCCACTGCAGGGTGTCACAGACAGAAGGGAGCTATGAGACATGGAGCCTGTCCCTCCCACTGCGGGGTGTCACAAACAGAAGGGAGCTACGAGAAATGAAGCTTGTCCCTCTCACTGCAGGGTGTCACAGACAGAAGGGAGCTACGAGACATGAAGCCGGTCCCTCCCACTGCAGGGTGTCACAGACAGAAGGGGGCTATGAGACATGGAGCCTGTCCCTCCCACTGCAGGGTGTCACAGACAGAAGGGGGCTATGAGACATGGAGCCTGTCCCTCCCACTGCAGGGTGTCACAGACAGAAGGGAGCTATGAGACATGAAGCCTGTCCCTCCCACTGCAGGGTGTCACAGACAGAAGGGGGCTATGAGACATGGAGCCTGCCCCTCCCACTGCAGGGAGTCACAGACAGAAGGGGGCTATGAGACATGGAGCCTGTCCCTCCCACTGCGGGGTGTCACAGACAGAAGGGAGCTATAAGACATGGAGCCTGTCCTTCCCACTGCAGGGTGTCACAGACAGAAGGGGGCTGTGAGACATGGAGCCTGTCCCTCCCACTGCGGGGTGTCACAGACAGAAGGGAGCTATGAGACATGAAGCCTGTCCCTCCCACTGCAGGGTGACACAGACAGAAGGGAGCTACGAGACATGAAGCTTGTCCCTCTCACTGCGGGGTGTCACAGACAGAAGGGAGCTACGAGACATGAAGCCTGTCCCTCCCACTACAGGGTGTCACAGACAGAAGGGAGCTATGAGACATGGAGGCTGTCCCTCCCACTGCAGGGTGTCACAGACAGAAGAGGGCTATGAGACATGGAGCCTGTCCCTCCCACTGCAGGGTGTCACAGACAGAAGGGAGCTATGAGACATGAAGCCTGTCCCTCCCACTGCAGGGAGTCACAGACAGAAGGGGGCTATGAGACATGGAGCCTGTCTCTCCCACTGCAGGGTGTCACAGACAGAAGGGGGCTATGAGACATGGAGCCTGTCCCTCCCACTGCGGGGTGTCACAGACAGAAGGGAGCTATAAGACATGGAGCCTGTCCTTCCCACTGCAGGGTGTCACAGACAGAAGGGGGCTATGAGATATGGAGCCTGTCCCTCCCACTGCAGGGTGTCACAGACAGAAGGGAGCTATAAGACATGGAGCCTGTCCCTCCCACTGCAGGGTGTCACAGACAGAAGGGAGCTATAAGACATGGAGCCTGTCCCTCCCACTGCAGGGTGTCACAGACAGAAGGGATCTATGAGACATGGAGTCTGTCTCTCCCACTTTAGGGTGCACTGGTACTGTCTCAGAAATAAATACATTCCCTATACCGAAATACAACACAATATTTTAAAAAAATCAGTTCTTTTGCAATTAGATAAATTGGCGCCCTGCACTATAAATTTAAGTAAATTTATACAATAAGTTATTTATAAGTCATCCAGCCACAGGAGCTATGAGACATGGAGCCTGTCCCTCCCACCAGGGGAAAATGCAGAATTTCAAGAGGGGGGTTTCCAAACGCTCGGTTTTCTAACATAGCGGAAAAAAACAAAAACATATGTGGGGTAAGGTTACTGCTCCAATCATTTTAAGGAGTATTTCTATCCAATACAGTATGACATGAAATCAGTAACTCAGAGGGTGGACTAAACTTACCCTGAACACACGGTAGCAGAGAAACTCCGTATCCTGACATAAACCCTAACCAAAAACATCACCAAGGTTTATTCTTATCTAATTCAATCTTTAAAACATTATTTTGGATAACTAATCATGTAGATAAATATAACAGCAAACAATGATATCGTGGATATACACACATCACTGCTTCTAAGGGAACATATAATTACTCTACGAATTTGATAAGGATATAATATGATGGTAAATCCCCACTGGACTATAAATACCTTTGGCCGCTTTGCTATCTATGGAGATACCATATCATCATCATCATTTATTTATATAGCGCCAGCAAATTCTGTAGTGCTGTACAGTATCAGTTTAAAATTGGGTTCCTCCAGATATGGGTAAATGACTCGTGTTATGGATACATTATAGTGACAGCCTCATGTAAAGCTGCATATACGGTCAGAGTACAATGTATTCTACAGTCTTCATCAGCTTGTTGATTTCTGGATGGCAAGGCATGCTGAGACTTGTAGTCCCACAATAGACTGTCAGCGCATGCAGAGTATGTTTAAGCTCATTTCCTCCATCACAGCTGGAGAACCATAATCTGACTCTACTCTGACATCTAATAGTCCTATGGCTTATAAGTGGTGTGATTATATGTGTATGGCTGGACATAGAGGATACCACTGAATATGGCACAAATTAAAGATACTGGAGCTCTCACAGTGTTTGTGCACAATATATTTACCTGGTTGTTCCTGAGGGCAGCTGCCATGTGCAGGAGGAGAGCAGCCAGTGTTGCTGCCTCTTTACTACTCTCACCACTGGCTGTATCTACCTATGCTGAAAAAGTGTCTCTTCTTTACATGTAGCAGCAGACATTTTTTAGAAGCTGAGTTCCAGTAACAGTATGCTCTTGGCACAACTAAAATGGCTCCTATATTGGAGTCAGGCTGGAAGGAATTATTGGTATATTTCGGTGAATCTCATGATTCGAGTATTGTGGGGTTTCTGGCCAATGGGAACCCCCTCCCCCCCCCCCTAAGTGCGTCCCTGCCCACTGCACTGACACAGACAGAAGGGAGCTATGAGACATGGAGCCTGTCCCTCCCACTGCGGGGTGACACAGACAGAAGGGGGCTATGAGACATGGAGCCTGTCCCTCCCACTGCGGGGTGACACAGACAGAAGGAGGCTATGAGACATGGAGCCTGTCCCTGCCCACTGCACTGACACAGACAGAAGGGGGCTATGAGACATGGAGCCTGTCCCTCCCACTGCAGGGTGACACAGACAGAAGGGGGCTATGAGACATGGAGCCTGTCCCTCCCACTGCGGGGTGACACAGACAGAAGGGAGCTATGGTACGTGGAGCCGGTCCCTCCCACTGCAGGGTGACACGGACAGAAGGGAGCTATGGTACATAGAGCCTGTCCCTGCCCACTGCACTGACACAGACAGAAGGGAGCTATGAGACATGGAGCCTGTCCCTCCCACTGCGGGGTGACACAGACAGAAGGAGGCTATGAGACATGGAGCCTGTCCCTGCCCACTGCACTGACACAGACAGAAGGGAGCTATGAGACATGGAGCCTGTCCCTCCCACTGCGGGGTGACACAGACAGAAGGGGGCTATGAGACATGGAGCCTGTCCCTCCCACTGCGGGGTGACACAGACAGAAGGGGGCTATGAGACATGGAGCCTGTCCCTCCCACTGCGGGGTGACACAGACAGAAGGGGGCTATGAGACATGGAGCCTGTCCCTCCCACTGCGGGGTGACACAGACAGAAGGGAGCTATGAGACATGGAGCCTGTCCCTCCCACTGCAGGGTGACACAGACAGAAGGGGGCTATGAGACATGGAGCCTGTCCCTCCCACTGCGGGGTGACACAGACAGAAGGGGGCTATGAGACATGGAGCCTGTCCCTCCCACTGCGGGGTGACACAGACAGAAGGGAGCTATGAGACATGGAGCCTGTCCCTCCCACTGCAGGGTGACACAGACAGAAGGGGGCTATGAGACATGGAGCCTGTCCCTCCCACTGCAGGGTGACACAGACAGAAGGGGGCTATGAGACATGGAGCCTGTCCCTCCCACTGCGGGGTGACACAGACAGAAGGGAGCTATGGTACGTGGAGCCGGTCCCTCCCACTGCAGGGTGACACGGACAGAAGGGAGCTATGGTACATAGAGCCTGTCCCTGCCCACTGCACTGACACAGACAGAAGGGAGCTATGAGACATGGAGCCTGTCCCTCCCACTGCGGGGTGACACAGACAGAAGGAGGCTATGAGACATGGAGCCTGTCCCTGCCCACTGCACTGACACAGACAGAAGGGAGCTATGAGACATGGAGCCTGTCCCTCCCACTGCGGGGTGACACAGACAGAAGGGGGCTATGAGACATGGAGCCTGTCCCTCCCACTGCGGGGTGACACAGACAGAAGGGGGCTATGAGACATGGAGCCTGTCCCTCCCACTGCGGGGTGACACAGACAGAAGGGGGCTATGAGACATGGAGCCTGTCCCTCCCACTGCGGGGTGACACAGACAGAAGGGAGCTATGAGACATGGAGCCTGTCCCTCCCACTGCAGGGTGACACAGACAGAAGGGGGCTATGAGACATGGAGCCTGTCCCTCCCACTGCAGGGTGACACAGACAGAAGGGGGCTATGAGACATGGAGCCTGTCCCTCCCACTGCGGGGTGACACAGACAGAAGGGAGCTATGGTACGTGGAGCCGGTCTCTCCCACTGCAGGGTGACACGGACAGAAGGGAGCTATGGTACATAGAGCCGGTCCCTCCCACTGCAGGGTGACACAGACAGAAGAGAGCTATGGTACATGGAGCCGGTCCCTCCCACTGCAGGGTGACACAGACAGAAGGGACCTAGGAGACATGACTTCTCCTGTAAGGGGTTAATGGCTTGGCTTGAGAGGAAGGGTCATGTGAGTGGTGCAGGGGATTAGTGCCTGTTGGAGATGTGACCTCTTAATATTTACGCTGCAGAAGGGATTAATTATTATTATTCGGCTTACAAATCAATGTGTGTGGTAAAGAATGCCTGCCAGTCACTATGTTGCAGGAGAATTGTTAATCAGTGCTATGCAGGGTCAGTATGTAGCAGGGGAAGGGTTAATCAGTTCTATGCAGGGTCAGTATGTAGCAAGATGAGGGGTTAATTAGTGCTATGTCAATCAGTATATAACAGAGTAATGGTAATCAGTGCTATGCAGGGTCAGCATGTGGCAGGGAAAGGGTTAATTAGTGCTTCCAGGTCTGTATATAGCAGATAAAGGGTCAATCAGTTTTGTGCATGCCAGTATGTGGCAGGGAAAGGGTTAATCATGCTGTACATGTCAGTGTGTGACAGGGAATGGTTTAATCTGTAGGTAAATGTGTGGTAGAGAAAGAGTTAATCACTACTGTGCAGGTCGGTGTATGGCAGAGAAGGGGTAAATCAGTTTATGCAGGTGTGTGTGGCAGGGAAAGGGTTAATCAGTGCGACCTGTGTAATGATTTTGTGATATAGGGCACTAAGTGGTTAGCACTTCTGCCTCACAGCACTGGGGTCATGAGTTCAATTCCCGACCATGGCCTTATCTGTGTAGAGTTTGTATGTTCTCCCCGTGTTTGCGTGGGTTTCCTCCGGGTGCTCCGGTTTCCTCTCACACTCCAAAAACATACTGGTAGGTTAATTGGCTGCTATCGAAATTGACCTTAGTCTCTCTCTCTCTCTCTATCTGTGTATGTTAGGGAATGTAGACTGTAAGCTCCAATGGGGCAGGGACTGATGTGAATGAATTCTCTGTACAGCGCTGCGGAATCAGTGGCGCTATATAAATAAATGGTGATGATGATGATATCAGCTGTCAACAGAGTCACGTTCCTTATACCGTTCCTGCATCAGAGATAATGCAAGAGGCTACTAAGGTTTAAAGCTAACAAGGCCTGGTTATAAAATATTTGCCCCCCAGCCCCCAATTGGTACGAAGCTCCATGATAATCTAGAAAGCACATGTATAATGAAAATGAATGTAACAATAACACAGGATATATTGCAGCGGAGTCTACAGTAGCAGATCGTGCTGACAACAGAACAGTTTATTTATTGATTGATCCAAAATTTGGAATGTGGAAAGCATGTCCACGGAAATATGGCAGCACACATTAATCAACTTTTGAATATTTATACAATATATTCCCCACGTACATTTTAGTGTGGGTCCCTCCACTAGGAGCCCCTCTGCCTGGTATATTAATTTACAGTTACCAGAGACCTCTGCTGGTGGCCTCAGTAATAACCGGATTCTTTATCCCTCTGTGGTGTTAAAGGCTACACAATGTAATTTATTAGGTTAGTTTGAACCACAAGGAAGCATTGGTGGGCCACCAGCTGTACTCCTGTAAATGCGATGCCCGAGATAAGGTCATCTGAGTCAGTGTTTGTATTTTCTTGGTCACATTGTTGATAATTGAATGACTCTAGTAGGTGTTGAAGTCTGTCTCACGTCTCTTCATCACTCTCTTTTTCAGGTTTCGGCATCAGACGCAGACAGTGGCAGCCTCGGAGCGGTCTCATACTCTCTAAGTCCCACATCCCCACCACAATTCCGGATCCATTCTGAAAGCGGAGAGATTTGCCTCTCAGAAACCCTCGATCGAGACGATGGAGAACGATTCTTCCTTCTTCATGTGACAGCCACAGATGGGGTGAGACAGCCCCATTATACATTGATGAGTACTGAGAGTATAGGACTATGATCCTAGGATGCATAGATTATAATTATCGATCGTAGGATGCAGAAAATAGACCCATAAGTTCTAGGATTCAAAGAGTGAGCTATCACTCCAAATATCCCGAGAAGAGGCCCACCACATTTAGGTTCTACAGTACAGATCCATCAGTCCCTGGATCCATAGGATAGACCTATGACTCAGAGGATCAGCCCACCAGGCTTAGGTTTTAGAGTACACGTCCATCAGTCCTTGGATCCATAGAATAGACCTATGACTCGGAGGATCAGCCCACCATGCTTAGGTTTTAGAGTACAGGTCCATCAGTCCTTGGGCAACATGGAGGGAGCGAATAAGGGGTGCAGAGGATTGTGGGAAAATATCTAAATCCATCTTTCTCCTGTTTTTTTGTAGGGTGGTTTAAGTGGTGAATGTCGTGTACGGGTTTCTGTAGAAGATGTGAATGATAATCGGCCGGTCTTCTATCCATTGGAATATGGGGGTAGCGTAAGTGCCCTCAGCCCACCGGGAACCCCCATTATGAGTGTGACGGCCCGTGACAAGGATGACGGAATCCATGGCATTCTTACCTACCATATCGTGTCAGGAAATAAACCCTCGCTTCTACGCATCGAACCCGACACAGGTTAGAATAGAGAGTAATATAGTAGAGAAATTATTCATACATGGCAACTCTACTGATATTCCTGGGAGGCTCCTGAAATTCCTAGAGAGTCTGCAATTCTTTTTGGGCAGTGGGAGAAGTGGGCTGGTACAAGGGCAGGACGACAAAGTCCACCCACAGCTGTGTAATGATACACCGGAGGCCTGCGGTGATGCACATAAGAGGGCATAATGAAGCATGTGGCCCTCTATGTGTGTGTTTATTACATTACACAGAGTTTTCCTGGGAAAGTGTTTCTCCCTTGTTAGTGCAATATGCTGGAGCAAACGAATTCCATGAAACGAGGCCCAATGCCGTAGAAGAGCATTCAATCCATGTAATAAAAAGCTTCATACTCACAAAAGTGATATAAATAGTGCTGATGTCTTCTTACTCTCATAGTTATTTTACCACAAATGAGGGTAAAACATATTCATAGAAATGAGTGGCTCTAAAGGTTAGGAAGTTGGACTTTTGCACAATGTGCAATCAACAGGTTATTCCGCCTCTCCCATTGAGGTGCATATTTACTTTAGGAGATATCTCCAGAGTGTGGGTAGGAGGCATCTCCAGAGTGTGGGTAGGAGGCATCTCCAGAGTGTGGGGAGGAGGCATCTCCAGAGTGTGGGGAGGAGGCATCTCCAGAGTGTGGGTAGGAGGCGTCTCCAGAGTGTGGGTAGGAGGCGTCTCCAGAGTGTGGGGAGGAGGCATCTCCAGAGTGTGGAGGTGTCTCGCGAGTGTGGAGTGGAAGCATCTTCTGAGTGTGGAGTGGAGGCACCTCCTGAGTGCAGGGAGGAGGTGCCTCCTGAGTGCGGGGAGGAGGCATCTCCTGAGGGCAGGCGCCTCCTGAGTATGGAGTGGATGTATGTCCAGAGTGCGGATTGGTGGTATTTTCTGAGTACGGGGCGGAGGCGTTTTCTGAGTGCAGAGTGGAGGTATTTCCTGAGTGTGGAGTGGAGGCGTCTTCTGAGTGCGAAGACCAGGAGTCTCCTGAGTACAGAGTGGAAGCGTCTCCTGAGTGCGGAGTGGAGGCGTCTCCTGAGTGCGGAGTGGAGGCGTCTCCTGAGTGCGGAGTGGAGGCGTCTCCTGATGGCGGAGTGGAGGCGTCTCCTGAGTGCGGAGTGGAGGCGTCTCCTGAGTGCGGAGTGGAGGCGTCTCCTGAGTGCGGAGTGGAGGTGTCTCCTGAGTGCGGGGACCAGGCATCTCCTGGGTGCAGAGTGGCGGTGTCTCCTGAGTGCGGGGACCCAGTGCGCATCTCATGTGATTTTTAAATGACCTACTATGTGGTTGACACACACCAAGAAAATACTATTCACATTGACACTTCATGTATTGTATTTCCACCACTGTAACTAATGGCAAGAAAATGTGGGCCACAGTCATATAATACGTGTTCTCAGGAACAGGAGAAATTAGTTTATAAAGGGAGTGATGACATATTTGTGTGGTTTTTAGGGGCAGAAATCCACAGCAGATCCAGTGAGGTTGTCACTTCAGTATCATGCAGTGGCTGCAGTGTACGGTGTCTGTGATCTTGCAGTGGTTGCAGTACGCGGTGCCTGTGATCTTGCAGTGGTTGCAGTGCACAGTGTCTGTGATCTTGCAGTGGCTGCAGTGCATGGTGTCTGTGATCTTGCAGTGGCTGCAGTGCACGGTGTCTGTGATCTTGCAGTGGTTGCAGTGCACATTGCCTGTGATCTTGCAGTGGTTGCAGTGCACAGTGTATGTGATCTTGCAGTTGTTGCAGTGCACGGTGTCTGTGATCTTGCAGTTGTTGCCGTGCACAGTGTCTGTGATCTTGCAGTGACTGCAGGGCATTGTGTTACCCAGTAATGTCATCTATTTCAGGTACCCTGTTGGTGGCACAGTCTCTATCAGCAAGGGCCGGCTCTGTCCTACATCTGGAGGTCGGAGCACAGGATGGAGGTGGAGTCAGGGCTGAGGTGAATGCCCGGGTAAATGTCAGCATCCTGCCAAGCTCCGCCCACATACCTACCTTCCTGCAGCCCCGATATGATATCACTGTGCCTGAGGACACGCCTCCTGGAACCAGCTTGGGCAGTGTGAGGGCCAGCAACCCCCCAGGTACCATTTTAGTAAAAATGTAAACCTGGTGCAAAATTCGGAAAGAATTATCCATGAGGTGGTGATGAAGATTTAACTGTTCTCTGTTTGTCTCTTACTGACATTTGATTCTATGAAGTAGGACGTTATAACATATAGACATCATGCCAGGAGGCAGTAGGACGTTATAACATATAGACATCATGTCAGGAGGCAGTAGGACGTTATAACATATAGACATCATGTCAGGGGGCAGTAGGTTGTTATAACATATAGACATTATGTCAGGAGGCAGTAGGACGTTATAACATATAGACATCATGTCAGGGGACAGTAGGACGTTATAACATATAGACATCATGTCAGGGGGCAGTAGGACGTTATAACATATAGACATCATGTCAGGGGGCAGTAGGACGTTATAACATATAGACATCATGTCAGGGGGCAGTAAGACGTTATAACATATAGACATCATGTCAGGGGGCAGTAAGACGTTATAACATATAGACATCATGTCAGGGGACAGTAGGACGTTATAACATATAGACATCATGTCAGGGGACAGTAGGACGTTATAACATATAGACATCATGTCAGGGGGCAGTAAGACGTTATAACATATAGACATCATGTCAGGGGGCAGTAGGACGTTATAACATATAGACATCATGTCAGGGGGCAGTAAGACGTTATAACATATAGACATCATGTCAGGGGGCAGTAGGACGTTATAACATATAGACATCATGTCAGGGGGCAGTAGCACGTTATAACATATAGACATCATGTCAGGGGACAGTAGGGTGTTATAACATATAGACATCATGCCAGGAGGCAGTAGGACGTTATAACATATAGACATCATGTCAGGAGGCAGTAGGACGTTATAACATATAGACATCATGTCAGGAGGCAGTAGGACGTTATAACATATAGACATCATGTCAGGGGACAGTAAGACGTTATAACATATAGACATCAAGTCAGGGGACAGTAAGACGTTATAACATATAGACATCATGTCAGGGGGCAGTAGCACGTTATAACATATAGACATCATGTCAGGGGGCAGTAGCACGTTATAACATATAGACATCATGTCAGGGGGCAGTAGGACGTTATAACATATAGACATCATGTCAGGGGGCAGTAGGACGTTATAACATATAGACATCATGTCAGGGGGCAGTAGGACGTTATAACATATAGACATCATGTCAGGGGACAGTAAGACGTTATAACATATAGACATCATGTCAGGGGACAGTAGGGTGTTATAACATATAGACATCATGCCAGGAGGCAGTAGGACGTTATAACATATAGACATCATGTCAGGAGGCAGTAGGACGTTATAACATATAGACATCATGTCAGGAGGCAGTAGGACGTTATAACATATAGACATCATGTCAGGGGACAGTAAGACGTTATAACATATAGACATCATGTCAGGGGGCAGTAGGACGTTATAACATATAGACATCATGTCAGGAGGCAGTAGGACGTTATAACATATAGACATCATGTCAGGGGACAGTAAGACGTTATAACATATAGACATCATGTCAGGAGGCAGTAGGACGTTATAACATATAGACATCATGTCAGGGGGCAGTAGCACGTTATAACATATAGACATCATGTCAGGAGGCAGTAGGATGTTATAACATATAGACATCATGCCAGGGAGCAGTAGGACGTTATAACATATAGACATCATGTCAGGGGGCAGTAGCACGTTATAACATATAGACATCATGTCAGGGGGCAGTAAGACGTTATAACATATAGACATCATGTCAGGGGGCAGTAAGACGTTATAACATATAGACATCATGTCAGGGGGCAGTAGGACGTTATAACATATAGACATCATGTCAGGAGGCAGTAGGACGTTATAACATATAGACATCATGTCAGGGGACAGTAAGACGTTATAACATATAGACATCATGTCAGGGGGCAGTAGGACGTTATAACATATAGACATCATGTCAGGGGGCAGTAGGTTGTTATAACATATAGACATCATGCCAGGAGGCAGTAGGACGTTATAACATATAGACATCATGTCAGGAGGCAGTAGGACGTTATAACATATAGACATCATGTCAGGGAGCAGTAGGACGTTATAACATATAGACATCATGTCAGGGAGCAGTAGGACGTTATAACATATAGACATCATGTCAGGGGGCAGTAGGACGTTATAACATATAGACATCATGTCAGGGGGCAGTAGGACGTTATAACATATAGACATCATTTCAGGGGGCAGTAGGACGTTATAACATATAGACATCATTTCAGGGGGCAGTAGGACATTATAACATATAGACATCATGCCAGGAGGCAGTAGGACGTTATAACATATAGACATCATGTCAGGAGGCAGTAGGACGTTATAACATATAGACATCATGCCAGGGGGCAGTAGGACATTATAACATATAGACATCATGCCAGGGGGCAGTAGGACGTTATAACATATAGACATTAATACAGGAGGCAGTAGGACGTTATAACATATAGACATCATGTCAGGGGACAGTAGGACGTTATAACATATAGACATTATGTCAGGGGAAAGTAGGACGTTATAACATATAGACATCATGTCAGGGGGCAGCAGAACGTTATAACATATAGACATCATGTCAGGGGGCAGTAGGACGTTATAACATATAGACATCATGTCAGGGGACAGTAGGACGTTATAACATATAGACATCATGTCAGGGGGCAGCAGAACGTTATAACATATAGACATCATGTCAGGGGGCAGTAGGACGTTATAACATATAGACATCATGTCAGGGGGCAGCAGGACGTTATAACATATAGACATCATGTCAGGGGGCAGTAGGACGTTATAACATATAGACATCATGTCAGGGGGCAGTAGGACGTTATAACATATAGACATCATGTCAGGGGGCAGTAGTACGTTATAACATATAGACATTATGTCAGGGGACAGTAGGACGTTATAACATATAGACATCATGTCAGGGGGCAGTAGGACGTTATAACATATAGACATCATGTCAGGGGGCAGTAGAACGTTATAACATATAGACATCATGTCAGGGGGCAGTAGGACGTTATAACATATAGACATCATGTCAGGGGGCAGTAGGACGTTATAACATATAGACATTATGTCAGGAGGCAGTAGGACGTTATAACATATAGACATCATGTCAGGGGACAGTAGGACGTTATAACATATAGACATCATGTCAGGGGGCAGTAGGACGTTATAACATATAGACATCATGTCAGGGGGCAGTAGGACGTTATAACATGTAGACATCATGCCAGGGGGCAGTAGGACGTTATAACATATAGACATCATGTCAGGGGGCAGTAGGACGTTATAACATATAGACTTCATGTCGGGGCAGTAGGACGTTATAACATATAGACATCATGTCAGGGGACAGTAGGACGTTATAACATATAGACATTATGTCAGGGGGCAGTAGGACGTTATAACATATAGACATCATGTCAGGGGGCAGCAGAACGTTATAACATATAGACATCATGTCAGGGGGCAGTAGGACGTTATAACATATAGACATCATGTCAGGGGCAGTAGGACGTTATAACATATAGACATCATGTCAGGAGGCAGTAGGACGTTATAACATATAGACATCAAGTCAGGGGGCAGTAGGACGTTATAACATATAGACATCATGTCAGGGGGCAGTAGGACGTTATAACATATAGACATCATTTCAGGGGGCAGTAGGACGTTATAACATATAGACATCATTTCAGGGGGCAGTAGGACATTATAACATATAGACATCATGCCAGGAGGCAGTAGGACGTTATAACATATAGACATCATGTCAGGAGGCAGTAGGACGTTATAACATATAGACATCATGCCAGGGGGCAGTAGGACGTTATAACATATAGACATCATGCCAGGGGGCAGTAGGACGTTATAACATATAGACATTAATACAGGAGGCAGTAGGACGTTATAACATATAGACATCATGTCAGGGGGCAGTAGGACGTTATAACATATAGACATCATGTCAGGGGACAGTAGGACGTTATAACATATAGACATCATGTCAGGGGGCAGCAGAACGTTATAACATATAGACATCATGTCAGGGGGCAGTAGGACGTTATAACATATAGACATCATGTCAGGGGGCAGCAGGACGTTATAACATATAGACATCATGTCAGGGGGCAGTAGGACGTTATAACATATAGACATCATGTCAGGGGGCAGTAGGACGTTATAACATATAGACATCATGTCAGGGGGCAGTAGGACGTTATAACATATAGACATCATGTCAGGGGGCAGTAGGACGTTATAACATATAGACATCATGTCAGGGGGCAGTAGCACGTTATAACATATAGACATCATGTCAGGGGGCAGTAGGACGTTATAACATATAGACATCATGTCAGGGGGCAGTAGGACGTTATAACATATAGACATCATGTCAGGGGGCAGTAGGACGTTATAACATATAGACATCATGTCAGGGGACAGTAAGACGTTATAACATATAGACATCATGTCAGGGGACAGTAGGGTGTTATAACATATAGACATCATGCCAGGAGGCAGTAGGACGTTATAACATATAGACATCATGTCAGGAGGCAGTAGGACGTTATAACATATAGACATCATGTCAGGGGACAGTAAGACGTTATAACATATAGACATCATGTCAGGGGGCAGTAGGACGTTATAACATATAGACATCATGTCAGGAGGCAGTAGGACGTTATAACATATAGACATCATGTCAGGGGACAGTAAGACGTTATAACATATAGACATCATGTCAGGAGGCAGTAGGACGTTATAACATATAGACATCATGTCAGGGGGCAGTAGCACGTTATAACATATAGACATCATGTCAGGAGGCAGTAGGATGTTATAACATATAGACATCATGCCAGGGAGCAGTAGGACGTTATAACATATAGACATCATGTCAGGGGGCAGTAGCACGTTATAACATATAGACATCATGTCAGGGGGCAGTAAGACGTTATAACATATAGACATCATGTCAGGGGGCAGTAAGACGTTATAACATATAGACATCATGTCAGGGGGCAGTAGGACGTTATAACATATAGACATCATGTCAGGAGGCAGTAGGACGTTATAACATATAGACATCATGTCAGGGGACAGTAAGACGTTATAACATATAGACATCATGTCAGGGGGCAGTAGGACGTTATAACATATAGACATCATGTCAGGGGGCAGTAGGTTGTTATAACATATAGACATCATGCCAGGAGGCAGTAGGACGTTATAACATATAGACATCATGTCAGGAGGCAGTAGGACGTTATAACATATAGACATCATGTCAGGGAGCAGTAGGACGTTATAACATATAGACATCATGTCAGGGAGCAGTAGGACGTTATAACATATAGACATCATGTCAGGGGGCAGTAGGACGTTATAACATATAGACATCATGTCAGGGGGCAGTAGGACGTTATAACATATAGACATCATTTCAGGGGGCAGTAGGACGTTATAACATATAGACATCATTTCAGGGGGCAGTAGGACATTATAACATATAGACATCATGCCAGGAGGCAGTAGGACGTTATAACATATAGACATCATGTCAGGAGGCAGTAGGACGTTATAACATATAGACATCATGCCAGGGGGCAGTAGGACGTTATAACATATAGACATCATGCCAGGGGGCAGTAGGACGTTATAACATATAGACATTAATACAGGAGGCAGTAGGACGTTATAACATATAGACATCATGTCAGGGGACAGTAGGACGTTATAACATATAGACATTATGTCAGGGGACAGTAGGACGTTATAACATATAGACATCATGTCAGGGGGCAGCAGAACGTTATAACATATAGACATCATGTCAGGGGGCAGTAGGACGTTATAACATATAGACATCATGTCAGGGGACAGTAGGACGTTATAACATATAGACATCATGTCAGGGGGCAGCAGAACGTTATAACATATAGACATCATGTCAGGGGGCAGTAGGACGTTATAACATATAGACATCATGTCAGGGGGCAGCAGGACGTTATAACATATAGACATCATGTCAGGGGGCAGTAGGACGTTATAACATATAGACATCATGTCAGGGGGCAGTAGGACGTTATAACATATAGACATCATGTCAGGGGGCAGTAGGACGTTATAACATATAGACATTATGTCAGGGGACAGTAGGACGTTATAACATATAGACATCATGTCAGGGGGCAGTAGGACGTTATAACATATAGACATCATGTCAGGGGGCAGTAGAACGTTATAACATATAGACATCATGTCAGGGGGCAGTAGGACGTTATAACATATAGACATCATGTCAGGGGGCAGTAGGACGTTATAACATATAGACATTATGTCAGGAGGCAGTAGGACGTTATAACATATAGACATCATGTCAGGGGACAGTAGGACGTTATAACATATAGACATCATGTCAGGGGGCAGTAGGACGTTATAACATATAGACATCATGTCAGGGGGCAGTAGGACGTTATAACATGTAGACATCATGCCAGGGGGCAGTAGGACGTTATAACATATAGACATCATGTCAGGGGGCAGTAGGACGTTATAACATATAGACTTCATGTCGGGGCAGTAGGACGTTATAACATATAGACATCATGTCAGGGGACAGTAGGACGTTATAACATATAGACATTATGTCAGGGGGCAGTAGGACGTTATAACATATAGACATCATGTCAGGGGGCAGCAGAACGTTATAACATATAGACATCATGTCAGGGGGCAGTAGGACGTTATAACATATAGACATCATGTCAGGGGCAGTAGGACGTTATAACATATAGACATCATGTCAGGAGGCAGTAGGACGTTATAACATATAGACATCATGTCAGGGGGCAGTAGGACGTTATAACATATAGACATCATGTCAGGGGGCAGTAGGACGTTATAACATATAGACATCATTTCAGGGGGCAGTAGGACGTTATAACATATAGACATCATTTCAGGGGGCAGTAGGACATTATAACATATAGACATCATGCCAGGAGGCAGTAGGACGTTATAACATATAGACATCATGTCAGGAGGCAGTAGGACGTTATAACATATAGACATCATGCCAGGGGGCAGTAGGACGTTATAACATATAGACATCATGCCAGGGGGCAGTAGGACGTTATAACATATAGACATTAATACAGGAGGCAGTAGGACGTTATAACATATAGACATCATGTCAGGGGACAGTAGGACGTTATAACATATAGACATTATGTCAGGGGACAGTAGGACGTTATAACATATAGACATCATGTCAGGGGGCAGCAGAACGTTATAACATATAGACATCATGTCAGGGGGCAGTAGGACGTTATAACATATAGACATCATGTCAGGGGACAGTAGGACGTTATAACATATAGACATCATGTCAGGGGGCAGCAGAACGTTATAACATATAGACATCATGTCAGGGGGCAGTAGGACGTTATAACATATAGACATCATGTCAGGGGGCAGCAGGACGTTATAACATATAGACATCATGTCAGGGGGCAGTAGGACGTTATAACATATAGACATCATGTCAGGGGGCAGTAGGACGTTATAACATATAGACATCATGTCAGGGGGCAGTAGGACGTTATAACATATAGACATTATGTCAGGGGACAGTAGGACGTTATAACATATAGACATCATGTCAGGGGGCAGTAGGACGTTATAACATATAGACATCATGTCAGGGGGCAGTAGAACGTTATAACATATAGACATCATGTCAGGGGGCAGTAGGACGTTATAACATATAGACATCATGTCAGGGGGCAGTAGGACGTTATAACATATAGACATTATGTCAGGAGGCAGTAGGACGTTATAACATATAGACATCATGTCAGGGGACAGTAGGACGTTATAACATATAGACATCATGTCAGGGGGCAGTAGGACGTTATAACATATAGACATCATGCCAGGGGGCAGTAGGACGTTATAACATATAGACATCATGTCAGGGGGCAGTAGGACGTTATAACATATAGACTTCATGTCGGGGCAGTAGGACGTTATAACATATAGACATCATGTCAGGGGACAGTAGGACGTTATAACATATAGACATTATGTCAGGGGGCAGTAGGACGTTATAACATATAGACATCATGTCAGGGGGCAGCAGAACGTTATAACATATAGACATCATGTCAGGGGGCAGTAGGACGTTATAACATATAGACATCATGTCAGGGGCAGTAGGACGTTATAACATATAGACATCATGCCAGGAGGCAGTAGGACGTTATAACATATAGACATCATGTCAGGAGGCAGTAAGACGTTATAACATATAGACATCATGCCAGGGGGCAGTAGGACGTTATAACATATAGACATCATGCCAGGGGGCAGTAGGACGTTATAACATATAGACATCATGCCAGGGGGCAGTAGGACGTTATAACATATAGACATCATGTCAGGGGGCAGTAGGACGTTATAACATATAGACATCATGCCAGGGGGCAGTAGGACGTTATAACATATAGACATCATGTCAGGGGCAGTAGGACGTTATAACATATAGACATCATGTCAGGAGGCAGTAAGACGTTATAACATATAGACATCATGCCAGGGGGCAGTAGGACGTTATAACATATAGACATCATGTCAGGGGGCAGTAGGACGTTATAACATATAGACATCATGTCAGGGGCAGTAGGACGTTATAACATATAGACATCATGTCAGGAGGCAGTAAGACGTTATAACATATAGACATCATGCCAGGGGGCAGTAGGACGTTATAACATATAGACATCATGTCAGGGGGCAGTAGGACGTTATAACATATAGACATCATGTCAGGGGACAGTAGGACGTTATAACATATAGACATCATGTCAGGGGGCAGTAGGGTGTTATAACATATAGACATCATGTCAGGAGGCAGTAGGACGTTATAACATATAGACATCATGCCAGGGGGCAGTAGGACGTTATAACATATAGACATCATGCCAGGGGGCAGTAGGACGTTATAACATCATGCCAGGGGGCAGTAGGACGTTATAACATATAGACATCATGTCAGGGGGCAGTAGGTCGTTATAACATATGTCACAGGACAGTAGGGAGTTCTGACATATAGACAGAACTAGATCCCAATTCTTAGTTATTATATATTATTATTATTATTATTATATCCACCTTTTCCTTCTAGGTGTCAGCGGTGGGATACTTTACTCCTTGGCTTTTGGGGATCCTCGTGGACTTCTGTCTCTGGATTCTCATTCTGGCATTTTGTCCACTCGTCGGCAGCTGGATAGAGAACAAGATGCTGAGCTCATTCTGGAGGTTCAGGCCCACAGTGGGTCTCCGCCAGCCTATACCCGCGCACGAGTCACCCTGAGAATTACTGATGTCAATGATAACCCCCCAACCTTCACCTCCTCTTCACACACCCTGAGACTCCAGGGTTCCACCCCTGTCGGCTCCATTATATATACTGCTAAAGCAATAGACAATGATGCAGGAGCCAATGGACAGGTTCATTATCAAATGGTTTCACAGGGACCCTTTAGCATAGATAGTTCTGGAAAGATCCAAATCACCGGACCTCTGAACCTGGAAAGTTATGAGCTCCGTGTGCTTGCACTTGATGGTGGATTCCCCCAACTTTCTTCAGAGTTAGAAGTCACCGTCCTCGTCATTGAGCAGGAAACTGAGCCAGCGTGTGGAGCCTCTGATTATCGTGTGGAGGTCCGGGAAGGCAGCCCCCCAAAGAGCAGACTCCTGCAGGTTCAAGCTCTACTTCCTGACGGAGGTGAGAATCCGTTGCGATATAGACTGAGGTCAGATGCCGATGCGGTGGGATTCAGCGTGGAGCCGGAGACGGGATGGTTGTTTGTTCGTGGGGCCTTGGACAGGGAGAGCCGGGAAGTTTACGTACTTGCAGTGTTGGCATCTGGGGGTTCCGGCAGCCGCACCGCCACCTGCACTGTGCGTGTCCGAGTGACGGATGAGAATGACAATGTCCCACGACTGAGTGAAGAGAGGTATTTCATGAGCATCCTGGAGAACCGGTCACCTGGGGAGGTCGTGGGAAAGGTTAGCGCCACGGACAGAGATGCGGGGCAGAACGGACGTGTTACGTACAGGCTTCCAGGCAAAGAAAGTGACTTCAGCATCCACCCGCACACAGGTACATTTTCTGTAATTTAAGTTTTCTGGACTCAAAGGACCTGATCCCCCAAATCAAGAAACATGAGTAAATTTCATGATACAATGCAAGGGTTGCAAATGACTTTATTATTTTGCACGTAAGGAAAACACCGGCTGCTTTTTCATGTAACACACAAATACTTGATCTAGGACAGTGATGGCTAACCTGTGACACTCCAGGTGTTGTGAAACTACAAGCCCCAGCATGCTTTGCCAGTAGATAACTAGCTGATAGCTGGCAAATCATGCTGGGGCTTGTAGTTTCACAACACCTGGAGTGTCACAGGTTAGCCATCACTGATCTATGCATACATGTTACTATGATAGGATTTTGCTAGATATGGTTGTGTGAGCATAGTGGCACAGTGCTTAGCATGAACTGGATCACAGGTCAAGGCTTTATATGTGGAGTATCTATGTTATCCCCATGTTCGCTTGGGTTTCCTGGTTTCCTTCCACACTCCAAATATAACCTCTACTTGGACAGGGACTGATGTGAATTATTAAATATTATCTACAAAGTGCTGCGTATTATGGTGGCAGAATATAAATAATGGATAATAACAGAATAGCAGAGG
This sequence comes from Mixophyes fleayi, assembly GCF_038048845.1. Classification (NCBI taxonomy): domain Eukaryota; kingdom Metazoa; phylum Chordata; class Amphibia; order Anura; family Limnodynastidae; genus Mixophyes; species Mixophyes fleayi. Next base: position 11,018,949 of record NC_134403.1, read on the forward strand.
GTATATCATTCAGGTGGATGTAACTATTGGATTATGTATATAATAATGCACTCCCTACTGTCAATTATGAGGATATTAGAAGGAGGACCCACGTGACCATATAAAGGTGTAAGGCTTGGCTCTCTGAGTTGACTTCTAATATCCATAATATGTTTCCTAATGAACTCTGATACCATCAGAACTCAACGGATATGGTTTACAAGAATGTATTCATATAATATACATGTAGCAATATGATTCGATACCTATTGATGCTACCTATTGTCCCACATCTGTCTGCTGTCCCTCGTAGGTCCCGTCACGTCTTTTGCTGCACTTCGTGTGGGTCCCCATAGCATTACTCACACTTATCTGTGTGAGTATATGTAGCACAGATAAGCATCTATTTGCTACGTGCTTCTGTATCCGGCGCTACGGAATCTGTGGCGCCTTAGAAATAAATAATGATTATAATAATAATAATAATAGTAGTACAGAGGGAAAGCACATTGTGTACACTGTATAACTGTATAGAAGTCAGCGGGTCCTTGTGTACACCGGCCATGGCAATCTTCCACAAGTCTGCTTTTCCCACGCAGGGGAGTTATCGGTAAGACGGAGCCTTGATCGGGAGCACCAGGCCACCTATCAGCTCCTAGTGATTGCCCAGGACGGGGGGGCACCGCCACGCAGTGTGACTGGCACGATCCATGTATCTGTGCTGGACGAGAATGACAATCGTCCAGTGTTTCTGCATCCCGGCTCTGGGAGGGAGACTCCCATACAGGTAATGACAGGAATCAGGGGTTTTAGTTTATCAGGTGTGAGGTGAATATCTCATGGTTACAACTTCTTTATGTCCATCTATGAGATAATCTATAACCACTCTGACCAACAGGTGATGGAGGGAAAGACCTCTGGTGTGTTTGTGGCGCTGCTCTTGGCCAAAGATGTGGATGAGGGAGAGAATGGAACAGTGACCTACAGCTTGTCAGGTACTTATCAGACATGGAGCCAGGGCTCAAGGTGAGAGAATGCCCTGAGCCTCATAGGTTTATAGAACAAGATGGCAGGATTTGTGTAGGAGCAAAGGTTTGCTCAGGCCGAGGGGAAGTGTTGTGTGGAGAGCGGAGGTGCGGTGCATCCAAACCAAAGTGTGATACAGAGGTGGAGCGGATGCATCTATAGTACAGGTGTCCCCTCACTCTCAGGACACGTGTAATACAGACAGTCCCAATTCCTCCTCAATATCAGGACACGTGTAATACAGACAGTCCCGGTGTCCCTTCACTCTCAGGACAAGTGTTATACAGACAGTCCCGGTGTCCCCTCACTCTCAGGACACGTGTAATACAGACAGTCCCGATGTCCCCTCACTCTCAGGACACATGTTATACAGACAGTCCCGATGTCCCCTCACTCTCAGGACACATGTAATACAGACAGTCCCGATGTCCCCTCACTCTCAGGACACATGTAATACAGACAGTCCTAGTGTCCCCTCACTCTCAGGACACATGTAATACAGACAGTCCCGGTGTCCCCTCACTCTCAGGACACGTGTAATACAGACAGTCCCAATGTCACCACACTCTCAGGACTTTAATTTGATGTTTACACAGTGCACCTTCTAAATATGTTTCCACCTCTCCGCACTTTAGGAAACACACGTGGTGAGAGCAAAGAGTAGGCATGTTCTTCAAGACCCACAATTGCTGTGGTAATAAAACAAATATGTGCTGTAACTATAGCAACTGATCAGATAATGGTGTTATGTTTATTGTGATTGGTTGCTATAGCTACAGCACATATGCGCACAGCTGGTCATTCATTTATTTTTCCTTATGGAGAGAGGAACAGAGATTTAGGTGGTGCACAGGAAGGAATAGTAAAGGGTTGGGGGTATAGAATGTATAGAGACAGTCCTATAAACACTCTGTATGAATATAAACTCCGAGGCCTCCTTATCTTCTAGTGATTCCCTTACCGTGCGCTCATACCTTCATTGTTCTCACTTCTCCTCGGCAGGTCCATGGGTGGAACGGTACACTCTTCACCCACACACAGGAGAGCTACGCACGGCGACCGCTCTACACCATGCAGAACGTTCCCTCTACACAATGACTGTGCAGGCCAGTGATTCTGGATCTCCCCCAAAGAGTACAGAGGCCACCCTCCGTATACAGGTACTAACTATGTACAGTGAGTATACTCAAAGGCCCAGTTTATGAATGCTGAGTATACACAGGTTATCTGTATTTTTTTTTTAGGTATTGCCCTCCTCACGTTATCCATCAAAGCCTAACCCCAGTTTACTTGTCCTGACGCCAGTGGAAGGATTACCACCTGGATCACTTTTGGGCACTGTTTCCCCCAAAACTCCTCATGACTCTGCAATGTACACCATGCTGGATGACCCTCATGGGATCTTCATGGTGGATGGGCAAACCGGTAATATCTTCCTGGTGAAAGATTTGGATTTTGAGTCTCAATCTAGGTATAGCCTGCGGGTGAGTGTTGAGGAGGCCCAGAAAATGACTGGAGTGTACCGACCTGCTCAAGTGGTTCAAGTAGAGGTTGAAGTCCAGGACAAAAATGATCACTCACCCAAGTTTCCTGAGGATCCATTGACATTAGTGGTTCCAGAAGATGCCCAGGTTGGTTCCTCCATCTTCACTTTCCAAGCACTGGACCATGATGGACCAGGCCCCAACAGTCAGGTTCGATATTCCTTATTGCGTCAAGAGCCAGAGCTTGATGAAAATATTTTTCGACTGGACGCAGAGACGGGTGTGATGAGTATAGCACGCCCACTGGATCGGGAAAAAGTGCCTTCTTACCTGCTGATGGTGGAGGCTAAAGACTGTGCACTCGATGCTAGTCAACGGCGTTCCACTTCTGTCACTGCCAGAATTTTCCTCAGTGATCGCAATGATCACACCCCTCATTTTATTACACCGTCTGCAGCATGGTTGTCTGAGGACCTACCTGTGGGATCTACAGCTCTTTTCCTGGTGGCACAAGACCCAGACCTGGGAGAGAATGGCAGGATTAGTTACCAACTAGCTGGAGGCAATGAGGATGGCAGGTTCCAGATACATCCAAGCACAGGTGAGAGATAATTAAGGTGAATATTAGTTCCTTGCTTGTGAAGGGAAAAGGCAGTGGGTCCATGCGACTGTGTTTTACCTTGGGTGCAGTTGTGTCTCCCATTCATTGGGCTACCTGCTGTCACCAACTTTCTCTCATTGGTCTACACCCTCTTATCTAAACCCATTTCTTGCTCTCCTCACTTAAATGACAATGGATTTGAATAACAGCATGATCAATAGAAACATGCTAGCATGGTAGTAGTAGTGTTGGTGGTCTCTATGTGATGTAGGTAGTAGTAGTGTTGGTGGTCTCTATGTGATGTAGGTAGTAGTAGTGTTGGTGGTCTCTATGTGATGTAGGTAGTAATGTTGGTGGTCTTTATGAGATTTTGCTAGTAGTAATGTTGATGGTCTCTATAATAATGTTGGTGGTGGTAATACCATTGGTGGTCTCTATAATGGTGTTGCTGGTAGTAGCGTTGGTGGTCTCTATAATGGTGTTGGTGGTAGTAGCGTTGGTGGTCTTTATGAGATTTTGCTAGTAGTAATGTTGATGGTCTCTATAATAATGTTGGTGGTGGTAATACCGTTGGTGGTCTCTATAATGGTGTTGCTGGTAGTAGCGTTGGTGGTCTCTATAATGGTGTTGGTGGTAGTAGCGTTGGTGGTCTTTATGAGATTTTGCTAGTAGTAATGTTGATGGTCTCTATGATAATGTTGGTGGTGGTAATACCGTTGGTGGTCTTTATAATGGTGTTGCTGGTAGTAGCGTTGGTAGTCTCTATAATGGTGTTGGTGATAGTAGCGTTGGTGGTCTCTATAATGAGATTCGTAGTAGCAGTAGTGCTGGTGTGTTGGTGGTCTCTATAATGGTGTTGGCAGTAGTAGCGTTGGTGGTGGTAATAGCATTGGTGGTCTCTATAATGGGGTTGGTGGTGGTAACGTTGGTGGTGATAGTAGCGTTGGTGGTTCTATAATGGGATTGGTGGTAGTAGTAGTAGTGTTGGTGTGTTGGTGGTCTCTATATGGTGTTGGCAGTAGTAGCATTGGTGGTTGTAGTACTATTGGTGGTCTCTATAATGGTGTTGGTGGTAGTAGCATTGGTGGTGGTAATAGCATTGGTGGTCTCTATAATGGGGTCCGTGGTAGTAGCGTTGGTGGTGGTAAAAGCATTGGTGGTCTCTATAATGGGGTTGGTGGTGTAACGTTGGTGGTGGTAGTAGCGTTGGTGGTCTCTATAATGGGATTGGTGGTAGTAGTAGTAGTGTTGGTGTGTTGGTGGTCTCTATAATGGTGTTGGCAGTAGTAGCATTGGTGGTTGTAGTACTATTGGTGGTCTCTATAATGGTGTTGGTGGTAGTAGCGTTGGTGGTGGTAATACCATTGGTGGTCTTTATAATGGTGTTGCTGGTAGTAGCGTTGGTGGTCTCTATAATGGTGTTGGTGATAGTAGCGTTGGTGGTCTCTATAATGAGATTCGTAGTAGCAGTAGTGCTGGTGTGTTGGTGGTCTCTATAATGGTGTTGGCAGTAGTAGCGTTGGTGGTGGTAATAGCATTGGTGGTCTCTATAATGGGGTTGGTGGTGTAACGTTGGTGGTGGTAGTAGCGTTGGTGGTCTCTATAATGGTGTTGGTGGTAGTAGCGTTGGTGGTGGTAATAGCATTGGTGGTCTCTATAATGGGGTCCGTGGTAGTAGCGTTGGTGGTGGCGAAAGCATTGGTGGTCCTATAATGGGGTTGGTGGTGTAACGTTGGTGGTGGTAGTAGAGTTGGTGGTCTCTATAATGGGATTGGTGGTAGTAGTAGTAGTGTTGGTGTGTTGGTGGTCTCTATAATGGTGTTGGCAGTAGTAGCATTGGTGGTTGTAGTACTATTGGTGGTCTCTATAATGGTGTTAGTGGTAGTAGCATTGGTGGTCTCTATAATGGGGTTGGTGGTGGTAACGTTGGTGGTGGTAGTAGCATTGGTGGTTCTATAATGGGATTGGTGGTAGTAGTAGTAGTAGTGTTGGTGGTCTCTATAATGGTGTTGGCAGTATTAGCATTGGTGGTTGTAGTACTATTGGTGATCTCTATAATGGTGTTGGTGGTAGTAGCCTTGGTGGTCTCTATAATTGGTTGGTAGTAGCAGTGTTCATGGTCTTCATAATGGTGTTTGTGATCTTTCTGATGGGCCATTATTAGTAGTTTTGTTGTTCTATAAGGCTCATGTTACTAGTAGTGGCAAAAGCCGTGAATCATGGCCTTTGGAGTCCGTTTACATTTTACCTGTTCTAACTGCTGTTGTCTATCCCACTCAGGTGCTCTATCTGTCGTGAGAGCATTAGACCGTGAGGAAATGCCGGGGTATAATCTCACTTTGGTGGCAATGGATCATGGCTCCCCACGTCTGTCCAGCACACAGACACTTTCCATCAATGTTCTTGATGTGAATGATGAAACTCCAACCTTTGAGAAAACGCAGTATGATGGAACAGTTAAAGAAAACCAGGCAGCTGGTGCAACCGTGCTGAGGCTGCACGCGGTGGACAGAGATCTCGGTGAGTAGAGGATAATATGAAAGGAAGTTTTCTGATGAAGGGAATGATCCAAACCTTAAGGCTCACATTAAAACTTCTCACAGAGCTTTCCAATGTCCCCTCATTTTGTACATCTCCAGCATTTGGCCACAGTTGTCGCTGGTGATAGTGAGAGCGAACAGCTGTAAATGTATTTTTAAAACTGATTTATAATGGGTTATGGGTGCAGTGCGTTTGTTTTTTCTGGTTTCAGGTTTCGTTCAGTGTCTCTACAGAGCTCTCATATGACAGAAATTCAGCATTTACTACTAAATACTATCTGCTGGTAAATAGACCTCAGAGCATTTCATTGGCTCCAACAAATGGGCGCATAGACGGGCACCAGCCTGACCCTGTATTGTATAACAACCAGTACTGAGCATGCCCAAACTCAGGAAAACTGGGGATCAATAAGCTGGCAGTTACCATAGCGACCAGCAACTTGGAGAGGAGAAAGAATAGAAGGATAGAATAACTCCAAGGGATAGATTTACTAATATGCGGGTTTGAAAGAGTGGATGTGTTGCCTATAGCAACCAATCAGATTCTAGCTGTCATTTTGTAGAATGTACTGAATAAATGAAAGCTAGAATCCGATTGGTTGCTATAGGCAACACCTCCACTTTTTCGACCCTGCAGTTTAGTAAATATACCCCCAAATCTCTGCTACCGGGTCTATCATCATCACCATCATGTATTTATATAGCGTCGCTGATTGCGCCACGCTTTACAGAGTATATTTGTCACTCACATCAGTCCCTGCCCCACTGGAGCAGCCTAAATTCCCTAACACACACACACACACACACACACACAGACGGGTCAATCTGATAGCAGCCAATTAACCTACCAGTATGTGTTTGGAGTGTGGGAGGATACCCATGCAAACATATAAGCTCCACACAGATAAGGTCCAGGTTGGGAATCGAACTCATGACCCCAACGCCGTAAGGCAAAAGTGCTAACCAATGAGCCACCGTGTTTATCAGCCTAACACACTAGAGAACAGTCACCAAATACCACATTTCTATGTTATACACAATCATTCACCCATTATATAAATAAATGGTGATGATGATGATGATTATTATGCCACTCTGGCATCCAATGCAGCATTGCCGGATTCACCTATGTGCTCTACTAATGTGAAAGGTTATCTGCGGAACAACCACAGGGGTCCTTCCACATAGTAAGCTCTATTTAGCTCGGTGTTACCATGGAGCACTGGATCGAACAATCATGTGCTGTTATGTAATGCTGGGATGTCTTGTGTCCCTGGTTCTAAGGACCAGGTCTGGTAAGATGTCCTGATGGGATGTCCCAAGCGCTGTACTAAGGAAAGGTCTTTGGGTTGTGGACGTAGTTTTCAGTTGGATGGAAAAGAGCTGTGTAAATAATCCATAGAAGACAATGTGTGGGTTAGGCAGGAAATGTCCTATCCCAGGGGATGGGCGTGGAGGTCAGAGTGGGGTAATTAATCAACCAAGGACATTATAGCAATCCCAGAATAGGATAAGTAGTAAGAGAAATAGGTAAGAGGGGTCTTAATTGATCAGTTGTGGAGTAGAAGTGGAAATGTATTGGCAGAATTATTGGTATTAATGGATAAGCCAGTGGGTGATGAAATGAGATACGAAAATGAGGGTGTAATGGGATAATGTGCGGACAACAGGATGTGTGGAGGACGACGATAAGGGGACATTAAACTGTATGGTTAGGGTGGTGGATACGTGCAATTAGATAAAGGGAAATAAATATGGGGATTGTGATAAGATTAAATTAAATATAATGGAAGCATGCTGGGAAATATGTAAGGGAAAACATAATAATAATAATAACAGCTGGGAGTAGAACTAAAGTAAACAGTAGATTAAATTGAGTATTGAGAAAAATATACATTAAATAGAATATAAATCCAATAATGTGAAAGAGTAAAATGTACTGAATAATAGTGAGAAATGAATGAATAGATATATAATTGGTTTCTATTATGTGATCAGATAGACTTAGTATGACACCCGGTGTTCTTCTTACACATTTTATCTTGGTGTTCTTCTCACTCAACTGGTGTCACCTTCCCACCAGACACTCGCTGACTGTGAATGCAACTGCACAATAGTTACATGAGGATTCAGCTGCCACCACTGGGCTCCTTCAGTGGCGCCTAGAACCGCTTACTTCTGGGTAGCTGGTATAGCTGCTGCAGCACCTCTTTGCTGTGGGCTGGCTGGTACCTCCTGACCGCTTACTATGGATCAGGACTGCTGGTTAGTGGGCAGAGCGTTGACACAGGGACGCTGGGTTCAACACAGGACAGCCGGGGAACGGATTAGAGTGTAAGCTCTTATCAGTTGGTCACAGGATACAGCAAGCAATAGGCGTCAGGTACAAAATTCAAGCAGTGATATTTATTGCTCAAGGTTCCTGACAAGGACCTGTACACACTAGTTAGATGTACTATTGATCTCCAAAACTTCAGATGGAATAATACAGTTGAAATACAAAATAGAGCTTTTATATACTGTTTCTGACACACATGTTGGCAGGAGGTAACTCAGCCCCCTTCCCTACCTGGCACCACAAAATCTGATATATATTACATTCAATGTTTAGTATCAGGATGTAATATATTCTCTAAACTTGGATTTAAGGCAATTTAAACATAACAAAATTTGCATCAATCTGTGATCTCCTAAATTACTTGCTGATCCCTCTCTCTCTAATACACAGGGTGAAAGGCCAACAACCCCCTCCTGTGCATTGAGGCTAAAAGATGTGTTGGTCACTCAGATAAAAAGACTTAATTAGCATGATGCTTCCTTTAGAAAAGTTACTAAAACAAATTTGGCATATTACCTCATAAATCAATACATGAACAATATGAAAATAAATACATTCACACTCCCAGCACCGGAACTTAGCCCTTTCTTGGGCTGCACGCCGGTTACGTATAGGTGCCACAATGCCCATACATTAAATACAATCATTCATTACATTTAAAAATACATTCTTTACAGCGTCGGGGGTTAGCCCTCTGAATGCTACAGCACCAGGATTACTCTTCCGGCGCCGCAGCGCACATTTAAAATACAATTATTTTTATCATATACCTTTTTTAAAAAATACTTTACACACGCTGCGCCTAGCGCCAGTGAAGTAACCCTCCCAGTGTCGGAGTGCGTTTCAAGATGGTCACCGCACACTTGTGGTGGACAGAACACTGCACCCGCTATTAAAGTTATTTTATTGTTTATCAATAATCATTGTCTATGCGATTTGTGTGGTTCCAACTCACAAAGTGATTTATTAGCAAAAGCAAAAGAATAACAATTGAATAGATAAGTACAGCCAATACATACGCCGCGCTCCGCTGGATCCAGCTTACAGTCATTCAATCCTAAAATATATGGTCAAAGAGACTGAATGCTGGTTCCAGAGAGCAATACATATACATTTGGTGTTACAGTAAATACAATACAGATGACTTGGCATGTTTCCATAGGTTCAGGCTCCAGAACAGTCCAGTATAGTGTAGTTCATAGGTCAGTTCAAACGACACCCTCCAAGGGTGGGGGTCAGCTGTCCAAGGATGGGGGTCAGATACATACTAATCTTCCCGCCGAAAGCTAGTTCAAACTGGTCTATTTACATTACACAGACAATACCATTCTAATCACTAATTCCCTATATTCCATAACTAGCATACGCAAGGTGCGATCTCAAAGCTGATGGAACCGAATCACTAAGGATAAATAGGGGATTAGAATGATGCCAAACATGATATGTTTCCTGTATCCTGAACTTTAGATATCAATAAAGTGCTTCTTACCATTATCATATATAACTATAATTTCAGTAAAATTTGTTCATAAACGACTGTGGGTTGGAACTATTATAATAATGAACTATGTACAAGTGAATGTGTAAGTGTATGCGTGCGTTATTTATCGTGCGATTGCGTCATGACACGTGGCGTACTGATCGCAATCACACGGTAAAAACAATAATAATCAGTATACTTTCTTTCATTCGACTTTGACACCGCCCACACTACCTAGTACTATAATCCTCATGATTACTTAGTACTCTAACTAATCATTCAATATATCCTCTACCGACTACTATACTCTATAATTACTCATTACTGCACTCCATCTTCCTATATATTATTATTATTATTATCTTTGACTTATAAGGCGCCACAAAGGGTCCGCAGCGCCGTACATTACATATACAGAAAACAGAACCAAGACACAACATGATACACAAATATATACAAACACAGGTGCATGGGTAAAGCAAATCAGATTATATCTGACAGATAGTGAAAGGGATGGTAGAAATCAGCAGGAAGAAGGCCGAAGCTTAATAAAACAGGTAAAACAGGGCTAGCGCAGCAGGCCAAGAGGTACAGAGGGTGAAGGAACAGTAGAAGGAGCACACAAGGAAAGAGGGCCCTGCTCATGAGAGCTAACAACCTAAAGGGAAGGGGGAGACACAAAAAAGGGTGGTACTAACTAGGGGAGAGAGCCAGGACAAGAGAGTTAGGAGGACTGATAGACTTAAATAAAGAAATGAGTCTTAAGGGCACGCTTGAAGCCTTTGAGAGTAGATGCTAACCTGATGGAACGTGGAAGATCGTTCCACAGCAGGGGAGCAGCCCGGGCAAAGTCCTGAAGACGAGAGTGAGAGGAGGTGATCAGTGAAGTAGTGAGGCGGCGGTCACAGGCAGAACGGAGGGGGCGGGTAGGAGTGTAGGTAGAGATGAGATTGGAGATGTAGGGAGGGGAAGATTGACTAAGAGCTTTAAAGGTGAGGGTGAGGAGTTTAAATTTAATTCTGTAGGGTATGGGGAGCCAATGTAGTGACTGTTGGAGGGAGACCGTGGAGATAGATCGGCGGGAGAGAAAAATGAGGCGGGCTGCAGCATTGAGGATAGACTTAAGAGGATCAAGGCGAAAATCAGGTAGGCCAGAAAGAAGAAGGTTACAGTAGTCAAGGCGAGAGATAATAAGCGAGTGAACAAGGGTTTTCTTGGCTTCCGTGGTGAGAAAGGGACGTATCTTAGAAATATTCCGAAGGTGGAAGTAACAGGATTTAGAGAGGGACAGAATGTGAGGCGTAAATGAGAGGGAGGAATCAAGGATGACCCCAAGGCATCGGACTTGGGGGACAGAAACGAGGATAGTGTTATTAACAGAAATAGAGAGGGGGGGAGGTGGGAGAGTCCTGGCAGGGGGGAAGACTATAAGCTCGGTCTTGAAAATATATTGAGTTTAAGGAAGAGTTGGGACATCCAAGATGAGATGGCCGAAAGACAGGAGGAGACACGAGACAGAAGGGAAGGGGAGAGGTCAGAGAATGAAAGATAGATTTGGGTATCATCAGCATAGAGGTGGTACTGGAGGCCAAAGGAGTGGATGAGGACACCAAGGGAGGAGGTGTAGAGGGAGAAAAGCAGGGGGCCAAGAACGGAACCTTGAGGAACGCCGACGGGTAGGGGAAGAGGGGGTGATGTAGAATCATGAGTAGAGACTGGGAAGGAGTGGTTGGTGAGGTAAGAGGAAAACCAGGAGATGACAGTGTTACATAGGCCTAAAGATTTGAGAGTTTGCAAAAGGAGTGCGTGGTCAACGGTATCGAAGGCAGCAGAGATGTCAAGAAGGATAAGAAGGGAGTAGTGCCTATTGGATTTAGCGAGGAGAAGGTCATTAGTGACCTTAGTGAGGGCAGTTTCAGTGGAGTGGAGGGGGCGAAAACCAGATTGGAGATACTCTCCCCATTCAATTATACTCTTCATGATTTCTTAGTACTCTACCTTATCTTCCTATATATATACTCTACCTACTGAAATCTTCATTATACTCAGTACTCTTGTCTCTTACTCATTTGCTGAACACTTGATCATTACTCAGAACATTTTCTTCTTGGTATTATAGATATTGCTCACATTCGGACACATTTGTTTATATTATGTAATGCCTCACACAATTTTGTGTTTTCATAGGTCCTGGTGGACATATCACATACGGGGGAGCTACTGGAGAGGAGTTCTCACTTGATGCTGAAACTGGGGTACTAACCACCAAGCAGCCACTCGACCGAGAGTTAAAGGACGTGTATAAGATGACAGGTGAATACAGACTATAAATGACACAATGCATTTACGAAATCTAACATGCACACTACTTACATAGTAACTACATGCTCCATAATATATTACAGTATATGCTCGAGATGGAGGGTCCCCACCACGTGTATCCGAGATCAGGGTACACGTTACAGTCGTTGACGAAAATGACAATACTCCTAAATTTGAGAGTGACAACGTGTTCCTAGAAGTTCCAGAGAATCAGGAGCCAATTACTCTCTGTCTACTGAGTGCCTGGGACCCAGACACCGGGAGCAATGGACACCTGCAATACCAGGTGATAGGTGAGTAACTTCTAGACGTGGTACATATTATACATCATGAAACTACTACATGATGGAGGTAGACCAAGGGTACGTCACCTACCATGGTTGAACTAAATGTAGTTTGAAGATTCTGTTTGTGATAAAAACTTTATCTGACAAGGTCTACTTAAAACGTAATTCTATGTCGAAAACGAAAAAAAATTCCATGATTTTGTTCCTCAGTATTTCTGTCCTATTTGTTGATTAGACCCATAACTGATTTCGGGTGGTCCAGGATTGTGTAGAGTTACTCAGATCGTTTTGTTTTCTATTCTACATAGATGGTGACCCATCACGTGACTTCTCCCTAGATCCTTCATCTGGAGCCCTATCAACATCTCGTGCTTTGGACCGGGAGTCTGTGTCAGAGTACCGACTGACCGTGTTAGTCCATGATTCTGGCATCCCGTCTCTCAGTGCCACCACAATTGTCACCGTGTCTTTACTAGATCTTAATGACAACACACCCGCCTTCTCTGCTGCGTCCTTCAATGCAGAGGTCCCGGAGGATACCCCTGTGGGCAGTTTAGTCTTGAAGCTGGCCGCCCTTGACCCCGACCATGGTCCAAATGGGCGGATTACATTCCACCTCTCTAATGGTACGCAGGGAGCCTTCCATATAGACCCTCTGACCGGACATATCACAACTGCCATTCAACTAGACCGAGAACGTCGAGCTGCTTATACCTTCCTGGCATGGGCCATGGATTCTGACCCTTGTGGGCCACGGAGTGCGGAAGCCTCGGTGACGGTAATAGTGAAGGATGTGAATGATAATCCTCCCGCATTTTTGCGTAGCCCGTTTCATCTCAATCTGTCCCGTAACACCCCCATTAAGCGGACTTTGGCTGCAATGAGAGCAGAAGACAAAGATGCTGGTGCCAATGCTTCCATATTGTATCGGTTGGCCCCGCATTCGTCAAAAGGAGGATTTTCTGTGGACCCCTACACGGGTGAGGTGCGTCTACTAGAGCCGCTGGAAGAGATGAGTCCACGAGAACGCACTGTTTTCGTACAGGCCTCAGACCTGGGGGAATTGCCACAATCTACCACTGCTGTTCTGGTCATCCATCTACGTGACGAGGCATCACGGGGGCCACGATTCCCGCGAGAAGCCATTGAGTTCAGCTTGTCTGAAAATAGCCAGCAAGGTAATAGAGGAAATGAAACACCAGCTGCGGTGAGACAATGGCTTTGTGGAATAAATTGCCTGAGTTTAATTATTTATTAGAGGTATTATAAAAACATACAAATCCCGGCATTGTATATTTAAAACTATTTTCATGTAAGCTTAAATGTTTATCGTAGGGCAACTAGGGATGAAGTCTGTAGATTGCAATTTACACCAGATAAATTATGGCAATGAGGGTTAAAGGGCTCATGTGCAATAAGCAAGATGCGCTTTTCCGTACTGCGCAGTAAAAAGGAGTTGGGTCTTCTCTTCCCCCCTGGTGCAAGACCTGTGCTGAACCATAAACTGTAAGATCATAGTCTTACAGTTTATGTACAAATTATATAGATAAAGAAAAACTTACTGATCCCCCTTCCCCCCAAAAAAAGGCAAATCCAGCTCTAGTACTGACAGCCTAGGCTGCTATTGGCAAAATCTGAAGGACAATAAAAAAAATTTGCAAAATTGCCAAATTCAGTCTTAGGTCGGTAACCACCAGGGGTAGTTACTTAGTCGGTACTCACAATGCCCACACACTTTACAACAATGGAAAAATACTGTAGATATTTGTGAAAGTCGCCTTTTAGATGTGGAGGCAATTAAACGTGCCTGTCTGTTAGATGGTAAGTAGAAGGCATTTTTACTGCCGAAAAAATCCCACCACAACCGGTAAGCACAGGACTGAGTTCCCCCCTGGGATTAACCAGCCCCGTCCTAAATATGACTAGGAATTTTCCCACACTCCTGGTGCGGTGGGTGTTGGATAGTTAAGTAAAAGAAAAAGTTAATTTTGTCCATGGTGATCTACACGTCTCATCATGACCAGGCTGCCTTTAAGTGTTTGGGCATGCTGGCGCTTGTAGTACTGCAAGCTCCAGTATACCGATGGCTGCCAGGGCATGCTGGCACTTAAGGAACCACAAGTTCCAGCATGCCTGACCACATGTTTAAAGTGAATCATTCGCTTTTAACGTGTTATACGCCTGAAGAGTATCTTACTGAAATGTGCGCACTTTGCATACTCGTGTCATATAATAAAATCACATCTTTTAAACAGACGCAATTTACTCTTATAGCATAAATTATGTCCAATTCTACATTAGGCAGTATTATATGTAAACCAAGGACCAGTCCAAATGAAGGAACAGGTTACGTCACTTCTGTGGTTTTCTTGCACGTACGGTCTAGTAGTCATCAGCACGGTGGTCTAGGGGTTAGCACTTCTGCCTCACAGCGCTGGGGTCATGAGTTCAATTCCCGACCATTGCCTTATCTGTGTGGAGTTTGTATGTTCTCCCCGTGTTTGTGTGGGTTTCCTCCGGGTGCTCCGGTTTCCTCCCAACTCCAAACACATACCTGTAGGTTAATTGGCTGCTATCAAAATTGACCCTAGTCTCTCTCTGTCTGTCCGTCTGTCTGTGTGTGTGTATGTTAGGGAATTTAGACTGTAAGCTCCAATGGGGCAGGGACTGATGTGAATGAGTTCTCTGTACAGCGCAGCGGAATCAGTGGCGCTATATAAATAAATGGTGATGATGATGATGATGATGATGATGATGATGTGCCTCTGTCCCGGTGCCTCTGTATGTTTTTACCATGCTGTGCTCCTGTTTTGCAGGCTCGGTGGTTGGGGCAGTAAGAGCCACTCACACGGGAGGCTCCTCCGGAAGGATCAGTTACAGCTTCCTGAGCGGGAATGAAAATGGGGCTTTCAACATCAACCCAAGTACAGGTATCCACAGAAATATTCATACTACAGGTACTCACAGTTAAATTCATACTACAAGTACTCACATAGATATTCATACTACAGGTACTCAAAGGGTATTCATACTGCAGGTACTCAGTTATATTCATACTACAGGTCCTCAAAGAGATATTCATAGTGCAGGTACTCACAGTTAAATTCATACTACAGGTACTCACATAGGGTTTGATTCATTAAGGAAAGTAAAGCAAAAAGAAGGAGTAACTTTAAACCTTGACAAAACCATGTTACATTGGAGAGGGAGGTAAATTTAAAATGTGGGGACAGATTTATAGTGGGGTAGGGCATGTCCTAGATCAACTGTAAGTTTAAGTGTAAAAATAAAGCCATCAAGTATTTGTGTGTTACATGAAAAAACAGACAGTATTTAACTTATGTGCAAAATGATAAACTAATTTGCACCCCTTGCATAGTAACATGGCTGTTTTTTCATGTAGCACAAAAATACCTGACAGCTTTATTTGTACACTGAAATTTAAAGTTAAATTTATCTCTTTAAACTATAAATCTGTCCCCACATTTAAAATTTACCTCCCCCTCCAACGCAACATGGTTTTGCCCTGGTGCAAAGTTACTCCTTTTTGTCTTGCTTTCCTTTCCTTAATCAGACCCTGTAAGTGCAGAGACAAATTGTACTAATTCCGGTCTGTTCCTCAGGGCAAATTACGGTGCGGCAGCCGGCACTGTTGGACTATGAACAAAGCTCACGGCACAAACTGGTGATTCAGGGCGAGACAACGCAACATTACACGTTTACCACCGTTACCGTCCTTCTGCAGGATGCCAACGACAATGCTCCTCGCTTCCAACTGCCGCACTATACCGCTTATATCAGAGAGGCGCAGGCTGATGGGAACCGCATCATACAGGTAAGGAGCCAATCAGCTGTGAGATAGTAGGGGAAATACAGGCACGTACCCAGACCTGCCATCACAGGGCTTGTAACCTGGGCTATAGAGTCGGAATGCTAAACCTACGACTCCCACTCCTCTACCTTCATAAATGGCAAATGTATATTAATGTATATTAAATAATAATAAACTTACTGTAGTAACATGTTAGCACACGGCATGTTCATTACCACCATGTAAATCATCAAGCTACATAGACTGAACATAAAATATATTTATTTTATTAAAATTTCTGAAGGAGACAACTTTATTAAATTCCTATGAAAGTAAATATGCAACAAACTATGCATTTAATACATTTTAAACCACGTGTTTTATCAGAAACAAATATTATATACTTTAAAACTAAAGAATATATCAAATTAAGACCATAACTGTCACGGGCACTAGGAGTCTTTACCCAGGGATCACCAGATGGTAGGCTTACCAGAGCAATGTAGATGGTAATAGAGTACTCTGGTAGCTGGGTGATCACGGAACATGAAATGATGGCCGATGAGATGCTCAGGAAAGTCTATGACTAGCAACACTGGTAATAATGAGGTAATAATACACAAGGGACTGTATGGACAAGGACACGTGAAGATAGTCAGTGGTCTGCGATAGCAAGTTGTACCACTGCTATAGGGAGGAGGAATGTCCAACAGAAACAAGGAGGTGATGAGAGTCAGCGGTCTGCGGGTAGCAAGTTGTACCGCTGTCTGAGTGAAGGAATGGAATCCAAGTGGAGGTATCCGGGTAGTCAGTGGTCTGCGGCAGCAAGTTGTACCACTGCTATGTGAGAGGATGATGGAACAGGTGATAACGGAAACAGGGATCAGTGGTCTGACATGAGCAAGTTGTACCACTGAATATATATGTGAGGAGGTGCACAGGGGAAGACTGCAACACAGGATATACACAGGCACCTTATACACGATCCACAGTAATATGCACAATATAGATATACATATAGATATAAATGACTGAGCAGGTCTGCAATCTAGAAAGTCTCTTGAAGTAGTCCAGCACAATAATAACACAGTCAATGATGGCAATAGACTCAGCGGATAGCAGACTCCAGAGAAAACCAAACACAGTCCAGCAAGATATGCAATACACAGCACAGTCAATGAGAAGTATGCATACCGTGGTTCAGCAGTAGCAGTCAGATGGGATAGCAGCGGTACCTGAGCGGCGGGAGGCCGCCTGGATAAAAAGTCCCTGGATAGGTGAGGCAGCGGTCTAGCAGGTGCAGCGCACAGGTGAGTAGACCAACAGGGACACGAATTCACAGGAGTAAGCAACACGTGGAACTGGACTCATAGGGAACCCAGGAGAATGGAGATGATCCAGCAGAGGGTAGTAGATGAGATACAAATCCAATGCTGACAGGAGGGTAGAGACCAGTGGAACACGTGAAGGCGTGGAGAGTGGATCAGCAGGAGATGGACGATAGCGCTGACCACAGCGGCAGGACTCAGCGGCACACGGAGGTAACCAGTAGCAACCACAGGAACCAACAGCGATGGGAAACAGGAGTGCAGCGCAGGGCAGGAGCTGTTGATCACGAAGTGTAGCAGATGGTAATGAAAGCGGCAGTCTCGAGGAAGTCACAGCAAAGATGAGATGAGACTGTAGTGCACGGAGGCCGCAGATAGTAATCAGCTGGCAGTCACGATGTTGAACACAGGCGAGTTGCAAGCAGGAGACTGTAGTGCACGAAGGCAGCGGATAGTAGTCAGCTGGCAGTCACGATGATGAACACAGGCGAGTTGCAAGCAGGAGACTGTAGTGCACGGAGGCAGCGGATAGTAATCAGCAAACAGACTTGATGAGAAGCAGGTGAGGGAAGTAATAGCTGGAGTGCACGGAGGCAGCGGATAGCAATGAGCAAACAGTCACATTGATATAAAATAACGTAGAAGTGGTTTAGAAGACTGTAGTGCACGGAGGCAGCGGATAGGAATCAGCAAACAGTCATGATGATACAGTTGATGGTAGAAGTGGTATGGAAGACTGTAGTGCACGGAGGCAGCGGATAGGAATCAGCAAACAGTCCTGATGATACAGTTGATGGTAGAAGTGGTATGGAAGACTGTAGTGCACGGAGGCAGCGGATAGGAATCAGCAAACAGTCCTGATGATACAGTTGATGGTAGAAGTGGTATGGGAACCACAGGAATAGAAGTGGTTTGGAAACCACAGGAATCAGCAGCGCTGAATACACGAGGAATACAGGAACACCTTCAGAGACTCATGAGGAATGAGACTCCAAGATCAGGCAACGTGGTGTTGACCACAGGTGCTTAATATAGGGAGGTTGCCTGATCTGCCAATTGAGTTAAAGGGGTATACACTGAAGTATAGAAAAGGGCTGCGCATGCGCAGACCCTCAGGATGGTGGACGACCACGGTTCCTAAATGTCCGGAAAGAGGCACTCACGGTCCGGTGAGTGACAATAACAGAACATGATAATATACAAGACGTCCTCTGCTTGCAAACTCTTTAGAATTACATTACCGGTTGGTTTCCTATAAATATATTCACTACTACTCTGCTTTTTATGGTAAATCGAAGAGAAACTGGGTTAATTGCAGGAACATAGGTTGTTACTTTAACTAATATATGTACAAAATTATGACTAATAGAGCACAAAATAAAATACCTGAACAAATGCTGTCAGATGACACTATACAATACGCCGTTACGCACATCTGTTCTCTGGGGCGATATTTTGTCTGTTCCAAATGAATCCAAATATTGGTCAATATCAACCTCCTCCTCAGAAGATGAGGGTGAAGACATGGCAACAACTGGAACATCTTCATCCTCCGGACATTCCTGTAACCCATTCATTCTAACTACTACCTGAAACAGAGCATCTCTCCTTTATTCAGCTTATGATCATCCCTCGGAATCCGATCCGTTGGGTCTACATAAACAGCTGCCAAAAGAATCTTCTAATAATAGTGTCTCTCTTCGTTTCATGGAAACAGCAATGTCATCTGCAATTAACCCTCCTTTTTGAGACAGACAAATCATTGGGTTCCTCCATTCCCTCAAGAAAATGCCTGAAGTTAAGTCCTCAGCTTTCACTGTAAATG
The DNA here is from genome assembly GCF_038048845.1 of Mixophyes fleayi. Taxonomy (NCBI): domain Eukaryota; kingdom Metazoa; phylum Chordata; class Amphibia; order Anura; family Limnodynastidae; genus Mixophyes; species Mixophyes fleayi. The sequence continues at coordinate 11,037,970 of NC_134403.1, forward strand.
GATGATGAAGCAACTCTTCCAGTTCTGTCATCTGTGTCCACTGACATTCGCTTAGCGTCACTTGAGGGTTGGCCGTGTCCAGAAGACAGGGGCAACAGCAGGATTTGTAGAGGGGGGTTTCCACACCACGCCGTCAGTGGGCGTGACCATCATGCATGGGGGTGTGGCTATAATATTAGACAGTGTTTGACTGCTCTCCAACTCTTCCTATCCCCATAATAAACATGGGTAATGCTGCGTGTACTACTGTTAGGTGCATGCAGCTTTCTCTTTTGAAGTAGAGCTGTGTGAGGCAGGAACAGGGTCCAGCCACCTCAATTATCCAGGCTGGGAGGGGGGTTTCCAGGCACTTGGAAACCCCACCACCCCCACCCCCGGTTTGCCTATGCTGCCATACCTCCCAACTGTCCTGATTTACTTGGGACGGTCCCAGTTTGGGGGCAGGAGTGAAATATTCTGTTTACTGCTGCTCTGCATGGCATGGGGTAATTATATAGCAGTGTAGTGGGAGACGTCAGCGTGGGGTAATTATACAGCATAGTAGTGGGTAATAGCAGGATGAGGTAATTATAGTAGCATAATATATATTAGTTTGCCATACTCTTAATTAGACATAAGTAGTCCTTAATTCCTCAAAAAACATAGAAGGCCTGATTCATTAAGGAAAGTAAAGCAAAAAAAATGAGTAACTTTGAACCTTGGCAAAACCATGGTACAATGCAAGGGCTGTAAATGAGTTTATTATTTTGCAATATAAGTTAAATACTGTCTGCTTCTTCATCTAGCACACAAATACTTGATAGCTTTATTTGTAGACTGAAATTTAATGGTGATCTCCAACATTCCCTACCCCAACTATAAATCTATTAAATTTACCCCCCCCCCCACCTCCAATGCAACATGGTTTTGCCAAGGTGAAAAGTTACTAATTGTTTTTTGCTTTACTTTCCTTAATGAATCAGGCCCAGAGTGACCACCTCTGCCAACAAGTAATTGATTACTTATTAGGTACTGGAGAGCATATGACAGTAGGGTAATTAAATAAATGCAATACATGATTTCACAGCAATATTTTCTCTCCAGTATCTAATGCACAATGCTAATCCTCACCCCTGCTCACCTGCGGCCTATCCCCTGTACCACTACTAATATATTAGTGTCATGTGATGTGTTACTGACACTCACAGGTCACTCCCTGGACAGTGGACAACTTTACTTCAGTTTTTTTCTCTTGTTTTGAACAAACCTTTATTGTTCTCCAAACAGTGAACAACCACTGCTGGGCTGGGATTTGATATTTATTTCAACAACACTTTATTGGCTTTCTCCTCCTGCCATTTAGCATTTCTTTTCTGCAAGATAATAATCAGGCTCATGTGTGTGGAGACATAAGAGACTGACCTGGAGGAGTGCCTGGGAATAATGAGTCATAGACGCCTGTACATGCGTTAATGCGATGATAGATCTATAATGTTATAAGTTTTTATTTTTAGACGGTTGTAGTCGGTACATTTGTACTGACTACGACTTCACCCAAAATTGCCTCCGACTCTGACTTCAACTCCACGACTCCAAGTCCACAGCCCCACTTCTAATAACCCTGAGTAAGATGTTGTGAGATTAGACCACACATACAATAGCGGCCCTCCTGCAATAAGACCAATAACATTTATAGTTCTGTTTCATTATCAAGAAATGTCAATTAACAGACAGCGCATAAGAGCTCTGAGACAGGAAACAGACAGCGGATAAGAGCTCTGAGCCAGGAAACAGACAGCGGATAAGATCTCTGAGACAGGAAACAGACAGCAGATAAGAGCTCTGATATTGGAAACAGACAGCGGATAAGATCTCTGAGCCAGGAAACAGACAGCGGATAAGAGCTCTGATATTGGAAACAGACAGCGGATAAGATCTCTGAGACAGGAAACAGACAGCGGATAAGACCTCTGAGACAGGAAAGAGACAGCAGATAAGATCTTTGAGACAGAAAACAGATAGCGGATAAGATCTCTGAGACAGGAAACAGACAGTGGATAAGAGCTCTGATATTGGAAACAGACAGCAGATAAGAGCTCTGAGAAAGGAAACAGACAGCAGATGACATCACTGAACCATGACCAGACAGCAGATCAGAGCTCTGAGCCAGGAAAGATACAGCACATAAGAGCTCAGCCAGGAAAGAGACAGCAGATAAGAGCTCTGATCTGAGCCAGGAAGGAGATAACAGATAAGAGCTCTGAGCCAGGAAAGAGACAGCAGATCAGAGCTCTGAGCCAGGAAAGAGACAGCAGATAAGAGCTCTGAGCCAGGAAAGAGACAGCAGATAAGAGCTCTGATCTGAGCCAGGAAGGAGACAACAGATAAGAGCTCTGAGCCAGGAAAGAGACAGCAGATAAGAGCTCTGAGCCAGGAAAGAGACAGCAGATAAGAGCTCTGAGCCAATAATTAGACAGCAGATAAGAGTTTTGAGGTATCCGTTAAGAACAATGTTTCTATCTGACAGGTTCTTGCTGAAGATCCAGACCAAGGAATGAATGGCCAAGTGACTTATGCTTTTGAGCAATTTCAACCCATGAATGATCTGTTTCGTATTGATGCTCAAACCGGTGTTGTTACGACAGCTGCCATATTAGACCGAGAGATCTGGTCTGAAACACGGTGAGTGAAGCCAGTCCCAGAGCCCCCTCCTCTCTCTATATACACTCAGCCAGTCTCTATACTATCTCAGAGCCCTCTCCTCTCTACATGTACACTCAGCAAGTCTCTATACTATCCCAGAGCCCCCTGCTCTCTACATATACACTCAGCCATTCTCTATAAGATCTCAGAGCCCCCTCCTCTCTACATATACACTCAGCCATTCTCTATAAGATCTCAGAGCCCCCTCCTCTCTACATATACACTCAGCCGGTCTCTATACTATCCCAGAGCCCCCTCCTCTCTCCATTTACACTCAGCCAGTCTCTATACTATCCCAGAGCCCCCTCCTCTCTACATATACACTCAGCCAGTCTCTATACTATCCCAGAGCCCCCTCCTCTCTCCATATACACTCAGCCAGTCTCTATACTATCCCAGAGCCCCCTCCTCTCTCCATATACACTCAGCCAGTCTCTATACTATCCCAGAGCCCCCTCCTCTCTCCATATACACTCAGCCGGTCTCTATACTATCCCAGAGCCCCCTCCTCTCTCCATTTACACTCAGCCAGTCTCTATACTATCCCAGAGCCCCCTCCTCTCTACATATACACTCAGCCATTCTCTATAAGATCTCAGAGCCCCCTCCTCTCTACATGTACACTCAGCCAGTCTCTATACTATCCCAGAGCCCCCTTCTCTCTCCATATACACTCAGCCAGTCTCTATACTATCCCAGAGCCCCCTCCTCTCTCCATATACACTCAGCCAGTCTCTATACTATCCCAGAGCCCCCTCCTCTCTACATATACACTCAGCCATTCTCTATAAGATCTCAGAGCCCCCTCCTCTCTACATATACACTCAGCCAGTCTCTATACTATCCCAGAGCCCCCTCCTCTCTCCATTTACACTCAGCCAGTCTCTATACTATCCCAGAGCCCCCTCCTCTCTCCATATACACTCAGCCAGTCTCTATACTATCCCAGAGCCCCCTCCTCTCTCCATTTACACTCAGCCAGTCTCTATACTGTCCCAGAGCCCCCTCCTCTCTCCATATACACTCAGCCAGTCTCTATACTATCCCAGAGCCCCCTTCTCTCTCCATATACACTCAGCCAGTCTCTATACTATCCCAGAGCCCCCTCCTCTCTCCATATACACTCAGCCAGTCTCTATATTATCTCAGAGCCCCCTCCTCTCTACATATACACTCAGCCAGTCTCTATATTATCTCAGAGCCCCCTCTCTCCATATACACTCAGCCAGTCTCTATACTATCCCACAGCCCCCTTCTCTCTCCATATACACTCAGCCAGTCTCTATACTATCCCAGAGCCCCCTCCTCTCTCCATATACACTCAGCCAGTCTCTATATTATCTCAGAGCCCCCTCCTCTCTACATATACACTCAGCCAGTCTCTATATTATCTCAGAGCCCCCTCTCTCCATATACACTCAGCCAGTCTCTATATTATCTCAGAGCCCCCTCTCTCCATATACACTCAGCCAGTCTCTATATTATCTCAGAGCCCTCTCCTCTCTACATATACACTCTGTATATGATTTGTGAGGATCTGGCACTGTATTTAATGGGTGAGGAGCTTACACTGTATATAATGACTGAGAAATCTGTATTGTATATAAAGAGTGAATAAACTACCTGTATATATTATTAGTGAATAACCTGCTCTGTATATAATGAGAAATCTGCACTGTATATAATGGGTGAGGAGCCGGCACTATATATAATGAATGAATAACCTACACTTTATATAATGAGTGAATGACCTATACTGTATATAATGAGCGAGGAACAGTCAAGATGTTTCCTTAATGGAAGTTTGAAATGTCTCTTTCTAGATTGGTTGTTACAGCCATGGATCGGGGGTCTCCTCCACTCACTGGGTCAGCTACCCTCACACTGGTGGTAATGGATGTAAATGATAACAGTCCTACTATTCCTTTCCAGTTGGAGCTGAGTGTCCGTGAAGGTATGTCCCTAAATCCTATATAACAGAGGTGGAACTGTAACCTGGAACTTTTCGCTAGTCCTTACTGAATATTCCTATTCATACCAATGAAGTATTCCTCAGCTAAAACTTCTTCATTCTTAGTGTCCTTCTGTACACCAGTGATCAGTTAGTCAATATAGCAGTAAGATGTTCTGTATAGTGGAATGGACAATCCACTTGGAAGTATTGTAATTTGCAGGTGGTAATGTGCTGTAAGTCGATTAAGAGATTATTAATAGGGCAGAAGAAAGGAGTAACAAGAGTTTCAGGGTGCGAGGAGGATTGTGATGTCATGAATCTTTTATTGGGTGATCAGCTAAAAGTGGAGGTGAGCCACTTCCAATGTTCCCGGCTCTCCACAAAACTAGATGCACTCCTACTTATGGACGGTGTCTCCGTACACATTCATATGGGATGGCCATATAGGTGCAATGGCAGAAAACATGTTGAAAGAGAAGATTCCCCCTACATTGTGCTGGTTGACCATTTTTCAGTGGGGATCTGACCACATATTATCTTATGCAGAAATGGCTACTGAACATCAAACTAATAGGTGGTCAATGTAAGAACCTATTCACATTGTTACCTTTCCTCTATACTAGTCTGGAAAACTAGAAAGGAAAACTGTTTGCTCTTTTCCAGATGGGCTGATTGGCTCTGAGATTGCACACGTGACCGCAAACGATGTGGACTCCGGCCCCCCATTGTGGTATTCCCTGTCAGTGGATGGATCTCCAGGAGGACCATTCAGCATCTTCCGTTATGGTGGACAGATTTGGCTGACAGAGCCCCTTGACTATGAGGAACGGACGTCATTTACCTTAACCATACAGACGTCAGATGGAAAACATCAGACACGGGCAGATCTGAGGCTGACTCTAGAGGATGTCAATGATAATGTTCCAGAGTTCAAACAGAGTCTGTACCAGGTATACATCACACAATGTATGGATGTCACACACTGCATGGACATCACACACTGTATGGATGTCACACACTGTATGGACATCACACAATGTATGGACATCACACAATGCATGGATGTCACACACTGCATGGACATGACATGTATGGATGTCGGGAATATGATCTGTCTCTCTATGTACACGTCTCCCACTTTCATTACACAAATGGGAGGTCCCTGACAGATATCCTCTCATCTTCCTAGTATAAGGGGTGATATGATCTGGTAGAGGAGAGTTCCTACAATGAGGCAACCAAAGGCAGATGCTTTAGCTGCTACATTTGGGTGGGGGATGGTTTCAAAATGAAGGGACAGATAATGTGAGAGTCTGAAAGAGGCAGTGACATGATATGAGGAGTGGAATGGAGGCAGCAGGAAGCCACAGGCTGAGAGTTATATAGTGGAAGGAGCAGGTCCCCCAGCAGCACAGAGTATATCAGGAGATGAGTGATGTGTTAGTGAGGACAGGGCTGCATGTGACAGGGGCAGTGACATGATGTGAGGAGGGGAATGGAGGCAACAGGAAGCCACAGACTGAGAGTTATATAGTGGAAGGAGCAGGGTCCCCAGCAGCACATAGTATATCAGGAGATGAGTGATGTGTTAGTGAGGACAGGGCTGCATGTGACAGGGGCAGTGATATGATGTGAGGAGGGGAATGGAGGCAGCAGGAAGCCACAGACTGAGAGTTATATAGTGGAAGGAGAAGGGTTTCCAGCAGCACAGAGTATATAAGTAGATGAGTGATGTGTTAGAGAGGACAGGGTTGCATGTGATGTTTTGGGCAATGCCAAAATGAGCAATATCGCTAGTGAAAATTCCTGTTTTCACTGGCAATAGGTATTTTCGCCCTTTCATAAATATGCCCATAATTAATTCATGATATACAGGATGCCTAATATTATGCGTATAGGAGCCAAATAGACACTTTTGGGAGCCACTAGAGAATTCTACCCACTTAAATTTATACAAAAAAAGGTAAGAATGAACGCTGCAACCGATGATATTGGTCCAGAGCGAAATATATATTATAACTTATTGCTTCGCCTGTCCAGTCTCCATCTCTATGTACATGAACAATGGGACAAAAGCCCATTGAAAAGAAAGTATTTAAAAAGCCAACAAACACATAAACAAAATGTAATATATAACTCATAAATGTTCTTCTTTACATAAATGGTCAAAATTTAAATAATATCTATTTAAAGCTTAAAATAAATAAAATATACTGTATAGCATTTATTCTAAGATAAAGGCATTTGTTAAATGCTTTTGTTGTGGTAAAAGTATCCAAACAGACATTGCAGCAGTACTTGTTAAACAGACTTAACAGTGACAGTAATCCCTTTTATGTATAGGGAGAAGCGATAAAAGGATCTATAGTTGGTGAAAAACGATGTTGATAAGTAAACCAGTGAGCTACAAATAATGTTTTCTAATATGTATTAATGTGTATTAGTAATCCCTTCATGCATGTTGTAAAGCTCCCTCTGGTGGTGTTAATGTGTTATTGTCTATACCATCAGGTGACGATCATGGAACATACGCAGGCTTGGACACCACTTATTACCATCTCTGCCACCGATCGAGACTCCGGGGAGAACAGCAGAATCACTTACAAAGTGTTGTCTTCGGGAAGCGGAGCCTTTTACATCCATCCAGACAACGGTACTATAACCATATATAATAGATGACATTGATGCCTCCCCCCAGTACATTTAACCTTTCATACATAGTTCTCTTTACAAGTGAACATTAGTAGCTGCTCTACCATTATTAGATAAGGACATAGTTCATACCAGGGGAGACAGAGCTTTGTTGACGCATAACATCTTTTTCTGTTTTTCAGGGACTCTTTTTACAACCCGGTCCATGGAGTTGGATGCATTATGGCCTCTGGTCGATGTCCTGGTAGAAGCTCGAGATAATGGCTCCCCGAGTCTTGCGTCCTTTGTGACAGTGCAAATCCTTTTGATGGATGTTAATGACCACTCCCCGACCTTCCCACAACAGCAATACACGGCTTCTGTTCCAGAGGACCTTCCACTAGGTAGCACTATTCTGATTCTGGAGGCCACTGATGCAGACCTGTCTCCAGAAAATTCCATCCTGGATTACACCATTCTCAGCGGGAATGTAGGAAATGTGTTCCAGGTACAGAGCGGAGTTCGCTTTTGGAATGGACACTTTCAGCACATTGGGTTAATCATCTTGACCGACGCACTAGATTTTGAGACCATTCATGCTTATAACCTGACAGTAGGTGCGTCCGACAGAGGTGTCCCACAAAGAAGTCATTCTGTTCACGTCCTAATTACCATATTGGATGTAAACGATAATCCCCCAGTTTTTCCACGCCCCGATTACAGTGTTCTCCTAAGTGAAGCCGCTCCTGTTGGCGCAGAGGTGCTACGAGTCTTGGCACAAGATTCTGATTCTGGCGACAACGGCATGGTCCATTATAGAATCACGTCTGGAGATGAGAGTCGACTTTTCCAGATCAATGAGGCGACAGGAGCAATAAAACTAGTCCGTCAGTTGGACAGGGAGAGACAGGCTATGCATACTCTGGTGGTCTTGGCTTTTGATGGCAACAGCGGCCCAACCAATTTTGCTCTTGTTCCTGTAACTGTGGAGGTTCGCGATATCAACGATAACAAACCTTATTTTCCAGTACAGATTCTAACCACCAATATTAGAGAAAATCAACCAGCAAATACCTTACTCACAATCATTCATGCTATTGATCTTGACACCGGCATGTTTGGTCAGCTGCTCTACACAGTGATTGAGCTTCCAGCAACAGAACCAGGACTGCTTACTGGAAAAGATGTATTCTCTGTCAACAGAACTTCAGGGGAGCTGCTGTCCCGACAGAGCTTTGATTATGAGCGCAGCAAAGCCTTTAATATGATCATAAAAGCCACGGATGCTGGTAACTATTCAGCTACAGTTACTGTGCAAGTTCTTGTGACTGGAGAGGATGAGTATGACCCTGTATTTGTAGCTCCATATTTTAATTTTGAGGTGCCAGAGGGAGCTGCTAAAGGTCAGACTATTGGCCGTGTTCAGGCCACAGATGAGGATGAAGGAGCTGATGGGGTGGTCCTCTACTCGTTCTCTAAATCCTCACCTTACTTCGGAATCAATGAAACCACGGGTTCTGTTTATTTGAAAGTAGATGGTCAGAGACACCGTTCTGGACGGTCCAAAAGAGAGACTAGGGAAATGACTTTGGATGTTCATGCTCACAGCCCCTTACCATCTTCACGTGTTGCCATGGCTCAGCTTACTGTGGACATTACACATACATCTTTTGGTCTGGCCCCCGACCTGAATTTGTTACTCATAGTATCTGTGGCATCTTCACTGGCAGTAGTTGTGGTCTTAGCTGCAGTTGCCATCATACTGGTGGTTTGCAGGTCCCGGGGCTCACAGAAGAAACGACAGGAAGCTGATGCCCAACTGGACACTTTACAGGGAAGTACTTTGCAAAGGATTGGGCATGATAAGTCGGTACTTGGTAGTGGTGATCGAATTTATCATCAGTCGCTTCCAGGCTACTCTATGGAGTCTTCCACCGTTGATGGATCTTATACTAGAGGTGGGTCTCTAGACCCCTCACATTCCAGTGGCCGTGGTTCTGCTGAAGCTGCAGAAGATGATGAAATTCGAATGATCAATGAGTATCCTCGAGTTGCAAGCATTACATCCTCCATGCAAGAGCACATATCTGCACGTGGCCCTGATTCTGGAATCCAGCAAGATGCGGATCAACTATCTGATATCTCCTGTGACCCCTCCATGGATAGTGGACAATGGTTTAAGAACAAAAAGGCTTCTTGCCAGTCACAAATGTATCGAGATGATGGTGGAGGAAATGCTTTTATGGGGGTGGGTTGTGGGCTTAACATGTCCCACCCCAAAGATTACTCTTTCCCTGAAGATGGCAAACCATCCGTGGAAGGCTCCCTGACAGCTATTGTGGCTAGTGATGAGGAGTTGCGTGGCAGCTACAACTGGGACTATTTGCTAAACTGGTGTCCTCAGTTTCAGCCACTGGCCAGTGTGTTCATGGAGATTGCTCGACTCAAGGATGAGTCAGCATTGAGAAGGCCTTTCCAACCAAAACCCAAAGCCATTCCTCAACCTCGCATTGATCCACCTCCTCTTATTACATCTGTGGCCCATCCTGGTGCCAAGACCGTGCCCCCTAAGCCTGCTGTGGCCAGAGCCTTCCCTAATTTCTCATCTCTACGGCGTTCCCCTATAACTCATGAAGCTTCGCTTTCATCCTCAGCTATACCACCTAGCTTTTCCCCATCTCTGTCTCCGCTTGCAGCTCGCTCTCCTGTTGTGTCCCCATTTGGTATCTCCCAGGGCCCATCTGCATCTATCCTTAGCACAGAGCACGACCCTACTGGTGATGGCGAACTCAGCATTTAATAACATCCAATCAACCTGGAGGATACAGAACACATAGGAAATAGAAGAAAATTACAACAATATCAGTCTGAATTGGTCTTAAAGTCTCTTATTGCAAGAGGTTAAAACTTTAAAATTCATAAAGTCTACCCACTATGAAGAAAACAATAAGACAATTTATCAGGAGGGTTAGAACAATTCTTCTATGACACTTCTATGACTTCACGTGTCCCCTCTGTTGACCAGGGGTAGCCTTACGTGACTAATGCAGTTAGTGTGGAGACTTTTAGTCTAAATGCTTCTCGTAATGTATTCTTCAGCAATACTGCTGACCGACGCAGTCCTGCCCCAGACTGGCAGCTACTTTCCCTTCAGCATTTTCTACACATCAGGCAGGACCTGCACACCAGCAGCTTCATGTTATCTGAAAAGGCGAACCCAGGCTCCTCCTTAGGATCATGTGACCTGAATAGGCACTGGATGTAGGAACATGTGTCCCAGATAAAAAGTGTCATGTAACATGTGAAATTGTATGAAGGTGATTATATATATATATATATATATATATATATATATATATATATATATATATATAAATATATAATCTCACCTAGTAGAACATAGAATGTCTTATCGTATTATGTATTACCGAAGTTGATGATAACATGTGACCTTCAAGTGCACATTTGGCACAGAGAGGAGGCAGGCAATGTATCTTGGAGGTGTTATCTGTACAGAAAGTGTATTTTTGGTTGCAGATTAGAATACAGATGTGGAAAGATTGCATACAGTTATCAAATATTATTTTAAAGCTTTGTTCTCATTAATAACATCCAACAAAGAAAGATAATGTCAATTCTGATCCCCTGGACTCTGGACATTTTTGGATTGGTTAAATCAGGCATAGGGGTGTGTCCACTGAAAGTACTGTCCTGTATCATTCTCTCATTGCCCTGTGTCCCAAGAAAACCTTTAACTCTTCTTCCATAATGTCAAAAAAGTATGTTAAACTCATCATCAAGTCATCATGGTAATGATATTTGTCTACGCTCCCGGAAGCACAGGCCACAGTTTTTCACAAAGTCAACTCCCCCACCCCCCCCGTACTTGCAACTGATCCCACCACCAACATCTCCCAGATGTAAGGTTTTAGACCTGACCACTGGACATGACCATAATACAATTCTATTACACTGTATACAGACATAGGACACTACACCCCCAACATGACCTGACCACTGGACATGATCATAATACAATTCTATTACATTCTATACAGACATAGGACACTACACCTCCAACATTACCTGACCACTGGACATGATCATAATACAATTCTATTACATTATATACAGACATAGAACACTACACCTCCAACATTACCTGACCACTGGACATGACCATAATACAATTCTATTACACTGTATACAGACATAGGACACTACACCTCCAACATGACCTGACCACTGTATATGATCATAATACAATTCTATTACACTCTATACAGACCTAGGACACTACACCCCCAACATGACCTGACCACTGGACATGATCATAATACAATTCTATTACATTCTATACAGACAAAGGACACTACACCCCCAACATGACCTGAGAACTGGACTTGACCATAATACAATTCTATTACATTATATACAGACATAGAACACTACACCTCCAACATGACCTGACCACTGGACATGATCATAATACAATTCTATTACATTCTATACAGACATAGGACACTACACCTCCAACATTACCTGACCACTGGACATGACCATAATACAATTCTATTACACTGTATACAGACATAGGACACTACACCTCCAACATGACCTGACCACTGTATATGATCATAATACAATTCTATTACACTCTATACAGACCTAGGACACTACACCTCCAACATGACCTGACCACTGGACATGATCATAATACAATTCTATTACATTCTATACAGACATAGGACACTACACCTCCAACATTACCTGACCACTGGACATGACCATAATACAATTCTATTACACTGTATACAGACATAGGACACTACACCTCCAACATGACCTGACCACTGTATATGATCATAATACAATTCTATTACACTCTATACAGACCTAGGACACTACACCCCCAACATGACCTGACCACTGGACATGATCAAAATACAATTCTATTACACTCTATACAGACAAAGGACACTACACCCCCAACATGACCTGAGAACTGGACTTGACCATAATAAGGGAAATAATTTTGGGCAACTGATCAATATTATAATCAGGGACACAAATTTCCAGGAATAATATGTAAAAAGCTGAAGGACAGAAGGTAAATAAATAGTTTATATGAGGTCAGTGTATGGTGAGATACCTGTATACAATATTTCCAGTCTGCAGCAGTCAACAGGACATAAAAAAAAAGCTGCAATCAATATATTATATGAGGAAGTTTATGGTGTATTTTGTGCCAAAGATAGAAAGTTTATGGCAGAACATGTTACATATGTAGAAGGTTTATGATGTATTATAGAAAGTATATGACGGAACATGCGACCTAGACTGGTCAGACAGAAAATGTTTGGTGTAACGTGCACAAGACAGGAAGTTTATAGTGAAATATGTGTCCTAGACAGGAAGTTCATGGTGCAACATGTGTCCTAGACAGGAAGTTCATGGTGCAACATGTGTCCTAGACAGGAAGTTTAGAGCGGAACATGTGTCCTAGACAGGAAGTTCATGGTGTAATATGTAACCTAGAGAAGAAGTGGACCAACCCCTAAAAGTTTATTAAATGAGAAACCCAAAAGGATGTGATCTGTTAAAGTATTAGATGGAAAGCGCTGGATACCAGAGTAGAAGGCCTTATCTCCATACAAGTGTAATATTGTCTACTTCATAAAGAGAGAATCCATTTCCCCACTGTCATTAGTTTAGCACTTTCCATGTACGTAAAGCTGTACAGCTCACAGGGAGATCTACAATGCATAACAGCTGGTTATATCTTATATTTGTATTCACTAGTTACTAGGAGGAGAATCAGTCAGAACTTCCTCCAGCCAATATTGCTGGTCGTAGCAAGTGTTCTGTTGTCATGGAAACAGCCTCACTCTCACTGTCTCACTGGAGTTCTATATTGTCCACACTGTCACCCAACAAGTAGCTGCCCCATATCAATTCATTTCTGATCTTTTTTTCTCTCCTTTAAGGAACTCAATGTACTTACAAATAAAGATCTGAGTACACACAGTAAACTATTCCTTGTCCCTACACCTCCATAACTTTTAAGACCAGTGAGATGTGTAAATATGTCTCACCCCCCCCCCAGTTACAGCAAACAAAATTGTGTGACACACGTAATGGATGTTCATGTCTGTACTTCTTTGTCTGTGGGACGGTTCCATATTCTACAGAGATTCCTGTAGGGCTCTGCACCACTATACCCTGCTCTCCAGTGTTACTGTAATGGGGAGGGGACATTAACTCCCCCCCCCTCACTCTCGTGCACGTCCAATGTATGTTATATATGGTACTAATCACCTTGTCATATTGGTAGTGCAAGGAGGAGTACAGACTCTCCCCAAGATGTGTGTTTCGTACATTATTTGATGTCTGCTACTGGTTATATCAGTTTCTGAGGACTTATCACTTATATATATATATATCCCCACACCATTTATTATGGTCATTCCCTCCTCCATATTATCCCAGTATTGTTAGGTGTGGGTGCATTCATGAACTAGGGTAATGCTCAAGCCATCTATGGCACCTCTAAATGACCATATGATGCGTTATTACACCCCTTTTAGTTGCTTGTGGGTCTATCTGCCGCCACCCCAAATTTTCTCTATTCTTTCACGATGTGACGTTGAGGGGACCTTCCCTCGTATCACAGACACTGTGCGGTGAAGACCCCGTTCTATAAGGTCATACCCACCTGTTGCTACATTACCTGTCAGAATTACAAGATGGCTGTATATTACCCATAATTCACTTGCAGTTGAAGACACAACTCTTCATTATTGCATTATCGTTAATTCTCTAACTGCAGGAATAACATCCGTGCAGGCACCTTGTAAGGATGCTGCTTATCTATTATGTCTGTATTAACCCTGTATAAATTACATACAATGTCAGTATTATCCCAGCAGTGTGTCTATCACCAATAACCTTACAATTAGAAATGTCAGTATATCTGTAGAGGGTGTCTTATAATGATTACAAGTAATATATTTATTTCAGAGTCAGTGTTATCCCCACAGAACAATTCCTACTACAGACAATACATGTAAAGACTGCCATGTCAGTATTATCCTCTCGGCGTACCCTGTAATACTTGCCGGTGAAGTCAGTATTATCCCCACAGGACATAGGAATTATACTCCCATTCCTACCCACCTGATAACTGAATACCACAACACAGAATACATTATCCAGTCACCAGGGTGTAATGATATTACCTGTCAGTATTATAATGACAGTATTGTCCCAGAACATACCACGTCGTACAGGAGAATAGCCCGCTCTAACCTGTCAGTACGCTATATTCCTGTAATGTACTAGCGGTTACAGGATCAGAGTTATTTATATCAGATGTGTGTATCCTCCCAGATTTCCCCCTTATCGTTATATATCCCCCACACAGCAGGTCATGAACGATGTATTTCAGATCCTTATTTATTGTACTCCAGAGAAACAGCCGTGTTGCTTCATTTTCTATGTATTTAAAAAGCCTAAGTTTGGGGGTGGGGGGAGGGTCTGTGATGATTATTGTATTACAGGGTGGATATTGGGCACGAGGGGGGGAACTGCTATGTACCCTACTACCCCCTTCATGTTACCAGTTCACAAGTGCCAACTTTTATAAAACTGCCTTTTTACATGTGGAAATCTCTTTGTAATAAAGTAAATGAGAATTGACAAATCTGGTGTCTGGCTGAGTCCTGTTGTTTTCTCCCTGTTACCCCCCTTCCCCCCCACCCACCATAATGGTAACCACCTTATACTGCCAGAATTTTCCCAATGGGGACAGGGAATGGACCTTGTGATTGGTTAGCCGTATCTCCAGCCACTGGTCATTGGAATAAAGCCATTGTTACTACAGAAATTGAGCAGCCACATTCCGCCTCTCTGAATTTATCGCCCGGACTCCTGCAGATATGAGGGAGCTGCCGTTTAACATCCGTCTTAAGGGAATACATGGACTACATCTAGTACTTACAATAATCTGTAAGTACTAAGAGTATGATATAAAATATGGTATTCATGTGAGTATAAATAACTTTTAAATATATTAGTCATGGATGGGTGACTTTTACATCCCCAACATCAGGGACAACCCCGGAGATAGCATGACATACTGTGCGGTCTACAGTGTTGGACTGAGGCATGAAGGGCCCACTGGGGAGAATTCAGTGGTAGGGGATTGAAGTATTGTGTGTGTGCTACGCTCAAAGCGGGGGTGGGGGTGGCCAGCCAATGGAGGTGCGTGGCCAGCCCACAAAACAAATTTTCTTTCTTTTGGTACATATACGGACACCACTGTGGATCCTGAGTGCTGCACAGCTTTTTCCACTTGAACTGCTTTTTTCAAGTCTCCCTTTGCCAGCCTAATGTCAGAGAATAAGTCATCATGTCAGCCAGGCAGTGAAAGTTTGAGAGCAGCTCAGGTGTCAGTAGCAGCACAGCGCTTGCGAGCTACAGTGATATCCATATAATTAACAAGTACCAAAAGAATAAAATAAACTTTATTCAATTAAATAAGTTAAAGAAACCTTTTACATAAGGTATATGTTGTGACAGGATGGACCTCCTATGCCACCCTGTCTGTGTTGCTGGGGACCGGTTGGGCTTGCCTTGCCACTGTCCCCTTTCTTTATGCCATTTGCGTCCCTCTAAATACAGTAGAAGGGGCCTGCTGCCACCACTAGTCCCCCTTAAACAGCACCTTGAACTGCTTTCTTCTGGGTAACTCTTGCTGCTAGTGTACCCTCTTGCTAACTTCTTGTCTTCAGATCAGGGTTGCTATGAGTGGTTCCCCCTGGTCTATCACACTGGCCAGAGCTGCAGGGTAGCGGACAGAGCGTTGGTATTGGATGCTGGGACCCGACCTCAGATCAGCCAGATAACGGATTAGATTGGGTCTAATCTGTAGGTTACAGGAATTGCCGCAGGTAAGTAGGCGTCAAAGCAGGATCTTGAAGTAGTGATGTTTTATTAGCTCAAGCAGTCCTAATAAAGACTCTAACAATCTCCCGACGTTCCATCTGTAACGTCGGGAGATCGCTAGTACCTCAAACTAGCGATCTCCCGACATTACAGATGGAATGATACAGAACTTGGCCAAACAGTGCTCTTTTTATACAGTTTCAGACTCACATGTTGGAAGGGAGTAAACCATCCACTTTTCCATCCAAGTACCAAAATGTCTGAGATTAGCATCAGGATGTAATATATTCTCTAAACTTAGATTTTAAATGCAATTTATACTTAACAAAATTTACACATTGTTCAGAGAGGTTCTAACACACAGAATGATAAGGTGATGACTCCCTGCTGTGTATCCAAGCTAAAAATATCTGTTGGTCACTAAGATGAAAATGTCTAATTAACTTAATGAGGATTTCCTCTCAAAGTTTCAAAACAGATTTCCTCCAAGAATTGACTACTGCATGAGGAATCAAAACCTCAGAAGTTAATATATTTCTAATACAACAATGCAACACAATATAAAAAAATCTGTACATTTGCAATGATATACAGAGGTGCCTGTGCAGCTCATTAAAATAAAAATGAACAATAAGTTATCTTAGCCACATGTGTTATCTAGATTTTAAATATTTTCTACCTGGAAGGCTATTTTTAATTCTAGAAACTAAAACAATAATACATTTATATAAGTCATATATAAAGAAATACTGTACATGCACTTAGCTATACCAAAGTTAGCATGGTCTCTTCCCTTTTCCATCCTTCTTTTCTTTCTTTCTCTCTTCTGTTTTCTCTCTTCTGGTGTCTCCAGGTCCGCTATGAAAGCAGTGTAGAGAGATCAGCCTAGCGTCTGGTAAGGAAACATTGTGACAGATTGTCAGGAACCCCTCCAGCCAGTACAACACCACCCGGAGTCTGCTCTGACAGTCTGGTGTTCACTGGAGCCCCTAGTGGTGAGGACAGACTTGGCTGCAGACTACAGAGGGTCGTGTGATGTGTACCAGCTTCGGGGAACCCAGGAGCAGAGGGTAATGGCAGACAGCGAATCCAAAGAACAGGCCGAGGTCAGGGGTCACTTGCTAGGAAGAATCGTCAGAAAACACGCCAGGGGTCGAGGTCACGAGCAAATCAGCAGAAACGGAGATATAAGCCAAAAGGTCAAGGGCACAGACAAAAGACAAATCCAGAGGACAGGCAGGGGTCATACACGGCAGACAGAGATCCAAAGGCTTAACACCAGGAGTACAGCAGCAGGCAGCAACACAGCGAACTGGATGCTATAACCGGCAGGGAGGCTAAGCCCTCCCTGCCTTAAATACAGGAAACAACCAATGAGAGCCTAGCTTTATAATTGCACCCAGACTGTGCCACTGATATTAATTAGTTAATTAATTAGCCCACAGGCTATTCGCATATTGCGCAAGCGCCCGGCTGCCCCACAGTGCCGGGATGCGGCGCTGAACCACTCAGCGTCCGACCGTTGGTCGGCCTGGCCCCGGAAGTGACGTCCCGGTCGTCATAGCGACGGCCGGGACGGAGGTAGGAGAGTCGCGGCGGCTGGGCACCGCCGTGGCTCGCAACACAGATGAGGTACAGCAGCAGGGAATATCTTGCAGAAGGGTAGAACAATGTGTTGCTGGGACCAGTGGCAGTATGGGTTTACTGGCAGTGAAAAGGGAGGGAGAAATGTGGCAGATGGGGTGCCTGGAAGCAGTGAGGGGAAATGTGGCAGATGGAGTGCCTGGAAGCAGTGAGGGGAAATGTGGCAGATGGGGTGCCTGGAAGCAGAGAGGGAGAATGTGGCAGATGGGGTGCCTGGAAGCAGAGAGGGGGAATGTGGCAGATGGGGTGCCTGGAAGCAGAGAGGGAGAATGTGGCAGATGGGGTACCAGGAAGCAGAGAGGGGGAATGTGGCAGATGGGGTACCAGGAAGCAGTGAGGGGAAATGTGGCAGATGGGGTGCCTGGAAGTAGTGAGGGGAAATGTGGCAGATGGGGTACCAGGAAGCAGAGAGGGGGAATGTGGCAGATGGGGTACCAGGAAGCAGTGAGGGGAAATGTGGCAGATGGGGTGCCTGGAAGTAGTGAGGGGAAATGTGGCAGATGGGGTACCAGGAAGCAGAGAGGGGGAATGTGGCAGATGGGGTACCAGGAAGCAGAGAGGGGAAATGTGGCAGATGGGGTACCAGGAAGCAGAGAGGGAGAAT
This sequence comes from Mixophyes fleayi, assembly GCF_038048845.1. NCBI lineage: Eukaryota > Metazoa > Chordata > Amphibia > Anura > Limnodynastidae > Mixophyes > Mixophyes fleayi. The sequence continues at coordinate 11,056,431 of NC_134403.1, forward strand.
GTGGCAGATGGGGTACCAGGAAGCAGAGAGGGGGAATGTGGCAGATGGGGTACCAGGAAGCAGAGAGGGGGAATGTGGCAGATGGGGTACCAGGAAGCAGTGAGGGGAAATGTGGCAGATGGGGTGCCTGGAAGCAGAGAGGGGGAATGTGGCAGATGGGGTGCCTGGAAGCAGAGAGGGGGAATGTGGCAGATGGGGTACCAGGAAGCAGAGAGGGGGAACGTGGCAGATGGGGTGCCTGGAAGCAGAGAGGGGGAATGTGGCAGATGGTGTGCCTGGAGGCAGAAAGGGGGAATGTGGCAGATGGGGTACCTGAAGGCAGAAAGGGGGAATGTGGCAGATCGGGTGCCTGGAAGCAGAGAGGGAGAATGTGGCAGATGGGGTACCAGGAAGCAGAGAGGGGGAACGTGGCAGATGGGGTGCCTGTAAGCAGAGAGGGGAATGTGGCAGATGGGGTGCCTGGAAGCAGAGAGGGGGAATGTGGCAGATGGGGTGCCTGGAAGCAGAGAGGGGGAATGTGGCAGATGGTGTGCCTGGAGGCAGAAAGGGGGAATGTGGCAGATGGGGTACCAGGAAACAGAGAGGGGGAATGTGGTAGATGCGGTACCAGGAAGCAGAGAGGGGGAATGTGGCAGATGGGGTGCCTGGAAGCAGAGAGGGAAATGTGGCAGATGGGGTGCCTGGAAGCAGAAAGGGGGAATGTGGCAGATGGGGTGCCTGGAAGCAGAGAGGGAAATGTGGCAGATGGGGTGCCTGGAAGCAGAAAGGGGGAATGTGGCAGATGGGGTACCAGGAAGCAGAGAGGGGGAATGTGGCAGATGGGGTGCCTGGAAGCAGAGAGGGGGAATGTGGCAGATGGGGTACCAGGAAGCAGAGAGGGGGAATGTGGCAGATGGGGTACCAGGAAGCAGTGAGGGGGAATGTGGCAGATGGGGTGCCTGGAAGCAGAGAGGGGGAATGTGGCAGATGGGGTGCCTGGAAGCAGAGAGGGGGAATGTGGCAGATGGGGTGCCTGGAAGCAGAGAGGGGGAATGTGGCAGATGGGGTACCAGGAAGCAGAGAGGGGGAACGTGGCAGATGGGGTGCCTGGAAGTAGAGAGGGGAATGTGGCAGATGGGGTGCCTGGAAGCAGAGAGGGGGAATGTGGCAGATGGGGTGCCTGGAAGTAGAGAGGGGGAATGTGGTAGATGGGGTGCCTGGAAGTAGAGAGGGGGAATGTGGTAGATGGGGTGCCTGGAAGTAGAGAGGGGGAATGTGGCAGATGGGGTACCAGGAAGCAGAGAGGGGGAACGTGGCAGATGGGGTGCCTGGAAGTAGAGAGGGGGAATGTGGTAGATGGGGTGCCTGGAAGCAGAGAGGGGGAATGTGGCAGATGGGGTGCCTGGAAGTAGAGAGGGGGAATGTGGTAGATGGGGTGCCTGGAAGTAGAGAGGGGGAATGTGGCAGATGGGGTACCAGGAAGCAGAGAGGGGGAATGTGGCAGATGGGGTGCCTGGAAGTAGAGAGGGGGAATGTGGCAGATGGGGTGCCTGGAAGTAGAGAGGGGGAATGTGACAGATGGGGTGCCTGGAAGTAGAGAGGGGAATGTGGCAGATAGGGTGTCTGGCAGCGGGGACCCCGCAGATGGGGTGCCTAGCAGGGAGGGGGAGTGTGGCAGATGGCTCCGCAAGTGCCAGCATGTGTATGCTGGTGCTTGTAGTACTACACGCACCAGCATGCCCAGACTGGTTATGATAGCTTGAGTTTGCCGAGACCTGTAGTTCACAATGTAAAATAGTGTTCATTCTTTTTTTTCAACCATTTATTACCCCACATCCACCACCCAGGGATGTGGGAGGAGCCCTGGTAATGTCAGTAAGGGGCTGGGTGCCCCTAGGGACGGGGACTGCATTTTCTGGGGGGACCTGAACTCCCTAGAAAATCCCAGTCCCATGCTGATAAGCCTGGGGCTGGTTGATATCATGGCAGGGGAAACCCTGCTAAAGTGCCCCCAGCATTGCAGTTTTAATGTCTGCAATATGATGGACGGCATTTTCACTGTCGGCAACCACACAGTCAGTATTTTATTAGTGTTGGGGAAATTTACATAGTGGCATTTAGCATGTCTGCATTTTCGTGTCAGCAGGATAAGAGTTGTTATTTCAATCGTCAGAAATAAGACTACCACCAAAATAGTACATTTGGAGACTAGAGATGCTTACTGACCCCCGTGAACTGGTTTTGGATCTGGATTAGCTTCGTGTTTTGGTTTTGGTTCTGACAAAACCGCCCTCGTGTGTTTTGGTTTTGGATCTGTATTTTTTAGAAATATTCATAAAATATGCTAAAATCACATAATTTTACTCTTTTTTTGTTCCTACATTATTAATCTCAATAACACTCATTTCAAATCATTTGCAGTCAATTTTGACCAAATCACAGGTCACAATATTATTTTCATACAATTTCGGACAAATACTGCAGTGACCTGGCTTAATGCCAAGCGACAGAGCAATGACTCAAACACACGGCAGTTCCTAGCACATCTAGGACACATTGGCACACAGCAGTGGCAGAAAAGAAAAGTGGTGCAAGATAGAATTGTTCTTGGGCCCTCCCACCCACCTTTAGGTTGAATCTTAAAAAGGACATGCACACTTTAACAAACCAATCACTTCAGCCACAAAAGTGCCACTCCTTGTGGATGAAGTGTTTGGTTTGTTTGGGCCCCCACAAAACAAGGTAACAATGGGCTTAAGGCACCTAATGTAACAGTGCTGTTAATGAACTCTACTGTGGCAAGATGTTGTTGCCATCATCCTCAGCCTCATCCTCACCCTCATCAGTGTGTACATCATCCTCACACATTATTAATTCATCACCGCTGGAATCCACCATTACAGAAGTCTCAGTATTTTGATGTAATTGGTGGGAAAGACCTTCCTCGTGGAACTTGAAGTTTATTTTTATGAACATCATCTTTTCCACATTTTGAGGAAGTAGCCTCCTACGCCGGTTGCTGACAAAATTCCCGGCTGTGCAGAAAACTCTTTCCGAGTACACACTGGAGGGTGGGCAGCTTAGGCAGTGCAAAGCAAATTGGTACATAGGTCTCCAAATTCCCTTTTTTTCCTCCCAGTATGTAAAGGGACTGTCTGTCGTGAAAATAATCCTCCACCAGTCTTTGGATACTGATAGTAGGATCAGGTGGAGTTACGGCAGAGGTGTCACATTTTTTGGTCAATTCTTTTAGACCAGACCAGATGTCAAAATTTGGTTCTGAGTCATCTGCATCATCCCTGCGACTCTTGGGAAAGATAAGATTTTTCCTAGCAGCAGTTGAGTGAAAAACTAAAGGAGGAGACGCCGTCCTGTCATGTAACAGCTCTTAAACCGAGGATCAAGCATAGTCGCCAAAATGTAGTTATACGATTTCAAGATTTTGATAACTCTTGGATCCTGGCGAAGCGAATAAAGTACTTGATCTACAAGTCTGACATACTTAGCATAATTGCTTTGTTTCATCTCCTCCTTCAGTTTCTCAAACTGCTTTTCCAAAAGTCTAATTAAGGGAATCACTCCAACACCTCTCTCCAACACCTTCTCTCCCTTATCTCTACATTCTCATCCCCTGAGATGGCAGTACCCCATTTTCACCAAACCTTAGCAACGGCCCTTGATCAAGTGGCTCCAGTGACACTACATACTACACGTCGACTTCGATGTCAACCATGGAACACTAAAGCAACACGAAATCTTCAAAAACTGTCCCGTAAAGCAGAACGTCACTTGTGTAAATCTCGCACCTCTAATGACTTCTTCACATATACTTCTGTCTACTACTCCTATCGAAATGCTCTGGACACTGCAAAACAAACATACTTCCAATCTCTTATCTATGCTCAGGCTTCTAACCCCAAACGCCTTTTCAATACATTTAAATATCTTCTCAATCCTCCCAACCTGGACCCTCCATCTACTATCAGTGCTCAGGATCTTGCTTTCTACTTCAAGGACAAGATTGACAAGATCAGACTAGAAATGGTATCCTCTTCCTCGACAAGCAATCAGCTCAATTCCTTCCCATTACCCTCTGACACCCTTTCTTCATTTGACCCCACAAACGAAGAGGAAATTTCTACGCTCTTCTTATCTTCCTACTCTACCTCCTGTCCTCATGATCCTATTCCCTCGCAAATTGGTAGATCCGTCTTCTGTGTTCATTTCACCTCTAACTCAAATCTGTAATCTCTCGCTCTCTACTGGCATCTTTCCATCACTATACAAGCATGCAGTGATTACTCCTATTCTAAAAAAACAAGATTCCGACCCAAACTCTCTATCAAATTACCGTCCCATCTCTCAGCTGCTGAGCCCCTCCAAGCTTCTAGAGAGACTTGCCTACACTCGCCTCACATGCTTCCTTTCCGCTAACAACCTGTTGGATCCTCTTCAGTCTGGCTTTCGTTCTCAACACTCCACAGAGACTGCGTTGACCAAGGTTGTCAATGATCTGACCACTGCTAAAACTGAATGCCATTACTCTCTCCTAATTCTCCTGGATCTCTCGGCTGCATTTGACACCGTTGACCACTCTCTTCTCCTACAAGCACTGCAATCCCTAGGTCTTCAAAACACTGTTCTATCCTGGTTCTCATCCTACCTTTCTAATCGCTCTTTCACTGTTAATTTCTCTGGAGCCACCTCTGCTCCGCTTCCCCTATCCGTTGGAGTACCGCAAGGCTCAGTGCTAGGTCCTCTGCTGTTCTCTATCTATACCGCTTCTCTTGGAAATCTAATAAGTTCCTTTGGCTTTCAGTATCATCTCTATGTGGATGATACCCAAATCTATCTATCCTCTCCTGATCTCTCGACATCTGTGTTGTCCCGTGTAACTGACTGTCTTTCTATCATTTCATCTTGGATGTCCTCTTGCCAACTCAAACTTAATCTTTCCAAAACAGAGTTAATAATATTCCCACGCACCAATAAGAGCATACCTGACATTTCTATCTCTGTTGATAACATGACCATAAATCCCACCCCACAAGCTCGCTGCCTAGGTGTAATCCTTGACTCACACCTATCCTTTGTTCCCCACATTGACTCTATATCTAAATCCTGCTACATACATCTAAAGAACATTTCCAGAATTCACACATATCTCACGCAAGACACTGCAAAAACCTTAATTCATGCACTCATCATCTCCCGCATTGACTTTTGCAATTCCCTCCTTACTGGTCTTCCCAAAAACAGACTCAAACCTCTACAATCTATTTTGCACGCTGCAGCAAGACTGATTTTCCTTGTAAATTGTTCTTCCTCTGTTGAATCACTCTGTATAATTCTACACTGGCTGCCTGTTTTGTACCGAATCCAATATAAAATATTTTTACTAACCTACAAGGCCATCAACAAAGCTGCACCAACATACATCTCCTCTCTTGTCTCAAAATATCTCCCAACTCTGCAACTCCGTTCTACACAAGATCTGCGTCTCTCATCCACCCTCATTACATCCTCCCATTCCCGGTTACAGGACTTTTTTCGGGCTGCACCCACTCTATGGAATTCTCTCCCTCGCACAGTAAGACTCTCCTCTGGTCTACAAACTTTCAAGTGTTCTCTGAAAACCTACCTCTTCAGACAAGCTTATAATATTCCTCAGCCACCCTCTTAACCTCGCTACCTTTAGCCTGTTACACAATTTCACACAAGACAACTACCCCCTGACCAACATTGTTGTGTGACGGGTTCATTTAGCTTATGAGTCACTTTTACCTTTGCAGTCTGGCTGGGCCAAAAAGCAAAATGTAGACTTAACCTCATGTGTCAATCTCCCATTGTCCCATCGATTCTAAGCTTGCGAGCAGGGCCTTCTCACCTCTTTGTCTGTTTTACCCAGTTTGTTTATTAGTTTATTATGTTTGTCCCCAATTGTAAAGCGCTACGGAATATGTTGGCGCTATATAAATAAATGATGATGATGATGATGAATCACTTGACTCAAGCTAGCAGTGTCTGAACTCACTTCACATGTGCACAACACGGAAAATATTTTCCACTGCGCTTGAGTAAAATACCCCTCCTTTCCCAATGTCATGGCTTGTGGGGTAAGCGTGGATGGCTTTTCGCTGTTCCTCCATCGCAAAAGCATATACAGGGTGGAATTCCACCTTGCCACCACTTCTTGCTTCAGTTGGTGGCAGGGCAAATTAAATTGCTGTTGCAGCTGCTGCAATCTACTACACGCTGTTGCCGAATGCCGTAAATGACCAGATATTTTACGGCCACATACAGTGTCTCCTGCACGTTCCTGTCATTTTTTAAAAAGCTCTGCACAACCAAGTTTATTGTGTGAGTAAAACAGGGAATGTGATGGAACGCAGTTCTAATACTAGCATAGTCGCCATGGCGTCTGTGATCCACTTTGCGACTGGGTGACAGCTTTCATACTTGCTTCCACTTGCAAAGGATTGTTTAACAGTCAATTGTTGTAAACTACTAGTAGTCTTCTTCTTGGTCTGCTTCTGGGATGAAGATTCACCCCCAGCAGCAGCAGCAGCAGCAGCAGCAGTGGGACTAACGCTCAAGAATTCTTCTGAGGAATCCAGGATAGTGGAGGAGTCATCTAGCCTTAGCAACTTGGATGCAGGACTTACTCCGATCGCTACTGAGGATATTGATGAGGAAGGTGTTGTGGGTGTAGATTGTAGGCATCGGGATGTAGGTACGAGAAGGGTCCTAGCTGTGTTACGAGCCGCGGCGGTACTCACAGCCACCGCGGCTCGCTCCCAGCGGCCTCTAGCATCCCGGCTGTCACCTTGACGACCGGGACGTCATTTGCGGAGTCAGCTCGGCCAACGGTCGGACGCCAGCAGCTGTAGCGCTGCATCCCAGCAACGGAGGACAGCCATACGCATGCGCAAGTCCATGAATAGCCTGCAGGCTAATTAGTTTAAATCTATTAATTAAGAAGGGGCTGTGGATGGTTTCAGAGCCAGGCTCTGATTGGCTGCTTGTTGTATTTAAGGCAGTGAGATCTGAAACCTCACTGCCGGTTATCGCTTTGCTGTTCCAGTTTTGCTGACCTGCTCCTGTTTCCTTGTCACTGTTCTGTGGATACCTTGTTGGATCTCCTGTGTATGACCCCCTGCTTGGATTTTGATCTGCCCGTTTTCTCGTGACCCTGACCCTTCTGGCCTGTACCTTGGACCCTGCTACCTTGCCCGTGACCCCGAACTCTGGCGTGTTAACTGACTACCCTGCTTGCCTGTGACCCTTGACCTTGGCTATCATTTTGACTACCCGCTGCTTTCTATCAGTCTCCTGGCATGCCCTGTGGTCCTGCATTGCCACCCCACACTATATCTGGAGCTAAGTCCTGGGGGCATCTGAGTACCGGTGAGCGCATCAAGCTCTAAGGGAAAGGCGGCTGCTAAAGGTGAAAACCTCCGTCATCTAGTTCTGTGAGTTGGTGATCAGGGTCAGCAGCCTAACAAGCTGATGATGGACTGCTTGTTGTTATTTTTTTAGCATAAGTTTCTGGTTTTCCCAACAGCTTGCCATGAACTCGCTTCCACCGGTGCAGGATTTACACAAACAACATCATCCTCATCAACATCCTCATTAGCTCCCTCTTCAGCTACACAAATATCCGCCTCATTCTGTTGCAATTCCAAAGTGACATCCTCAATTGGAGTATCACTGCCTACACTTGGGCTGTTCAGGCACACATCTGCAGAAATGCTGAAAGGAGCCTTCTTTATGGGTACACTATCAGAATGGTGACGATTACACATAGCACTTGTGGATAGACTCTCCTCAGGGATTTGTGTCATTTCTGAATCTGAACATACATTTTTCTTTAATGCCTTTCTGTTTTCTTCCAGCTTGCCTTTTACACGTAAAAGTATTTGGACACCACTTTTGTAGTCCGAATGACAAGGTCTTGCTTGGTCACGACTGACGTTACAAGAAGATGCCTCAGTGACAGTTGCAGAACTCGCACTCATAGAGAAACGCGAAGGCTTCATTCTTTCTTTGCCACTGTGAGTGTAGAATGGCATATTGTCAATTTTATTTTTTTCTGCAGATAACTTTACCTAGATTACAGGTCTTTATTTCTTGACCAAGGTAAAAGGTGTTTTTTACATTTTTAATCCCCTGACTTAAAAACACTATGCACTATTCATAGCCTTTATTAAATGACGTAGAGGGATATCTATCATCATGACTGGTGCCAGCATCTGCTTGGTGCTCCTGCTCTTCTGTGTACTGCTGTGAATCCATATACTTTGACTGTAAATTCAGAAGAAAAGCCTGCCAGGCCTAGTATTTGTATTTCAGCAATGTCAATTAGCAATGGAGCTGTTCTCTTTGTCTTTGGCTCGGTACTCGGATATACTAAGTTCGGGTATGTTCGGTTCTCGGGAAACCGACCCTGAGCATCTTTAATGGAGACACTCTGGGGTGCAATGTACATTAGTACATGCAGTTCTGTGTCTGGGTTATCACTTCAGTTCCCCTGGGGACATAGATCAAAAGACATCAGCAATAGGCTACTAAAGTAGTCCTGTTCTTATCACCTGAACAGCGCCAAATAGACAATTCCATGGACCACCGTCTGTCTGGCCACTTCTTGTGCATCATGAATGGGTGAAATTTGTTTCAGCATGCGCTATCTGTGCCCAACATAAAATAACCTACCAGAAGCCCCGTTTCTGTCTCTACCCATTTTCAAACATCCACTTATCAATGGATTTTATCCCTGATTTACGTTTGTCCAGTGGCTGTAGCGTTATTTGGGTCATAACAGACCGTTTTTCCAGGTCTGCCCAATTTGTGCCTCTTAAGGGTCTCCCTTCTGCAGCCTTTTCATAAATGAGATTTTGTGCTTACATGGCTGTCCTCAGGAGATTGTATTCTATCAGGGTACTCAGTGCGTATCCAAATTCTGGAGGATCTTTTGTAAGGGGATTGGGGTTAATCTTAGTTTTTCCTCAGCCTATCACCCCCAATCCAAGGGGTTAATGGAAAGGACCAACCAAGAACTCAAAAAATTTCTAAGAATGTATGTTACGGCTCATCAAAACAATTGAGTTGAATTACTTCCCTGCACTAAATTCGCTCACAATAATCACTACCATGAAGCGATCACCAATGCTCCATTTTTTTTAACTCTATGGCTGTCATCTTAAACCACCAACATTATCTGGATTATCTCCCTCTGAAATACCAGCAGTATTCTCCATTTTTTTGTGGCTATTTGGGCTTAAGAAGAGAGAAAGTTAAACCAAATATCTTTTTGCTACAAGACAGCTTCAGATAAAAAAAAGATGTCTGATACCTAAATTGAAACCTCGCAATAAAGTTTGGCTCTCTACCTGAATCCTTCAATTTCATATACCCAGTATGAAACTGGTACCCAGGTTTATCACTCCTTTTAAAATCATTGAATCCATTAACCTCGTGGCCTTTAGGGCTCAACCTTCCTCCTTTGTTATAGGTACCCAATGTATTTCATGTCTCTCTTCAAAATGGTAGTCTCCAATCAATTTTCCACCTCAGACAAGCCACTACCCCCTGTGTTAGTCCATGATCAGCAAGAATAGGCGATTAAGCAAATCCTGGATTCTCATATTTCTAGAGGCATCCTACAGTTTTTAGTTCACTGGAAAGCATACGGCCCTGAGGAACCGTCCGGGATGAGAGCCAGTGATGTACATGCTCCATGTTTGCGTACCAGACCATGGCTTACTACGTGCTCCAGATACTTCTTCTACTGAACTACAACCGGTGTTCCTGCTCCTACCTCGGTTTTGCCAACATCTCTCCCACTTCCGTGTTATGCCTTGGGGCAGACTAGAGAGCCGCGACCTGTTTGTTCCCGGCCGTGAAGCCCATCCCACCTTGCAGCAGTTCTTGGAAAAAAACAGGGGGCTTATTACCCAACATCAATCTTGGATAACACTAGGAGTTCAAACCTCCTTTGAGCGATTATTCCAGCTGGCCACCACTGAAGCCTCCTGAAAGGCTGAGCACCAGGTAACAAGTTGCTGATTCTGGCATTACCTTATAAGAAACAGAGTAGACTGGACATGTGCTGCCAGCAGCGTGTAGTCTGAATCCACCCCAAACAGCTGAAGAGCAATCATCCAAGGTAAGCCCCAAGTTAGGGGTGCCTTGTTTTGTATCAGTATTTACTCAGTAATATTTTCCCTTCTCTGGACTCTTTCAGAGCTTGTGAAAGGGAGGAGAAAAAAGTAAAGCCCAGCAGAATTGAGACTGTGGAGCCTGTGACAAACCTTTCTCTGTGAGGGGGTATTTTGTGCAATATACAGATTACAGCCTGTCGGAAACAATTCCCAGCCCCCTGAACAGTTTAAAGAACTTTTATCTTGGATGATGAAGACATTTGTAATGAAAAAGACTTACAGGCTATGCAGGGGATGAAGAGAGCTAAATCCCTGACAAATATGGACTTAGATAATAGGCCTTGTCACGATTAATTGGATTATTTAGTAGTGAGTCTGGAGAATTTAAAGAGGATTCTAGACTGTTAAATCTGGATAATGTGGAGATTCTTCTTAAGAGTTTTCTTCTTAATGGCATAAATAAATCCATGGAGATGAATGAAGTGTCAACTTCTGCTGCAGTTCAAAATTCCCTCTGAGGATCATAGTGATCATTGTTCTGTGTACAAGGTAGTAAATGACTTGGTTCGTAAGGAATGAGATCCATTTCAAAAAACACTCTAACCTTAAAAGACTAGAATGCATATGCCCCTTTAGGGATGAAGAAGCACTAAAATGGAGCTCAGCTCCAAAGGATGATGCAGTAATAGGCAGTCTGTCGGCTAGGACCAATATTCCTTTAGAAGACAGCGGTCCTTGGATGGAAAGATATTTCTTCTGGAACTACATACAGGGCAGGGGTGGCCATGCATTGAGGTTATTCAAAGAGGAGCAGAAATCCACAAGATCAAAGAGTTATGTATTTCCTTTCTTGTTCATCACATCAACATTTTAAGTATGTAAGGAGCTACAAAACTGGAAGACTGTATACTACAGAGTGGTGCCAGTACATCCAAACAGTCCTTTTGCCATTTACACTTAAAGATGGGAGGCCAGGTCAAAAACCCTCACAATGACTATTGCCAGGCTCACCTCTCCTGTGAACAGATTATCACAGACTATACAGAAATCTGGACACACTCTCTTCAGGATCAGTGAGTCCTGGATATTGTCAGGAAAGTATCCAATATAGAATTTTATCATCTTCCTAAGGTATACATCTTTGTCAAATCCAGAACCCCATCAGCCCCAGTGGAATTGGAAGCATTTTACATAAGTCTACAAACATTGCAGGATGCCTGAGTGATTTCTCTTGTTCCACCAGCCCAGAGGGGGTGCCGGCTTTCATTCCAAACTTTTTGTGGTCTAAAAATCTGTAGGGGGTTCCCAAACTGTTGTAGGTGACTCATTCACTTTTTACATACAAAGTATTTCTGGAGTCCATAAGTTCTTTCTAACCACCTTAGGAGATGGGGACTTTCCTTCAAGATGCTTATTTTCATATCCCTGTAGCAGTTTATCACCAGAAATTTCTCAGTTTATTTGTTCTGGGCCACCATTTCCACATTACCTGTCTTCCTGTTGCCCTTTAAACATTCCCAATGACCGTCACCATGGTATTTATTGCACTTGTAGCAGAACTGAAAAAGCGAGGAATCACTTTCTGGCCTGATCAGGAAAATCTCCTAGTGATGCAGCATTCAGAGAATATTGTCAGAGTAAGAACAGCTCAAGTTACATCTTTTCTGCAGGATCATAAACAAGGCAAAGAGTCATCTTTAGCCAGCAGAGCAAATAAAATTCCTGAGAGCTCAGATAGATACTGTGAGAAACAAAGTGTCTCTAACAAAACAAAAAATACATCAAGATCCAGTCCTTGGCTTGTCAGTTACAGTATCAACAATAGCTTCTGAACGGAATTACACTCTACCTTCTAGAAATTTTTCTTCCACCATAGATATCCTCGCTTGGGTAATGTGAAAAACCTCTCTGGATTAAGGCATCTAATTAACAAGAACTGCTAGAGAGTCTTTCAACTGGTGGCAGGATCAAAAACTAAAGGAACTAGGAGTATCTCTGTTAGAACCAGAATAGACAATACTCATCACAGACTCCAGTGCCACAAGCTGGCAAGCAAAAATGGCACATGGTTTATGGTCACAGAGCAAGAAGAGACTACATATAAATGTTCTGGAAATGAGGACAATCTGGAAGGTTCAACATTTCCACTTTATCCAGCAACATAAGCATCTCAGGATATCTTCAGATAACAGAGTTGTATAGTTTCCTTCACAAACCGTCAAGGAGGAACAACAGAAGCAACACCCACAAAAGTAGCAAAAGTTATGTCCTGGGCAGAGCAAAAAAAACCTAACCATCATATGTCTCTCTCAGCACTCCATGTTGCGGGCTAGCAGCGTCTTAGCTGACCATCTCAACTAAAGGAAAGTTCATCCAGAAGAGGCTTCCAACTGCTTACAAAGAAGTTCAGTGTGACCCATGGCTGAATCACCAAGAAATAACGTTTGGCAGTGCGTCAATGTAGATCATTTCAAATGTGCCGATATTTATATTGGAAATGTGTTGATTTTTGAGACAGTATGTCCTGATTTGTTTTTGTAACTTCTCTAAAAGAAATCCCAAACAAATTAAGTATTTTCATCTGAGTGACATCTTTTGGCTTGAATGGACAGGAGAGGGTGTCGTTGGCCCTTCATTCTGTGCCTTAGACACATAGGGAACCTATTTGCTAATGAAATACAAGTGATTTAGAAAATCACAGATTGATGTAAGGTTTGTTAAGTTTATATTGCGTTAATTCCAAGTTCAGTGAATATATTACATCCTGATGCTAACTAGATGTAATATCTCAGACTTTGTGGTGCCAGCTAGGGGCTAGGTTACCCCCTGCCAAAATGTTTTGTCAGGTCATGCTACATGTTAAAGGTTTATATCTTGTTATATATTGCATGTGGCTGTTTCTTTCCAATCCCTGTGCAGAGCATTTCCCCCCCCCCCCAGGTCATAGTTTACAAGAACTATATTTTGTATTTCAACAGTAGTCGTATATCATCTCTACTTCTGAATGGTCACTAGTACATCCAACTAATGTGTAATGGTCCTTGTAAGGACCCCTTGAGCAAATAAACATCACTGCTTGAAGTATCTGTATGTCGCCTATTGACTGCTGTATCCAATGACTAACAGATAAGAGCTTACACTCTAATCTGTACCCCGGCTGTCCTGCATCTCTATGTCAGCGTTCTGCCTGCTACTCAGCAGTCCTGATCCATAGTAAGCAGTCAGAAGGTACCAGCCAACCGACACAAAGAGGCACTGTAGCAGCTATACCAGCTACCCAGATATAAGCGGAAGGAGCCTAGTGGTGGCAGACAGATTCTCCTACAGCTATTGCGCAGATGGCATTCGCAGACAGCGAGTGTCTGGTTTCAAGGTGACTACAGTAGGAGTGGCAACAGTCTGATAAACTGTGTAAGAAACCAAGATAAACTGTGTAAGAAGAACATCCCCTTTCATCTCCCCCCACCCCCCCCCACCAACAACAGACCAGGTGGCAAAGTAAGCCCATCCAGTTACGTGCCCCGAATAGACCTAATGGCAACAGATCAAGACACCAACGTAGCCTGATTTTTCTCTCACCACAAAGTTCCGGGAACAAAGGGGATAGAAGCCCTGCCATTCCCATGGACCTTCTAACTAGAAGATGTCTTCCCACATTTTCCCCTAATTGCTCGTACCCTAAAGAAGCTCAAAAAAGAGAACTCATAACAAGTCTTCCATTCTTGCCACGACACCCATGGTTTAAAGATCTCCTACACACAATTCTGCATCCAAATTTAGAAGGGCTATCTTTCATGGCATGGAGTTTGTGCGGCCACTGTTGAGACTAAGTGGTTGACATACTCCTGCAGACAAGAAAAAAATTACTCTTCTGTGGTCCTTTATAACATTTGGAAGAAGTTTATCATGTGTTGAGAACTTAAGCTGGATCCAGCTACAACCAATATTCTTATATTCTTGATTTTCTTCATGATGACCTTATGGTAGGTCTCACTTTTTCAACCTTGAAGGTACAGATATATTTGCCAAGCGGCAGATTCAGCAAACTGCCGAGTCTCGGAGGTATGGTGCCATTTTTTAACAGCAGTTTTATTAAAGACAAAACCATATGGACTTTGTCTTTAATAAAATTACCATTTATATAAAATGCCCTGAGGTGGGCGTGGCTTCGACGCCATTCTGGACGGTCCTCTCCTCTGGGACCTCCATGCAACGAGTCCTACATTACATCTTTTTCCTGGGCCTCTCACCTGCCGGACCAGGTGCAATAAGTGCATAATAACCTGAGGCATCTGCTGCGACATAACAGGCGCATTCTGGCTCATCTGCGGATTGCCAATCCCCACTCTCTGGTGACTGCGGTTGTCCCCACGGCCAGTTGCATTGCACCCCTGTGACACATCCCACTTGGATCTTCAGTGGACATAAGTTAACCAGGCTTGGCTCCGTCTGCACTGCCGCTTCACTGGACAATTTTGCCACCTGTCGGCATGGCAACCGCTCCTCATCCTGCCATCATTGTACCCGCTTTACAGTCTTCAGAGCCTGCATTGGAGTCTGTGTGCCTGCCCGATTTGGTGTACCAGCACCCGGACCTCTCTGTACCAGAAACAATGCCTGAGGCCTACTTCCGGTTCTGCAGCTGTGGTTTAGAGTATCAGCTTCCCCACTGCCACGTCACTTCTTGTTGATGGTTGTTTTGGACACCATTATCCGAGACCTGCATGGAGGTAAGCTTCAGAGGCCCCCATTTGCCCTCTGTCCACAATGTTTACCCTAAGTGGCCCCAGCATCTGCAGAGACTCTGTGCCACTTTACTGGGGATCACACACAACCGTCCCTATCGACCAAGGATTAAGGGGAACGGGAAGCTGCATCCCGTGGACTCTCCTAACATCTTATTTATCACACTTTTACTGAGTCCACCATACCCCCCCTCTCACCTCCCACATTAGCAGTGGGAGGTGAGAGCACTCGGATCTCAGTTACCGCCCCAGGAGTTATGCACTCGAAGAGAAGAGTGTAACTGGAGTTTGTAGGTAATGGCATTCAACACCTGAACAATAGAATAGGGTCTGATGTAATAAGTTGCAAATTTCATGGACAGTACTCTGAGTTTAAGATTTTGAGCAGAAAGCCACACCTTATCCCCAACATGAAGTACAGGGATGTTTCTTCGATGGCGGTCTGCAAAGCGCTTATAATGGTCCTGAGTCTGTTGTAACTTGGTTTGTACCTGGGACCAGATTAGAGAAAAATTGTGAACCAAATTTTGAGCTGCATGCACCATGGAGTCAGATGGGGTCCGAGAAGGAAGGCAGAATCGGGGGTCTCCAGAATGAAGTAAAAAAGGAAGAGGTACCAGTGGATTCATGCAGATGATTATTGCGAGAGAATTCTGCCGAAGGGGGAATCTTACTCCAAGTAGATTGCTTTTCAGAACAGAAACAGCGACTCCAAATCCTGGTTGACCAGCTCAGTTTGGCCATTCGTCTGGGGGTGATATCCAGAGGAAAATTTTAACTCAATTCCCAGAAGTTTGCAGAAGGCCCCCCAGAAACTAGAAACAAACTGCACCCCATGGTCAGAAATAATCTCCAGAGGATAGCTATGCAGACGAAAGATGTGATGAATGAATAAGGATGCCAATTCTGATGCAGATGGTAGCCCCTTGAGAGGTATGAAAGGAGCGAATTTGGAAAACTGGTGAAACACTACCCATATGCAATTGTGGCCATGATGCTAGGGAGATCAGTAATAAAGTTCATACTCATGCTGGATCAGGGATGTTCTGCAACAGGAAGCAGGAGTAGGAGTCCAGTGGGGGACTGTCTCTGAGTCTTATGTCTGGCACATACTTCACAGGCTGAATAATCTTTTGTGCATCAGAGACTAGAGAGGGCCACCAATAAGAACAGGAAAGGAGTGCCGTTTTCTTAATACCAGCGTGTCCTGCAATTTTAGAACTATGTGCCCAATTTAGCAATATCTCGTGAAAACAGACGTCAACAAAGGAATGACCGACAGGAGGAGTTTTGATGGAGGGTTGAGTTAATGCCAAAATGTTCTCAGGGTTGATAATGGGTGGCGGGCATGGAAGTCTTACAATCAGAAGGGTCAAAGGATCGTGAAAGAGCATCTGCCCTAAAATTCTTGGAACCTGGCCGGAAGGTCAAACTGAGCTGGAAACAACTGAAGAATAGAGACCAATGAGCCTGCCGAGAATTTAAACATTGAGCGGATTGTAAATAGGTGAGATTTTTATGATCAGTGAAAACGGTGACCGGGAAGCGAGCTCCCTCCAATAAGTACCGCCATTCTTACAATGAGAGTTTAATAGCAAGGAGTTCTTTGTCTCCAATACCATAGTTGGATTCTGTGGCGGAATTTTTTTTAGAGAAAAAGCCACAGGGTCTGAAGGTACCCGAGGAATTCTTCTGGGACAGGACAGCCCCCACGCCTACAGAGGATGCATCAACCTTCAGAAAGAAGGGTTTGTGTAGGTCAGGCTGAATCAAGATAGGAGCCATAGAAAAAGCTTTTTTGATGGTCTTAAATGCAAGAACTGCTTTTCCTTAGGCCAAGACTTGACTTGGCCTCCCTTTACGTGTAAGAGAACTAATGGGAGTAATAAGGGTGGAAAATCCATGGATAAATTGCCGGTAATAATTTGTGAAACCGATCAAGTGTTGAGCAGCTTTTCATCCTGCTGGCTGGGGCCAGTCAAGGATGGCCTTCACTTTATCAGGGTCCATTTGGAGGTTGGATCCAGACACAATGTATTCCAGAAAGGATACCTGGAATTGATGAAAGAGGCATTTCTTCATTTTGCAATATAAGTGATTCTCCCGTAAGCGCAGAAGCACCTCTGACATGGAGATGATGGGAAGAAAGATCCTGGGAAAATATCAAAATGTTGTCTAAATAGACCACCACGAACTGGTACAATAAAACCCTGGAAGATTTCATTGACAAATTCTTGGAATACGGCTGGGCCGTTACATAGCCCAAATGGCATTACAAGGAACTCGTAGTGACCGTCTCTGGTGTTGAACGCCGTCTTTCATTCATCCCCCTTCCTAATACTGATTAGATTGTAGGCACCTCTAAGGTCCAATTTAGTGAAGATTTGAGCTCCATGGATACAATCGAACAACTCAGGGATGAGGAGAAGGGGATACTGGTTTTTGACCGTGATGGCATTGAGCTTGCGGTAGTCAATACATGGCCTGAGGGACCCATCTTTCTTTTTAACAAAGAAAAACCCAGCGCCAGCGGGTAAATATTTGCAAATAAATCCTCGTTTCAGGTTCTCAGAGACATAATCTGATATAGCCTGAGTCTCCGTACAGATAGAGGAAAAACCCTGCTCCGAGGGATGTTCTTGCCTGCCACCAGATCAATGGGGCAGTCCCAAGAGCCATGAGGAGCTAGTGATTCCACAGCCACTTTACTAAAAATGTCAAGGAGTAGACCTTGGGAAGGATATCACAGGAGGAGGTAACCCGAGAGAAAATTACTTCTTTTCCGCGAATGACAGGTGTCAGACAGCGTGATGTAAAAGAAAAACTCCAGGAGGTAACCTGAGCGTGATGCCAGTCAAATTGAGGAAAGTGTGTCCTTAGTCAAGATAGACCCAGAATAATAGGGTTAATGGATTGCGGGAGAATCAGGAATTTAATCCATTCTGGATGTTAAGCTCCTACCATCAGCCGAACAGGAACAGTGATGTAGGTGATAGAGCCATTAGAGACTCGGTTTCCATCTACTGCGGTGAGCGTCAGAGGATGAAGCCAAGGTATTGTACCCAAACAAAGTTGCAAACTGGAGGATATGAAGTTCCCCGCGGATCCCAAATCTACGAAGGCAGACAGAGATTGAGGACCATCAGAGGAAAAGAGAATAATGGGCATTAGAAATTCGGATTCTTTATGGGCACAGGGAGAAGGGGACTGGGATCCTAGGCTGACCTCCCTGCAATTGCCTAGGAGGTGGCGTTTCCCGGTCTCTTGGGACATACAGAGAGAAGATGTCCGGGATCTCCACAGTAGAGACATAACCGATTCTTCAGACATCTGTCTCTTTCTTCAGGAGATAGACGTGTACGACCAATTTGCATGAGTTCCTCCAAGGGGAGAACGGGAGATTGGAATTAAGGTGCCAGACACGGAAAACATGGACGACCACGTTCTCGTTCTTGTGTGCGTTCTCGGTGGCGAATATCCACTTTGATACACAAGGAAATTAAATCATCCAATCTAGAAGGCAGATCCCGTGATGCCAAGTTATCTTTTATCCTGTGATTCAAGCCTTGCCAGAAGATAGTGAAAAGTGCCTCCTCATTCCAGCAAAGCTCAGATGCTAGTGTCCAGAATTGGATCACGTACTGACCAGCTGAGAGGGTTCCTTGATGGAGGTTCAAGAGACCAAAGGAAGCAGAAGACACACCACAAGGTTCATCAAACACCCTGCGGAAGCTTATGATAAAAGTCCAGGCAAGGGCTTGGCTCGAAAGAAGAGAAATTATATAGGCCACCTTAATTCTGTCTGAAGAAAAGTTTTCAGGTGCGAGTTCAAACTGTATGGCACACTGATTAAGGAACCCATGGCACTTCTTCGGGTCACCGTCATATTTCTCTGGAGGTGGTATACGTAACCCTTGGGATCTTGTGGAATTGGTAGAGCTTGTGGGGGCAGAGACAGCTTCTACTCCAGAAGGGGCCACTGGGCGTGAAGGTAATGACCTTTGTAGGGTGTCCAGGCGGGAGACCACACCCTGGATGCACTGTAACAGTTGGGCCTGATTGGCGTCTTGCTGGTCCACACGTTGGGCCAAATGTAAAAGAAGGTCCCGGGCTGAAGATTCATCCTGTGTACTCATGGCCAGAGTATACTGTCACGATAATGACCTTTTAGAGGATGCCACTGCCTGATATTGGCGCAACTAATAAGGGAGGTGCGAAGTCTAATGAACCCCTGGTATTCATCAGGAACCCCTGCAAGGAGGTATGGGTTTGGCTGCGTGAGGTGCGCAGGTTGCAGTTCTCCCAGTTAGTAATCAGGGCAGCGGGAGAGACAGGAATGGTCGTACGGTTCGGTTCAAAAGCTAAACGATAGTGCAGTACAGAAGGGCTATCCAGCGGGGAGGTCAGAAGCAATCCAAGGGTCAGATTCCAGGTAACAACAGAGCCAAATCTCATGGACAGAGAATAGTCAGGAACAAAGACAAAATTCAGGAACTAAGGTACAAACAACAGAAGGAAGCAGGTAAAACCAATACTCTGACACCAGACTGATGGAGGGAGGTGCCAGATATACCTAATGGTGGTCCCTGATAGGGTAGAGAAGATTTCGGCAGACAGATGCACCTGACCGCTGATAAACAGAGGAAAAGAAGGGACGTATGCCTATAGCGCATGCGCACGCAGCGTGAACCCGGAAATTTGTCCCGTTGCTAGGTGTGTCGGCCGAGAAGAAAGGCATCTGTCCCCGGCACATATGGACAGTGCGGGACAGCACCAGACACCAGGGCTGCCCTCTTTCTCCTCACATTTTTTGCACTCATGATCCAGCCATTTGCCCACAAGATTTGTCTCAATCCCAATATCTCAGGAGTCTGCATGCGCGCTTCTGAACACAAATTATCTCTGTATGCGGAAGGCCTTCATGAATCCCAACTTACCCAACGATATCACTCTCTTTGGCAACCTTTCTAATTACAAGAGCAGGCAGTTCCCAAGGTGGGATTAAGAGGTGAAAAAGAGTCTAGCCTTGGAACTGAGAGAGAGTGACTGACTTTGGCCAAGAGGTGATGCTCTATCAGAGATTTGCTGTGGAACTTATCTCACTGGATTTATTTGAATTGAGTTCCTCACTTGTTGGACCTGCTATTGTTAAGGGAGGCATGATGTATTTAATCCTGTTCTGCAGAATAAATAATTATTCTATTTTTCCTCTATACCGTGTCTGAGTGATTTGGGAATCACGTATCTTCACATAGCTGTTAGACGACAACAAGGTCAACCCCCTCCCCCAGAGCAAGGGGAGGATGAGATAGAAGAAGATTCAGAAGTCTGGGCCCAAGGTCAGTCCCCATTCTGTATCCCAAACTGCGCCACCAGCACCTAGGACCACTTCCTTCTGGGTAACTCTTGCTGCTAGTGTACCTGCTTGCTGGGCACCGGGGCTGGTACATCAGCCCAGGTGTCCAAGTTCTCAAAACTTGGATTTAAATGCAATGCAAAGTTAACAAAATTGACACCAATCTGTTATTTCCTAAAACTTGCTGGTTGCATTATTCAGACATGTTCTAATATACAGTATGTAAACTACACATGAAAGGAAGGTAACAACCTCCTTTGGTGCATTCAGGCTAAAGCTAGGGTTTGTGCACTGCACCCCTAATTAAAATACATATGTACAATAAATTATTTATACGTGATCCAGCCACAGACACCCTCACTGTTAGCACCACCGCGACTCTCTGTGTCCTCCTGCTGGCGTCCCGGCCGACGCTATGACGACTGGGATGTCATTTCCGGTTTCGGCATCCCGGTTGCCTGGGCAACAACCGAGACGCTCTAGGAAATTCTCATCTGCCGAAATGAACTACAATGTTGGGAATCGAGAGTTATTGGCCATCAAGTGGGCCCTTGAAGAATGGCGGCATTGGTTAGAAGGAGCAACTCACGCTATAGCCATCTTCACTGGCCACAAAAATGTTCAGTATATTCAGACCGCCAAAACTCTAAACCCTCGGCAGGCCCGCTGGGCCTTGTTTTTCACCCGGTTCAACTTTCTCATCACTTACTGTCCAGGTTCGAAAAATACCAAGGCTGTCTCCCTGTCTCTGAGTATTTTGGCATGCGATCCTCAGCCTCCTGACCCGCAACCTATTGTTTCCTCGACCTCCATTCATATTGGTCTAACCCAGGATCTTGGGCCCACACTCCGTCACTTCCAGAAAATTGCTCCAGCTCAGACACCCGCTAATAAATTGTTTGTTCCGATTCATCTGAGGAAGTCTGTGCTCATCGAATGCCACGACAAACGCTCAGCAGGTCATCCTGGAATCCATAGTACCATTGAAATACTCTCCCGCTGGCTTTGGTGGCCCACCTTATCTTCTGATGTGGAAAAATATGTACGCGCCTGCCTAGATTGTGCCAGAAATAAATCTTCTAGAAACCGTCCTTCTGGTCAACTAATACCCTTGCCGACTCCAAGCAGGCCTTGGAGCCATATTTCCATGGACTTTATTGTCGATCTCCCATTGTCTTCAGGTCGTAAAACCATTTGGGTAGTCGTTGACCGATTCAGCAAAATGGCACACTTCATACCCATACCTAAACTGCAGGATGCCAAAAGCCTGGCCACATTATTCATTACCCATATCTTCCGTCTCCACAGCCTACCTGAAGACATTGTCTCTGATCGAAGGTCCCAGTTTATTGCACAATTCTGGAGGTCTTTTTGCAATTCCCTCGGAATCAAAATCAGTTTGTCCTCAGCTTACCACCCTCAGTCAAATGGTCAGACGGAAAGAACCAACCAATCCTTGGAACAGTTCCTGCGCATCTATGTCTCCAAGTTCCATGATAGCTGGTCCTCTCTCTTACCTCGGCCGGAATTTGCATACAACAATTCCTGCCATTCCGCAACACATACCTCCCCGTTCTTCTGTAACCTGGGGTTCCACCCGAAAGCCAACTCTCTCTCCTCTACCATTTCCGTTGGTGATTCCAGGACGCCTGCTTTCACATCTAGGATAAGGTCTGTCTGTAAGAAGGTGCATTCCGCACTAAGTCAAGCTTCTCACAAATCCAAAACCTTTGCTGATCGTCATCGTGGTCCGTGTCGGTTGAAAGTAGGGGATTGAGTCTGGTTGTCCACACGGAACCTCAAATTAAGGCAACCCTGCAGGAAGCCTGAATCCAGTGGCATTCAGGCTTATTCTACCACCTTCTTTAAAAATACCTTGCACATTCCATTGCTCTCTTCTGAAAAAGGCTGTTCCTCCTAGCAAATTCAATCAACTTTCCTCTAATAGGCCTCGGCCTCTGCTCGTGAATGGAGGCCGTGAGTTCATCGTTGAAAAAATTCTAGACTCGAGGAAAGTTCAAAGTCAAGTGCAGTTCTTAGTCCATTGGAAGGGTTACGGCCCAGAGGAGCGATGTTGGATACCACAGAAGCGTCTCCATGCTGAGAGACTCATTAGGGAACTTTTTACGAAATTTCCTACTAAGCCTGGATGTCGGATTTCCTTGACCCCTCTTCAAGGGGGAGGGGAATTTTAGCACCGCCGAGACTCTGAGTCCTCCTGCTGGCGTCCCAGCCGACGCTATGACGACCGGGACATCATTTCCGGTTTCGGCGTTCCGGTTGCCTGGGCAACAATCAGGACGCTCTAGGCTCCCTGCCGCCGTGCCCAGCCAGCTGGCTAACAGGCGGGTGCGCGCGGACAGGGCTTGCAAGGTGTAGCCAATCCTGGCTAAACAGATATACTTGGAGGCACTCTATATTAGTTAAGTATTATGCAGCTGAGCACTGCAGTTCTGTTGGCCCACTACACTACTCTCATTAGACTGAACCTGGCAATACTTTGAGGGCTTCTCCTGATTAGTTGCTAGGACTATTTAAGGCAGTGAGGACTGAGCCTCACTGCCGGTTATAGCGTTCTGTTCCAGTACTGCTCCTGTTCCTATCTTTGGTGTTGAAACCTGTGATTGATTACCCGTGTATGATCTTTGCCTGTTCCTGGATTCTGAACCTGTGCTTCTGACCCTGATCTATTGCCTGTACCCGGATTCTGAACCTCTGCTAGTGACCCTGACCTATCGCCTGTCCCTGGATCCTGAACCTGTGACCTTGACCCTTCTGCCTGTACCTGACATACCCTCTGGTGCTGTGTCCAGTCCGCTGATCTCTGGCCTGCCGCTACTCCGTGTGCTACCTCCTATACCTGTGCGCTGCCGTGTTAGCATAAACTCATACTACTCTGAGCATAAGACCTGAGAGCACAACCAGTTTCTACGGGAAAGGCGGCTGCTAAAGGTGAAGACCTCTTCTACCTGTTCTATGAGTTTATGCCGCACTGGTGGCCATAACAGTCACTGTGTCATATATCATACCACACACCCTCACTGTGTTATATACCGTAACACACACTCTCACTGTGTTATATACCGTAACACACACACCATCACTGTGTTATACAATGTACCACACACACACACCCTCTCACTGTGTCATATACCGTACCTCACACAGACACCCTCACTGTGTTATAGACTGTACCACACACACACCCTCAGTGTCACATATTGTACCACACACCCTCAATGTGTCACATACCGTACCACACACACACCCTCAGTGTCACATATTGTACCACACACACACCCTCAATGTGTCACATACCGTACCACACACACACCCTCAGTGTCACAGACTGTACCACACACATACCCTCAGTGTCACATATTGTACCACACACACACCCTCAATGTGTCATATACCGTACCTCACACAGACACCCTCACTGTGTTATAGACTGTACCACACACACACCCTCAGTGTCACATATTGTACCACACACCCTCAATGTGTCACATACCGTACCACACACACACCCTCAGTGTCACATATTGTACCACACACACACCCTCAATGTGTCACATACCGTACCACACACACACCCTCAGTGTCACAGACTGTACCACACACATACCCTCAGTGTCACATATTGTACCACACACACACCCTCAATGTGTCACATACCGTACCACACACACACACTGTGTCACATACCGTACCACACACTGACACCCTCACTGTGTCACATACCGTACCACACACACACACCCTGACTGTGTTATATACCATAACACACACACACCCTGACTGTGTCATATACCGTACCACACACACACACTCTCAATGTGTCACATACCGTACCACACACACACCCTCACTATGTTATATACTGTACCACACACTGACACCCTGACTGTGTCACATACCGTACCACACACACACCCTGACTGTGTTATATACCGTACCACACACTGACACCCTCACTGTGTCATGTACCGTACCACACACACACCCTGACTGTGTTATATACTGTACCACACACTGACACCCTCACTGTGTCACATACCGTACCACACACACACACACTCTCAATGTGTCATATACCGTACCACACACACCCTGACTGTGTTATATACCGTAACACACACACCATCACTGTGTTATACAATGTACCACACACACACACCCCCTCACTGTGTCATATACCGTACCACACACTGACAACCTCACTGTGTCACATACCGTACCTCACACAGACACCCTCACTGTGTTATAGACTGTACCACACACACACCCTCAGTGTCACATATTGTACCACACACACACCCTCAATGTGTCACATACCGTACCACACACACACTGTGTCACATACCGTACCTCACACAGACACCCTCACTGTGTTATAGACTGTACCACACACACACCCTCAGTGTCACATATTGTACCACACACACACCCTCAATGTGTCACATACCGTACCACACACACACACTGTGTCACATACCGTACCACACACACACACCCCGACTGTGTTATATACTGTACCACACACACTGACACCCTCACTGTGTCATATACCGTACCACACACTGACACCCTCACTGTGTCATATACCGTACCACACACTGACACCCTGACTGTGTCACATACCGTACCACACACACACCCTCACTATGTTATATACTGTACCACACACTGACACCCTGACTGTGTCACATACCGTACCACACACACACCCTGACTGTGTTATATACCGTACCACGCACACACCCTCACTGTGTCACGTACCGTACCACACACACACACACCCTGACTATGTTATATACTGTACCACACACTGACACCCTCACTATGTTATATACTGTACCACACACACACACCTTATATACTGTATTCGTTACTATGACGTCACAGATGGGGCGGGGTCCGGTGACGTCCCCACACTCAGCTGTTCCCTGTACAATGGCAGCCGGAGAGAAGGAAGCTGCGGCCTCCGGGAGACAGATACAGACAGCCTGACAGTGAGTGGCCCCCGCCCGGCGCGACCCGCACCTCACTCCCCCTGTCTGCTCTGTCCCGGCATCATCCTCCATCAGTGTGTCCCCTCCCGACCTTCCCTCATCAGTCTGTCCCCTGCCGGCCTCCCCTCCCCGCATCAGTCTATCCCCTGCCGGCCTCCCCTCCCTGTATCAGTCTATCCCCTGCCGGCCTCCCCTCCCCGCATCAGTGTGTCCCCTGCCGGCCTCCCCTCCCTGCATCAGTCTATCCCCTGCCGGCCTCCCCTCCCTGCATCAGTCTATCCCCTGCCGGCCTCCCCTCCCTGCATCAGTCTATCCCCTGCCGGCCTCCCCTCCCCGCATCAGTGTGTCCCCTGCCGGCCTCCCCTCCCCGCATCAGTGTGTCCCCTGCCGGCCTCCCCTCCCTGCATCAGTCTATCCCCTGCCGGCCTCCCCTCCCCGCATCAGTGTGTCCCCTGCCGGCCTCCCCTCCCCGCATCAGTGTGTCCCCTGCCGGCCTCCCCTCCCTGTATCAGTGTGTCCCCTGCCGGCCTCCCCTCCCCGCATCAGTGTGTCCCCTGCCGGCCTCCCCTCCCTGTATCAGTGTGTCCCCTGCCGGCCTCCCCTCCCCGTATCAGTGTGTCCCCTGCCGGCCTCCCCTCCCCGCATCAGTGTGTCCCCTGCCGGCCTCCCCTCCCCGCATCAGTGTGTCCCCTGCCGGCCTCCCCTCCCCGCATCAGTGTGTCCCCTGCCGGCCTCCCCTCCCCGCATCAGTGTGTCCCCTGCCGGCCTCCCCTCCCCGCATCAGTGTGTCCCCTGCCGGCCTCCCCTCCCCGCATCAGTGTGTCCCCTGCCGGCCTCCCCTCCCTGCATCAGTCTATCCCCTGCCGGCCTCCCCTCCATTCATCAGTGTGTCCCCTGCCGGCCTCCCCTCCCCGTATCAGTGTGTCCCCTGCCGGCCTCCCCTCCCCGCATCAGTGTGTCCCCTGCCGGCCTCCCCTCCCCGCATCAGTGTGTCCCCTGCCGGCCTCCCCTCCCCGCATCAGTGTGTCCCCTGCCGGCCTCCCCTCCCCGCATCAGTGTGTCCCCTCCCGACCTCCCCTCCCCGCATCAGTGTGTCCCCTGCCGGCCTCCACTCCCTGTATCAGTCTATCCCCTGCCGGCCTCCCCTCCATTCATCAGTCTATCCCCTGCCGGCCTCCCCTCCCCGCATCAGTGTGTCCCCTGCCGGCCTCTCCGCATCAGTGTGTCCCCTGCCGGCCTCCCCTCCCCGCATCAGTGTGTCCCCTGCCGGCCTCCCCTCCCCGCATCAGTGTGTCCCCTGCCGGCCTCCCCTCCCCGCATCAGTGTGTCCCCTGCCGGCCTCCCCTCCCCGCATCAGTGTGTCCCCTGCCGGCCTCCCCTCCCCGCATCAGTGTGTCCCCTCCCGACCTCCCCTCCCTTCATCAGTCTATCCCCTGCCGGCCTCCCCTCCCCGCATCAGTCTATCCCCTGCCGGCCTCCCCTCCCTGCATCAGTGTGTCCCCTGCC
Organism: Mixophyes fleayi; assembly: GCF_038048845.1. NCBI lineage: Eukaryota > Metazoa > Chordata > Amphibia > Anura > Limnodynastidae > Mixophyes > Mixophyes fleayi. The sequence continues at coordinate 11,083,192 of NC_134403.1, forward strand.
GGCCTCCCCTCCCTGCATCAGTCTATCCCCTGCCGGCCTCCCCTCCCCTCCCTGCATCAGTCTATCCCCTGCCGGCCTCCCCTCCCCTCCCTGCATCAGTCTATCCCCTGCCGGCCTCCCCGCATCAGTGTGTCCCCTCCCGACCTCCCCTCCCCGCATCAGTGTGTCCCCTGCCGGCCTCCACTCCCTGTATCAGTCTATCCCCTGCCGGCCTCCCCTCCATTCATCAGTCTATCCCCTGCCGGCCTCCCCTCCCCACATCAGTGTGTCCCCTGCCGGCCTCTCCGCATCAGTGTGTTCCCTGCCGGCCTCCCCTCCCTGCATCAGTGTGTCCCCTGCCGGCCTCCCCTCCCCGCATCAGTGTGTCCCCTGCCGGCCTCCCCTCCCCGCATCAGTGTGTCCCCTGCCGGCCTCCCCTCCCCGCATCAGTGTGTCCCCTGCCGGCCTCCCCTCCCCGCATCAGTGTGTCCCCTGCCGGCCTCCCCTCCCCGCATCAGTGTGTCCCCTGCCGGCCTCCCCTCCCCGCATCAGTGTGTCCCCTGCCGGCCTCCCCTCCCTGCATCAGTGTGTCCCCTGCCGGCCTCCCCTCCCCGCATCAGTGTGTCCCCTGCCGGCCTCCCCTCCCTGTATCAGTGTGTCCCCTGCCGGCCTCCCCTCCCCGTATCAGTGTGTCCCCTGCCGGCCTCCCCTCCCCGCATCAGTGTGTCCCCTGCCGGCCTCCCCTCCCCGCATCAGTGTGTCCCCTGCCGGCCTCCCCTCCCCGCATCAGTGTGTCCCCTGCCGGCCTCCCCTCCCCGCATCAGTGTGTCCCCTGCCGGCCTCCCCTCCCCGCATCAGTGTGTCCCCTGCCGGCCTCCCCTCCCCGCATCAGTGTGTCCCCTGCCGGCCTCCCCTCCCTGCATCAGTCTATCCCCTGCCGGCCTCCCCTCCATTCATCAGTGTGTCCCCTGCCGGCCTCCCCTCCCCGTATCAGTGTGTCCCCTGCCGGCCTCCCCTCCCCGCATCAGTGTGTCCCCTGCCGGCCTCCCCTCCCCGCATCAGTGTGTCCCCTGCCGGCCTCCCCTCCCCGCATCAGTGTGTCCCCTGCCGGCCTCCCCTCCCCGCATCAGTGTGTCCCCTCCCGACCTCCCCTCCCCGCATCAGTGTGTCCCCTGCCGGCCTCCACTCCCTGTATCAGTCTATCCCCTGCCGGCCTCCCCTCCATTCATCAGTCTATCCCCTGCCGGCCTCCCCTCCCCGCATCAGTGTGTCCCCTGCCGGCCTCTCCGCATCAGTGTGTCCCCTGCCGGCCTCCCCTCCCCGCATCAGTGTGTCCCCTGCCGGCCTCCCCTCCCCGCATCAGTGTGTCCCCTGCCGGCCTCCCCTCCCCGCATCAGTGTGTCCCCTGCCGGCCTCCCCTCCCCGCATCAGTGTGTCCCCTGCCGGCCTCCCCTCCCCGCATCAGTGTGTCCCCTCCCGACCTCCCCTCCCTTCATCAGTCTATCCCCTGCCGGCCTCCCCTCCCCGCATCAGTCTATCCCCTGCCGGCCTCCCCTCCCTGCATCAGTGTGTCCCCTGCCGGCCTCCCCTCCCTGCATCAGTCTATCCCCTGCCGGCCTCCCCTCCCCTCCCTGCATCAGTCTATCCCCTGCCGGCCTCCCCTCCCCTCCCTGCATCAGTCTATCCCCTGCCGGCCTCCCCGCATCAGTGTGTCCCCTCCCGACCTCCCCTCCCCGCATCAGTGTGTCCCCTGCCGGCCTCCACTCCCTGTATCAGTCTATCCCCTGCCGGCCTCCCCTCCATTCATCAGTCTATCCCCTGCCGGCCTCCCCTCCCCACATCAGTGTGTCCCCTGCCGGCCTCTCCGCATCAGTGTGTTCCCTGCCGGCCTCCCCTCCCTGCATCAGTGTGTCCCCTGCCGGCCTCCCCTCCCCGCATCAGTGTGTCCCCTGCCGGCCTCCCCTCCCCGCATCAGTGTGTCCCCTGCCGGCCTCCCCTCCCCGCATCAGTGTGTCCCCTGCCGGCCTCCCCTCCCCGCATCAGTGTGTCCCCTGCCGGCCTCCCCTCCCCGCATCAGTGTGTCCCCTGCCGGCCTCCCCTCCCTGCATCAGTCTATCCCCTGCCGGCCTCCCCTCCCCGCATCAGTGTGTCCCCTGCCGGCCTCCCCTCCCTGCATCAGTCTATCCCCTGCCGGCCTCCCCGCATCAGTGTGTCCCCTGCCGGCCTCCCCGCATCAGTGTGTCCCCTGCCGGCCTCCCCGCATCAGTGTGTCCCCTGCCGGCCTCTCCGCATCAGTGTGTTCCCTGCCGGCCTCCCCTCCCTGCGTCAGTGTGTCCCCTGCCGGCCTCCCCTCCCTGCGTCAGTGTGTCCCCTGCCGGCCTCCCCTCCCTGTATCAGTCTATCCCCTGCCGGCCTCCCCTCCATTCATCAGTCTATCCCCTGCCGGCCTCCCCTCCCCGCATCAGTGTGTCCCCTCCCGACCTCCCCTCCCCGCATCAGTGTGTCCCCTGCCGGCCTCCCCTCCCCGCATCAGTGTGTCCCCTGCCGGCCTCCCCTCCCCGCATCAGTGTGTCCCCTGCCGGCCTCCCCTCCCCGCATCAGTGTGTCCCCTGCCGGCCTCCCCTCCCCGCATCAGTGTGTCCCCTCCCGACCTCCCCTCCCCGCATCAGTGTGTCCCCTGCCGGCCTCCACTCCCCGTATCAGTCTATCCCCTGCCGGCCTCCCCTCCATTCATCAGTCTATCCCCTGCCGGCCTCCCCTCCCCGCATCAGTGTGTCCCCTGCCGGCCTCCCCGCATCAGTGTGTCCCCTGCCGGCCTCCCCTCCCCGCATCAGTGTGTCCCCTGCCGGCCTCCCCTCCCCGCATCAGTGTGTCCCCTGCCGGCCTCCCCTCCCCGCATCAGTGTGTCCCCTCCCGACCTCCCCTCCCTTCATCAGTCTATCCCCTGCCGGCCTCCCCTCCCCGCATCAGTCTATCCCCTGCCGGCCTCCCCTCCCTGCATCAGTGTGTCCCCTGCCGGCCTCCCCTCCCTGCATCAGTCTATCCCCTGCCGGCCTCCCCTCCCCTCCCTGCATCAGTCTATCCCCTGCCGGCCTCCCCTCCCCTCCCTGCATCAGTCTATCCCCTGCCGGCCTCCCCGCATCAGTGTGTCCCCTCCCGACCTCCCCTCCCCGCATCAGTGTGTCCCCTGCCGGCCTCCACTCCCTGTATCAGTCTATCCCCTGCCGGCCTCCCCTCCATTCATCAGTCTATCCCCTGCCGGCCTCCCCTCCCCACATCAGTGTGTCCCCTGCCGGCCTCCCCTCCCTGCATCAGTGTGTTCCCTGCCGGCCTCCCCTCCCTGCATCAGTGTGTCCCCTGCCGGCCTCCCCTCCCCGCATCAGTGTGTCCCCTGCCGGCCTCCCCTCCCCGCATCAGTGTGTCCCCTGCCGGCCTCCCCTCCCCGCATCAGTGTGTCCCCTGCCGGCCTCCCCTCCCCGCATCAGTGTGTCCCCTGCCGGCCTCCCCTCCCCGCATCAGTGTGTCCCCTGCCGGCCTCCCCTCCCTGCATCAGTCTATCCCCTGCCGGCCTCCCCTCCCCGCATCAGTGTGTCCCCTGCCGGCCTCCCCTCCCTGCATCAGTCTATCCCCTGCCGGCCTCCCCGCATCAGTGTGTCCCCTGCCGGCCTCCCCGCATCAGTGTGTCCCCTGCCGGCCTCCCCGCATCAGTGTGTCCCCTGCCGGCCTCTCCGCATCAGTGTGTTCCCTGCCGGCCTCCCCTCCCTGCGTCAGTGTGTCCCCTGCCGGCCTCCCCTCCCTGCGTCAGTGTGTCCCCTGCCGGCCTCCCCTCCCTGTATCAGTCTATCCCCTGCCGGCCTCCCCTCCATTCATCAGTCTATCCCCTGCCGGCCTCCCCTCCCCGCATCAGTGTGTCCCCTCCCGACCTCCCCTCCCCGCATCAGTGTGTCCCCTCCCGGCCTCCCCTCCCCGTATCAGTCTATCCCCTGCCGGCCTCCCCTCCCCGCATCAGTCTATCCCCTGCCGGCCTCCCCTCCCCGCATCAGTCTATCCCCTGCCGGCCTCCCCTCCCCGCATCAGTGTGTCCCCTGCCGGCCTCTCCGCATCAATGTGTTCCCTGCCGGCCTCCCCTCCCTGCATCAATGTGTTCCCTGCCGGCCTCCCCTCCCTGCATCAGTGTGTCCCCTGCCGGCCTCCCCTCCCTGTATCAGTCTATCCTCTGCCGGCCTCCCCTCCATTCATCAGTCTATCCCCTGTCGGCCTCCCCTCCCCGCATCAGTGTGTCCCCTGCCGGCCTCCCCTCCCCGCATCAGTGTGTCCCCTGCCGGCCTCCCCTCCCCGCATCAGTGTGTCCCCTGCCGGCCTCCCCTCCCCGCATCAGTGTGTCCCCTGCCGGCCTCCCCTCCCCGCATCAGTGTGTCCCCTGCCGGCCTCCCCTCCCCGCATCAGTGTGTCCCCTGCCGGCCTCCCCTCCCCGCATCAGTGTGTCCCCTGCCGGCCTCCCCTCCCCGCATCAGTGTGTCCCCTGCCGGCCTCCCCTCCCCGCATCAGTGTGTCCCCTGCCGGCCTCCCCTCCCCGCATCAGTGTGTCCCCTGCCGGCCTCCCCTCCCCGCATCAGTGTGTCCCCTGCCGGCCTCCCCTCCCCGCATCAGTGTGTCCCCTGCCGGCCTCCCCTCACTGCATCAGTCCGTCCCCTCCCTCTACCTGTCCTTCTGCCTTTCCTTCCCCTCTCTGTCTGTAACTTCCAAGCATCCCCTCTTTCTTTCTGACCCCTCTGGACCCAGGTCACCCTTTCCTCTGTCTGGCCTCTCTCCCTCTGTCTATCTCAAGTGGTATCTCTCCATCCCTCTTGCCCAACCTACAGGGTGTCTGTCTGTCCCTCAGTCCCTCCCTCTGACCCCTTCCTCCCGCTCTCCCTCCCTCCCCCTGTCCCCTGGCGGCCTCTCTCTGTCTATTCCAAGTGGTATCTCTCTGTCCCTCTCGCCCAACCTACAGTGTGTCTTTCTGTCTCTCCCTCCCTCCTGGCATAGTCTATTTTCCTGTCTTGTATAGTCCTCACCCCTCAGCTATTAGCTTTATTCCTTTGCAGCTCTTTCAGCTTTCTGTTGTATGTTTTTTTCCTTTAAGGTATTAATTTGGTGACTCCTTGGTATGGTCATGGCGAGCCCGGTGGTGCGTCAGATTGACAAGCAGTTCCTCGTCTGCAGCATCTGCTTGGAACGGTACCACGTTCCCAAAGTCCTCCCATGTCTGCACACTTTCTGCGAGAGGTGAGCGATGTACGAGTACAATGATACCTAAACATTACCTCCGGCTTCTCTCTGTATTCCTGTTACTTTCTAATTCGCACCTTAAGTGTTCTTTAAGGTTTTGGTCAGACCTGACGATGCAATGCTGTTACTTCGTGACATAAATCTGGTGTTGGAAGTTAGTTTAGTGTTGGCTAGCTATCGGCTAGAAGTCCTTAGTTGGGGATATGTGATACAGTAATGTTGGTCAGGGGGTCAGAGGGTTCTTTGGTTAAAGAAAGAGAATACATCTACAGTTTGTGAGAACTGTGTATAGGGGCAGGGTGTATTTGGGTAGAATAGTCGTAAGAGGTTGGTTCAGGAATTTGATAAGCTGTCAGACGAGGTGAGATTTCAGGGAGGCTAAAGGAAATTATTGTTGTACGAGGGAAGGAATTCCACACAGAAAAAAGTCACAAGGTGATGAGTGTGGATGAGAGGTGCAGAGATGAGGGGTCTGGTTGGGAGATATTTTGAGACAAGCAAGGGGTATGTTGGTGCAGTTGTGTTGATGGCCTTGTATGTTAGTAGTAAGTATTTTATAATTAATTTCGGTAAAATATAGGGAGCCAATGTAGGGACTGGCGGACCAGCAGTTGAAAAACGTTTTGTGAGGAATATCAGCCAAGCAGCTGCGTTTAAAATAGATGGTAGGGATGAGAGACTTTTATATGTCAAAAGTTCTGAAGCTTGTGAAGAGCTCAGAGGACATATGTCTAGCTCACGATAAAAATGTCCCGACCCTTAGTGAACGCATTGATGACCTCCACCCTTTTGGTTAAACCACAGGAACAAGGGCGGACATTCAACTTGGTTGGCCTACTGTGGGCTAACACGCTCAGCTTTCCAGCTGAAGATGAGGTTGGGGGGTGTGGATGAATAAGATTTTCGCTGGCTATTTTCTGCTTTCTGTACCACGTGTCATGGTCTTCATATACTTCTGTCTACAGGTGTCTGCAGAGCTATATCCCCCCTCAAAGCCTGACACTTTCCTGCCCCGTCTGCCGTCAGACCTCCATCCTTCCGGAGCGAGGGGTCTCTGCTCTCCAGAATAACTTCTTCATCACAAACCTGATGGAGGTTCTACAGAGGAGCCCTGAGAGTGGGCGACAAGAACAGAACGTCCTCCCGAGTGAAGGCCATACACCTGCCACGCCTTTATCCTGCCCTAACCACCAGGGAAAGGTTAGTAAAACCCTGCCACACCTGTAATCTAGACTAGTAGCCACCCCATAACTCTGTATCCCCATATCTCCCAACAGACCATGGAATATTATTGTGGTCCCTGTGAGACGGCCATGTGTGTAGAGTGCACAGAGGGAGAGCACCGGGAACATTGTACTGTGCCCCTGAAAGACGTACTAGAGCAACATAAAGCGTCACTGCGCGTCCAGCTGGACAGCATCAAGGGCAGGTATGGTATAATCGCTATATTGTTATGGGACAGGATGTCCCCTTCATTCTGTATAAGCCTTAAGGCAGAGAAGCGTATTCTACCGAGATCTGTTTTATGCATTGTATTGTGTGGAATATATACATAAAGAAGGAAAGGAGCTAGACTTATTTACTCTGAAGAACCCAAAGATATCATTACTGTGTACAAATATATTAATGGCCCATACGAATGCGGATATCCTCTGCTCAGAGGATAGAGATTTCATATTTGGCCACAGAAAGGGTTCTCTACAGTAAGAGCAGTGACACTATGGAATACACTCCTTCAGGAAGAAAGACTATATACAGTGCTATAATACATTACAGGGGGCAAATCCAGAATTGTCTGATTAGCGGTATGGGGTCAGGAAGGAATTGTTCCCCTCTTATGGCAAATTGACTATGCTTTATAGATGTTTATTGTTTGTAACTATTTTACAAATCTGCCTCTTGGGTGATTAAACTGCTCTAGACCTGGTATTATGATCCCTAGTCTGTATAAATAATCTGGTTATTCCCTAGCGTACACAATATTAGTCAAGAGATTTATTTTGTTTACCAAAACTGCTTTGTGAATACAGTTGTACTCAATGCACAGAGCTTGGATGAGTCATATCCAAGGGCAATGGATATAAACAACTCTGCTTGTTCGATAGAAAGCATTAGTGAAAATCACACAAGGAAGGCAAAGGGATAAAGCAGGAGGACATAAAAAAAAAAAAAAAAAAAAAAATTAAGATGTCTACCCCTTTTCCCAGAATCCCCCAGCTGACCTCGGCCATTGACCTTGTGAGTGAGATCAGTCGGCAGCTGAGTGAACGGAAAAATGCGGCAGTGAGCGAGATTTGCTCTGCCTTTGAGGAATTGGAAAGGGCGCTGCAGCACAGGAAGAACTCGCTGCTACAGGATCTGGAGGGCATCTCTGCCAGCAAGCAGGAGGTAGGTCACTGTCTGCCCAGGGAGCAGGAGGTAGGTCACTGTCTGCCCAGGGATCAGGAGGTAGGTCACTGTCTGCCCAGCGAGCTGGAGGTAAATGTCGCACACTCTCTCCACAAAAATAAATTATGTCTATATATCTATCTAATCTCAAACCATACCAGTTGGGTTCCTACAAGATCCTCTTTCAATAAAGCTATTCTGTACTACAAATATGTTTGAACAAATAGCTTATTTCTTCGAAGTCCAGTAATTTAATAGTAAATACATTATAAATGCAATGCTGAACCTTTTGGCTCTTCGTCTTCAGGTTCTACAAGCTCAGCTCTCGTCTTTGAGGCAAGGCCTAGATAACATGGAGAGCAGTGTGCGTTTCACCGAGCAAGCTCTTGGTCATGGCTCAGAGACCGAAGTCCTCTTGGTGAGGAAGCAGATGAGTGAACGACTGAATGAGTTGGGTTCCCGGGACTTCCATTTGCACCCTCAGCAGAACCCACAGCTAGAATTTCGAGTAGAGACGGAGGGGCTCCGTCGATCTCTGCAGAACTTGGGAGCTCTTCTTACCACTAGTGCTGTGGCCCATGCTTCCGTTGCTACAGGGGAGGGCCTGCGCCAGGCCCTGGTGGGACACCAAACTTCTGTCACTGTTACCACTAAAGACAAAGATGGAGAATTGGTCAAAAGTGGCAATGCCAACCTAAAGGCTCAACTGACAAGTCCAGATGGGGCGACACTGGATGGGGAAGTGACTGACAATAAGAATGGGACTTACGAGGTGCTCTACACGCCACGTCATGACGGAGAACATCACCTCTCTCTGCGCCTGTATGGCCAACCTCTACGTGGGAGCCCATACAGGGTGAGAGCAATAAAGCCTGGAGATGTACCAGCCTCACCCGAGGATGTGAAGCGCAGGGTGAAGTCCCCTAGTGGTGGTCATATACGGCAAAAGGCTGTAAGGAGGCCATCAAGTATGTACAGCACCAACAAGAAGAAGGAAAACCCAATAGAAGATGAGATGATCCTCAGAGTTGGTGAGTGAAGGAGCAGAACGGTACATGGGAATTTACTGTAACAACTAAGAATAGGGTTAGAAGAAGAAGAGGGAAAAGTAGAAGGCTATCAGTTTTGTAGTACAGAGGTTGGAAGACCTATTGTGATTGGAAAAAGGTCTGTTGTAGTTTGTATAGTAGGGGCTGGGCTAAAAACTTGGTTGCAGCAAAGGTATTGGCGATGACTGTAGGTTGTAGTTCTGGGGGAGAATCTAGGCTGTGGTACAGAGTTTGGGGAGAATCTAGGTTGCAATATAGGGATTAGGGATATAATGGAGGCAGTGGGTACAGAGATTGGGAGAGACTGGAGATGGCATGATAACAGATTGGGGATGCTGATTGTATGGGGGGGGGGCTGTTGGGTACTGGGATTGGGGGAAGAATGGAGACTATACAAGGTTTGAGGGTTGATTGGAGTAAACTGGCGGTGGGGTGATACAAGGGTTGAGGAAGACCGGAGGCTGGGCCGTATAGGATTTGTTCTCTTCAGCAACTTACAATATGAAGGAGAGAAATGTGGGCTTTGTGGGGAAGGAAGCCTGTTTCTCATGGCAGCTGTACCCTTTAGGATCCCGTGGGCGTGAGAAAGGTGAATTCTCCAACTTACAGGGCATTTCCACCTCCAGTAACAATCGGATTGTGGTGGCTGACAGTAACAACCAGTGTATACAGGTAATGTTGTGTCATTCTGTCTTCTGTCAGTCTCGCAACGTGTCATCACGTCACTTCTCTTAGGATTCTCGCTGTTCTTCTGCTGTCGTTTCTGATGCAGGTCTTCTCTAATGAGGGCCAGTTTAAATTGCGTTTTGGGGTCCGAGGAAGATCGCCGGGACAGTTGCAGCGTCCAACTGGTGTGGCAGTGGACATGAACGGTGACATCATTGTTGCAGATTATGACAATCGTTGGGTCAGCATCTTCTCTCCTGAGGGCAAGTTTAAGGTAGGTATCGATCACAGAGTTTGACTTGTGACTTTTATCAACATTCGTATGAGAAAGTCCTAATCATAGTTTCTGTAACTTCTGCTCTCCCTGTCCCCTTGTTCTCCTCCTCTCCCTGTCGGATGGTTCTCCTCCTCTTCCTTGTTCTCCTCCTCTCCCTGTCGGATGGTTCTCCTCCTCTCCCTTGTTCTCCTCTTCTCCCTGTCGGCCGGTTGTCCTCTTCTCCCTGTCGGCCGGTTGTCCTCTTCTCCCTGTCGGCCGGTTGTCCTCCTGTCCCCCTGTCGGCCGTTTTCATTCATAGATTCCATATTTTTTAAATCTCTCTTATTCTGTCTGTACTTCTAGAACAAAGTGGGTGTTGGGCGTCTTATGGGTCCCAAGGGAGTGGCAGTAGACCGTAATGGACATCTAATAGTGGTGGATAACAAATCCTGTTGCATCTTCATCTTCCAGTCCAATGGAAAATTAGTGGGGAGATTTGGAGGCCGTGGTCCAGGAGACAAGCATCAAACCGGAAGCTTGGATGGTAATTATTAGTTGGTGGGGGTGAATGAAAGGAAGTTGTTCAGTAACAGTACAAGGAACATTCTAATAGGAATGTGTATATGAATATCTAGAAATGGAGGCGTCTGTGTGAGAATGCACTAGGCTTGGCAGTGGGTGGAATCTGGATGTTGATGTGCAGGCGAGGCAGTGTTGGGGTCTGGATGTGGGTGGGCAGAGCTAGGCAGTGGGTGGGTCTTGGTGAGGATGTGTGAGAGTAGGCAGTGGGTGGGATCTAGTTGAGGCTAGGTAAGGTTAGTAGGCATTGGGCGGGGTCTGTATGAGTTTAGCCTGGGCTACGAAGTGGTCAGGTCTAGGTGATGAAGTATAAGGTTAGGCCGTTGGCGGGCTCTGAGTGAGGATGGGACAAGCTAGGCAGTGGGTGGGGTCTGGGTGAGGATGTTCCAGGCTAGGCAGTGGGTGGGGTCTAGGTGAGGATGTGTCAGGCTAGGCAGTGGGTGGGGTCTAGGTGAGGATGTGCCACACTATGTAGTGGGTGGGGTCTAGGTAAGGATGTGACAAGCTAGGCAGTGGGTGGGGTCTAGGTGAGGATGTGCCAGGCTAGGTAGTGGGTGGGGTCTGAGTGAGGATGTGCCAGGCTAGGCAGTGGGTGGGGTCTAGTTGAGGATGTGTCAGGCTAGGTAGCTGGTGGGGTCTAGGTGAGGATGTGACAAGCTAGGCAGTGGGTGGGGTCTAGGTGAGGATGTGCCAGGCTAGGCAGTGGGTGGGGTCTAGGTGAGGATGTGCCGGGCTAGGTAGTGGGTGGGGTCTGGGTGAGGATGTGCCAGGCTAGGCAGTGGGTGGGGTCTGGGTGAGGATGTGCCAGGCTAGGCAGAGGGCGAAGCCTAGGTTGGGCGAGGCTAGTCTAATCAAGGTATCCATGTATTGGTCTTTATCATGTAATAACGAATATACACTAACGATATGCTGTGTTTTTTAGGCCCCCATTTTGTGGCTGTTAACAACAAGAATGAGATTATAGTGACTGATTTCCACAACCATTCTGTAAAGGTGAGCTATTGTCACTCATGCCGCTTCCCAGTCTGTACTATATATATAATATATCGTACCCTATACATCTCTGTATACCTACCACGTCCCAGTCTGCATTATTGTGTGTAATACCCTATACACATGGTGAGTTCTGATCACTTCATTAGGAAAACGTCTTTGAATTACAAGGAATTGGATTTTACACTTCCAATACCATTATAATTTACAGAAGTAAATACATTACCCAAAATATATTCAGTGAACTCTGACATCTCAACAATTATTATGGGATAATAAGCTCCTTACATAAGGCCAGAACTCCGAGGGATCGCGTTCTTCCTCTGGCAGTTCTGGATAATATGAACCCTCGCGCTGCATCAGCTCATGTGACCGGCTAACATGGAGGAAAACTTGTAACTGACCTCAGAGCGCGATATTTATACAGAGTTTATCAGGCACAGAACTTTCAGGTGAACTCGTATCTTATTTTGTAGTAGCAGGTGCATTGTTCCTTATACTACACCCATTTCAGTTTGAGGAGGGGGGAAATGATCCCATACCGATAGATACAGACGATTCTAGCATTACTACCGTTTCCTGTGAGTCAGAACATAAGGAAAATAGGGATACAATACTAATGTTATCTCTTTTATAAAGCTGTGAGTTCTGACTGTGAACTCAGCGTATTTTAGCGTAGCCTCTAACCAGTCCCTCTTATTTCTATTTCTATATAGAGTGTTATCCTTGTAAGGCCTGATGTATGTTGTGGGGCGTAGATTATACCTGTATAACAGTCATCAAGCTCTTTATACTCAACAGCACAGGATATAGCTTCCTTACAGGAGACACCGGACCTAATGAGACAGAGGCTTCCATTCTACTGCTTGTAATACGGATCTTACGTGTATTTTCACAAACTGCCAGCGGGGCCCCGTAATGTTGAAGATATAATAATAAGGGAATTGCTTCCAAAATGACTTCATGCACGTTGGTGGATAATCACCTCCAGTGACGGGAGATCGAAGGCACCCAGCTGTGTTCTCTAAATGTCCTCATCCTTCTGTGTTACCCCTTCTGTCCTCACAGAGTATAGTGCCCCCTCCTCTCCTCCGCCCACCCTGGCCGCGTGCCCCCTCCTCTCCTCCGCCCACCCTGGCCGCGTGCCCCCTCCTCTCCTCCGCCCACCCTGGCCGCGTGCCCCCTCCTCTCCTCCGCCCACCCTGGCCGCGTGCCCCCTCCTCTCCTCCGCCCACCCTGGCCGCGTGCCCCCTCCTCTCCTCCGCCCACCCTGGCCGCGTGCCCCCTCCTCTCCTCCGCCCACCCTGGCCGCGTGCCCCCTCCTCTCCTCCGCCCACCCTGGCCGCGTGCCCTCTCCTCTCCTCCGCCGGCCCGGGACGCGTGTCCCCTCCTCTAACCTTGGCCTGGCCGGGTGCCCTCAGCCTACATTGGAGTGCCTGCAATACTTATTACCATATGAGTATGAGCCGACAGCATTACGTGATCATTATATACTCAGATTGGGAGTGCTCTCTAACTCCTTTATGACCACAGACAGCCATTGTATGAAGGATTATATACACAGAGACAAATCAATATTACTGTACATAACATAATCTCTATGTGATGTATATCACGGTGGTGTGTTTATGTTTTTTTTGTTTTTTTATTTTATTTTAAATTAAATTTGTTTTAATTTGTAATACATACAATAAAACAACGTAACTGTGTTGTATTACGTTATGTGTTGTTGGAAAGCAGTAAATTGTACAATTCTAAAATGCACAGTTTCTCCACACAAAACATATTAAAAGAGGAGTAGAAAGAAAAAATTACAAGTTTTCATACGAGTAAATCATTGGAAGGTGGCTGGGCGCCCGCCACATAGACCTTCATGGGGAGCCATCTAAATGTCTTAGTTCTTGTTGCGCAAAAGGAGAGGGTGTCCATCCAGCGGCTTGTATACGTGACTCATTCATTTACTAAACTGACCCAGTCTGCTATTTAGGGTTTTTCAGGAGCCCACCACTACCTGGTGTTACTAACAATAGCCAGCAAGCACAGGTTACACACCCAGGGTCTAATTCATCCTCGAACGCAACCTGCACACAAGTCGTGTTCTTAAAACGCACATAGGAGTTGAGCGTACGTGCGCGGGTAATCGCATCCAAGTGGATCTCGATGGGTTTTCCTACACAGTACTTGTCCTATACATAGAGAGAAAAAAGCCGTGGGGGAGGGGCACTCCAATCAAAAAATAAAAAGATGAATTTTATTGATATGCATTAAAACGGTAGAACTGAGAGCGAAATATTAAAATCAAACATATAACACACAGTGATACGAAATATAAAATGCAAACAATGTTGCAAGGGCTCCGAGACTAGCCAATCACACTCATATAGACAGCAATGAGCTTAAGGTAAGCCTTAGCTGTCAAAAGGACAGGCTATAATAAGCTTATTTTAATGCATATCAATAAAATTCATCTTTTTATTTTTTGATTGGAGTGCCCCTCCCACACAGCTTTTTTTCTCTCTATGTATACTATACAACCAGTGTAGGGTGCACCCCCTGGGTAATCTATCCCGGGTTTATTATACTTCTTGGAAGAGGTTATTTAATTATCTAGTGCGGTGATATCCCTTGTCTTTTAGTACTTGTCCTATGTCATTAGACAGAACATGCTCTTGCTGTACATTCGTCTCTTCCCTCCCCCGTTACTCTCTTCAAGCCGTAGGCAGGCGCAAGTGTACTTTGCGTTCAGACATCAATTACATGCAACTGCATCCATTGGCGTAAGGTCAGTTTCTGAGAATGCGCAGAGCTATTACACGCAAGGTACGGCATGCAAAGGGTTTGCTTCTGAAGATGAATCGTTCCTAATTGTTTAATGAGTTTATGCATCTTACCTTTTAAGGTGAAAAAAAGCACAGACCCACTCCCATTCTCATTATACAACCCATTACCTTATTCCAGAACTCAGCACGGTGGGGTTACTTATAATTCAGCTTTAAATGATCCTTAACAGCACTTTTATTTCTATTTATACTCCAAATCACAGGCAAGGTCGCAACAATGGCTACAGATTGCTCCAAAACAGTCTTAAAAACTGATAGAAATTGAAACTGAAATGTTTCCTTTCTAACCACTATTACATTGTGGTTATAAAGTGTTAATTCGAAGTAATGTTATGGTTGAAAAGTACTTTATAATTATTACTTTCCTATTTAATGACACTTTGAGATAAAAGGAAGATTAGATGGTTAGAAAATGCTAATCACTGCTTTATATTTTGCACCATGGTTAGAGAATTACATGCACTTTACACAGTAAAAATAGGTCTTAATCAGTATTATTTTCTGCTCCATTTTTTCTGCCGTAACTACTAATTTGATGAACTTTTCAGGACAGATCTGAAAAAATTTGACTTTTATAGGTTTGTCTAAAACTGATGTCTTGAAAAACGTAAAGGCAAGAAACAGATACTGTGAAATAAACATACTTTTTATTTTAATATATTGTTCTTTTTCATCCGCTGCTTTGTGCTCGTTCTGATAAATATCAGTGTTTTTACATTGTGACTCTGTAGTTTATTAACACAGCCAGTAGGGAGCGCCATTCCTCCATATTGTGAGCATATCAGATGCACACTCTGCATGTCTTCATTATACTGTACATGCAGCCTGCTAATCAGACATGCGTTTTAGGTGTGTCAGGTTGAATGGCTGACACTACATGTGTGTGAATGTCATGTTTACCTGTCTCACCTCCGCCGCGGTCTTCTTGTCCATCCCTGTAGGTCTACAGCGCGGAAGGAGAGTTCCTCTTTAAGTTTGGCTCCCACGGGGAGGGGAACGGCCAGTTTAACGCTCCCACCGGAGTTGCTGTGGATTCGAATGGAAACATTATTGTGGCTGACTGGGGCAACAGTCGGATTCAGGTGCGGACCGAGTAATATCTGGGAAAAGGCTGCTTGTAATAAGGGCAGTTGGGGGATCTGTTTATACCAGTTTAGGTAGTGAGGAGTGGAATGTGGTGGGGTGGGTTTAGTTTGAGTTTGGCCACATTGGAGAAAGAGCAGATATGTTGGAAGGGGGGAGTCAGATGCTGATTTTAGTGAGGTTGGAGAAGGAATAGTGGTTATTTGACCTAGCAAGGGCATCAGGGAGAGTGGTGGGGGCAGCCAGGGTGGCAGCCGATTGGTGTGGTGGGCGTTTCATATATACTGCAATTCTGTAATCCATGAATCCGTCATAGAAACATCCTGTTCCAGGACAGAGATTGTGTTGTACATACACGTTGTGTCCGGTGGGACTGATTATGTAAAGTGCTAAGAGGTCACATTAATGTCTGTCTCTTCTCTTCCTCCTCCCATCCTCCATCATGTTCATCATCCCAGGTGTTTGACAGCTCCGGCTCCTTTTTATCCTACATAAACACCATGGCCGACCCTCTGTATGGGCCACAAGGCCTGGCGCTCACCTCCGATGGTCATGTGGTGGTGGCTGACTCTGGGAACCATTGCTTCAAAGTCTACCGGTACCTCCAGTGATCCTCTGGGGACAGGAGACTACGCTGGCACAATGACGTCTAGCCAGCGATCTGCCCAGTCCGTCCTGAAGTGGTGTTTCCTCCTTGTCTGTCCTAAGCCGCCAGTGCCAGTTCTTGTCCTCGTGCCAGATGCAATGTGTACACACTGCTATACCCCTCTGTGTTCCGCCAAATGACAAAGGTCTAATGACCTTTATCGCCCAACAGTTTGTAAAGCTGCCCTGCTTTCTTCTGTTCTACCCCGGAATCTCTGATTGCTTTCTCTATCTCCCTGCGAACCTGCTCTTATCTTTGTAATGATCCAGACACTCTATGAAGGATGGCTGCTGAATGTGTATCTGCAGCAGGGAATTGTTGGGAATTTCTCGATGTTTACAGGCCAAAGTGGGCACTTACAGAAAGACCTCATTTATGGCTGCTCTCTGTGTAAAGATGGCTCAGAGGTATTGAATTGGCCTCTTGCTTCATGGCTTAATGACTTTGATGGGAATAAATGAGACCAAGCAGCTGCACCACTATGGATGTCCACCACTCCCGGAGTATGGCCCTGGGAAGGATGGCGGCCACATGACTGCAGCGGGAAGGATGGCGGCCACATGACTGCAGCGGGAAGGATGGCGGCCACATGACTGCAGCGGGAAGGATGGCGGTCACATGACTGCAGTGGTAAAGACAGCTGTTCTTGGAAATTTGCACTGATTGGTTACACTTTCTGATGAACTTTGACGCTCTGAGCTATTCCCTAACCTGGCAGGTAGTGGGCACGTTTAAGGAAGAATTTGGAGTCTTTAATTTTGTATATTATCACCTATGTTTGCCAGTAATATATACACCAGTTGTATAGCTTTACACACTACACACCTTACAGTGTCTCCTGCTGTGTGCTGGTTCATGCCTCGCACACAAAGGTGGGAGCCTCAGTGGCCACTTGTACAAGTATATATATGAGGAGCCTGTGCTTGACAGCTCCTGAATGTAACTTCCTGAAGGGTAAACAGGGTCTCCTCATGGAGCAGTTACAGGGTTTTCCCAGCATACATTTCTTCTTGTACCCCCCTGCAGGGAGCCTCCAGGGCTGTGCAAGTCCCCCAGGGTATGACTGCCCCCCCCCCCCCCCCCCCACACACACACACACACCCCCACACCCACCCACCCACACCAGGCTTCGGCTGCCCCTTTCCCACCACCCAGGGTGCATACCCTTCCAGAAGCTCAAGGATAATGCCACTTCAGCAATTTAGAGAGCATTGATATGTAGTAATGAATGGCAACTCCGAATTTGTGAGTGTAGAGTGTAAAGCGCTACGTCTTTTCATTGCCACGTATTAGTGCTTTCAAGTCGCACATAAGAGACTGCAGTTTAATCACCCTAAAGGTGGTGTCAAGAACACTAGTGTTATATATGACCGAGACCGAGAGATGATGTTCATAGCACATTCCTTCGGTCGTGTGACGGGAACACAGCGCTTATACCTCCTGCGACGCGCACAAGAGTAGGGTGAGGCCAGGCAGATCGGTTATACTTTGTTCAGAAAGTGCTAGTCCGGCACTACCCTTTGGTTCTAATACCAGTTCCTTTACACTTTACAGGTTTGGGTTTGTTTGTTCTTTTTTTTTTTATAATCGTGTCTTAATATCCACTAAGAAACCTTCCAAAGTTCACCCATTTGTGCCAAATACTTCAAAACCAATTACCACTGAGCACAACTTCAGGTTATGTAGATTTATTTACGCTCCAGCATATAACTTTACACATAGAGCCCCACCCCCAACACACGATGTTACATGTATAGACAACCAGCATATGACCTTACACATAGAGCCCTAACCTTACACTCCAGCACATGACCTTACACATAGAGCCCTAACCTTATGCTCCATCACATGACCTTACACATAGAGCCCTAACCTTACGCTCCAGCACATGACCTTACACATAGAGCCCTAACCTTACACTCCAGCACATGACCTTACACATAGAGCCCTAACCTTATGCTCCAGCACATGACCTTACACATAGAGCCCTAACCTTATACTCCATCATATGACCTTACACATAAAGCCCTAACCTTATACTCCAGCACATGACCTTACACATAGAGCCCTAACCTTACGCTCCAGCACATGACCTTACACATAGAGCCCTAACCTTATGCTCCAGCACATGACCTTACACATAGAGCCCTAACCTTATACTCCATCATATGACCTTACACATAAAGCCCTAACCTTACGCTCCAGCACATGACCTTACACATAGAGCCCTAACCTTACGCTCCAGCACATGACCTTACACATAGAGCCCTAACCTTACGCTCCAGCACATGACCTTACACATAGAGCCATAACCTTACGCTCCAGCACATGACCTTACACGTGCAGCGCCCCCCTCCTTGCTCCAACACATAATGTTACACATAGAGCCTTCCCTAGCACGTGTTACACGTACAGACCACCAGTACCCCCCACTCCTATGCTCCAGCATATGGTGTTGCATGTTCAGCCCCTGGTAAGATTCCCTGCAGGGGGCACATAACCTTTCATTGAGCCGTGTTTCGGCGATCTTTGGGGTTTTTGCCTTTTGAGTCTGCATATCGTGTCTTTGTTTTTCTTTCTGTATTTGTATTATTTTATTTTTTTTATGATATTTTATTTTGTATACACAGTCTGATGAATTCACATCATGAATGTAATTTACCATTTCTCGCTGTGCCACAAGTACGAAACACCAGCAACCGGAATCAATGAAAGGTGCTGATTGCTCTTCTAAAAGCTGATATTACACCGTTCTGACGCTCTAATCTGTAAGTGACGTGGGAGAGACAGTACAATGTATGGAGAGTGACTACGTAGAGAACGTGGGGTTAGGATGGGTGAGTGAGCAGTGTATGGAGGGTGAGTGAGCATGCTGGTATGATAGAGGGTGAATGTAGAGAACGTGGGGTTAGGATGGGAGGGTGAGCAGTGTATGGAGGGTGAGTGAGCAGGCTGGTATGATAGAAGGTGAATGTAGAGAACGTGGGGTTAGGATGGGAGGGTGAGCAGTGTATGGAGGGTGACTGTAGAGAACGTGGGTTAGGATGGAAGGGTAAGCAGTGTATGGAGAGTGACTACGTAGAGAACGTGGGGTTAGGATGGGAGGGTGAGCAGTGTATGGAGGGTGAGTGAGCAGGCTGGTATGATAGAAGGTGAATGTAGAGAACGTGGGGTTAGGATGGGAGGGTGAGCAGTGTATGGAGGGTGACTGTAGAGAACGTGGGTTAGGATGGAAGGGTGAGCAGTGTATGGAGAGTGAGTGAGCATGCTAGGATGATAGAGGGTGACTAGAGAACATGGGGTTAGGATGGGAGGGTGAGCGGTGTATTGAGGGTGAGTGAGCAGGCTGGGATGATAGAGGGTGACTGCGGAGAATGTGGGGTTAGGATGGGAGGGTGAGGGAGCAGGCTGGGATGATAGAGGGTGACTATGCAGAGAATGTGGGGTTAGGATGGGAGGGTGAGCAGTGTATGGAGGGTGAGTGAGCAGGCTGGAATGATATAGGGTGACTGTGTAGAGATGTGGGGTTAAGATGGGAGGGTGAGGGAACAGGGTGGAGTTAAACAGCCTGAAGGGTCACTTTAGTGAACAGAATGGGATGACAAGGGTTAAAGGGGGCTGGAGCTTGTGTGAGTACCGCATAACATTGTAGGTTGGCTGACTGAAGTATAAGTGAGCAGGATGGGATAGCACGGGTTAGCAAGATCTAGGGCCTGATTCATCAAGGTACGCAAACTCATGTTTCATACTTTGAGTAACGCAAACCCTTATATTTGCGTTGGAGTTTGAGATTGAGTTGACTTTGAGTGCCGTATCTGCTCTGTTTGCGCTGCGTATGTGGTGTTTTACGTAGCTCAAGTCCCATTTAGCAGATGCGTATGAGTTTGAGTACCTTGATGAATCAGGCCCCTAGTGACTGGGCACTGTCAGCTGGGGCTCATGTGAATAGATGGTTTAAGTTAATTAGTATCCTGGTTCACCTCACTAGTGCACGGTTTCAGACCTCTCTGCAGGTGAAAAAGCACAATTGGGATTTATAAAATGATTCACTGTTACTTTTGGTAGAGGATCTAGAGCACATGGATTGTACAGCAACTGAGGAGTTTAGATATTCTGCAGTGAGTGTAAGCTGCTCCGCGGGGTAGACATGTGGTACATGGAACGTGGATGAAATGTAAACGGATTAAGATGACGGTGTGATTATCCTGGCTGGGGCAATAGGAGTAACATCAGATGAGGAAGTGGTAGGCGACAGCGTGAGTAAGGTTCAGGGGCGATGCTGGGACTTGTGGATCTACTATAAGGTCCTGAGTATTGGACCATTGTATTATACACACTGTATGGAAGACAGGATTGAACAGCTCGCTGCAAATAAAACCATATCACACCGTTTTGCAGACTGTTTACTGCTGCTATACAAACCCACGTCAAACACCAATAACAGGAGGTAAAAGAGAACATCTTTCTGCTTATGGGCCATTCACGTTATTTTTTCTGTGCTCTGTAATATAATTTGTGGCTGCTGAATGGTGAAACAGATCTCTGATCGGAGAGGTGAAGGTTTAAATAAAGATTTATTTATTGTGTAAATATGACACTAGTGCCCAGCATAAGAAGTGGAGAGCTATATAAGGAGGTACAGGCAAAATAGTCTGCATGGTCACACACTGGAAGCAAAAGATAATAGTAAAATTAGATTTAAAACGTTTTATAAATTTAAATATCGTGCAACTGTGCATATTTATACAGTCATGTAACGGAGAACATAAATCATCTTTTTGCACATCTTTTCTTTACATATCTGGATATAATTAACAATCATAAAGTCCTAAACTTTTGAAAAATTTAATCTCATGACAAATAACGCAACAAATTCTACTTTTTCTT
Organism: Mixophyes fleayi; assembly: GCF_038048845.1. Lineage (NCBI taxonomy): Eukaryota > Metazoa > Chordata > Amphibia > Anura > Limnodynastidae > Mixophyes > Mixophyes fleayi. The sequence goes on from NC_134403.1 coordinate 11,103,829, forward strand.
TTTGCAAAATAAGCCACCATGATGAAGCCATGTGTGAGAAAATACACACCCCGTGATTTAGCATCTTGTAGAACCATCTACAGCCGCTATAAAATTACGTAATTGTTTTCTGTATTAGTTTATCTGCCTCTTACGTTGTGTTTGAGTTGGCTTCTCCTTCTAGCTCTGCTTTTGTCGTGATGCTTGAGGACATTGGATTATGCACAGCTTTCTTAAAGGTTCCACCAAAGTGTCTCACTGGGGTTGAGGTCTGGATTTGGTTATTCCAAATCCTCGATTCTTGTCTTTATCAGCGATTCAGTTGTAGATCTGCTGGTGTATTTGTGGTCATTGTCCTGTTGTATGATCCAATTTCAGCCAATCTTCAGTTGTCAGACAGATAGGCTCATGATTTCCTTCAGATTACTCCGGTATAAAGAGCACCACATAGTCTGATCTTTGGGTGAAGTTGCTGAACAGTTTGACAGCTGTCTTCCATATTCTCCATGTAGATAATCTTATTCATTGTAGAATGAAGGACTTCAGACTGTTTGGAGCTTTATAGCCCTTTCCAGCCTGATGAGCATCCACAATTTCCTCTCTGAGACCATTGCAGATGTCTCTTCTCGACCTTTTGGTAACACAACCTCGATCCTCCAAACCAGACTACCAAATCTCTTGCTGTTACGTAGAGGTGGTGGTAATTCCCGATGATCACATAATGATGTGCAGTTAATTAGCAGCACCCAGCTAAAATCACCTTTTTTGATATGGAACAGTAAGGGTGCACTTCCTAAGAATCTCTTATTTGTCCTATTAAATTAGATTTATCAAATCTTAGGACTTTCTGAGGATTGAATGTTTGGTAGTTATGTTCTGATGGCTAAAGACATGTATTTCACATGTCATATTAGTGAATATTTCCCGTCCGTTTGGCTAGTGTAGCCAATGACCTGGCAACACTGATCTGAGCGTACTGTGGCATGTTTAGGGTGATATTACAGGTATAGGCTATATTAGGACAGGAGATATATCTACTATATAAATGCCTAGTGGCGTGTGTGAAAAAAAAACCAAGCTGCAGCGCCACCTGCTGGGCAGAGTTATACACTGACATATATTTCTTGAAGGAGAAGTGACAGTTGGGAGTGGTTGGTGGTTGCCGGGGGTAACAGTGGGGAGTTTTTAACACCTTAAGTAGCTTGATGAAGGATGTGGCGATGAAGATGAAGGATGAGGTGATGGAGAAAAATTATGAGGTGGTGACATGTGGACAAAACCACGTTAAAAAAGGGCGCTTGCATCGGGAAGTAACGCTCTTCCCCTGAGGAGGCCTGGGCTAGGCCCAAATGCATGACAAGAACCTTTTTTAACACCTTAAGTAGCTTGATTTGACTAGAATGCATGAGTATCATGCACGGATTAACTTGTATGTATGTATGTATGTATGTATATATATATATATATATATATTTATATCAATTCATACGTGTGTATACATAGAAGTATGATTTATGGAATGCTGCCCCTGAAATGACCATTGTTTGCTTGTGGGGGAATAGATCTATATATAGGAATATTTATGTACAACTCCGGTTAGACCCTGATATAAGTAAGCTTCCTGCTTTTAATTTCAAAACTTTGATGCAGATATTTGCTTAATTTTCATGTTTAATATTTCCACTAGACAAATACAAAGTGCAGCTAAAGTTAAAAAAAAAATGTCCCTTCAAATTTCGGAAATGAGTAGTATTTATGTCCTGTGTAGTCCAGGAAATGTACAGTTGTGGGCCGAACGCATTGGCACCCTGGCACTTTTTTCAAGTAACTCACAATTTCCTCTAAACATAAGTTGAAAGTAAGAACAATATGTGGTCTCCACGATTCTTTGTTAATATTACAGAACCTTTAGTTTTGATCCTGGATGTCTTACTGTATATCCTTTTTAAATCAGAAAATGAAAAGTAATGGCACCAACAAAATGATTGTCATCCTGGACTTAATATTTGGTAGCACAGCCTTTATTTAGTCCGCTTGCTGTAACCATGGATGAGGTTCCTGCTCCTCTCTACAGGCAGATTGGTTCACTCTTCTTTGGCAAACTACTCCAGTTCTCCTAGATGTGAAGGTGACGTCTTCCAACTGAAGTTTTTAGATCATTGTATGGGATTTAGATCTGGACTCACCATGCCATATACACGTTCAAGAGAACCAGTGCCAGATGCAGAACAGCAACCCCAAAATATCACTGAACCTCCCTCCATGTGTGACTGGAAGGAAGGTTTTCTTTTTATTTTGCTTACTGTAAACACCAGGATGATGTGCTTTATCAAAGAGCCCTTATTTGGACTCATTATCCAAGAGACATTCTGCCAGAAGGAATTTGGTTTGTTCAGGTAGGTTTTTGACAAACTCCAGTGTTGCTTTCTTATATCTTCCTCAGCAGTGGTGCCATCCTGCCATATAAAGTCCTTTCATTCAGCTAGCGAGGGGTGGTGGGAATTAATACTGTCTGATCTTAAATATCAACTTGAATCTGGCAGTTGATCGAGGAGCTTTCTCCACCATACAAAAAACACTAAGCTGCAATCATCAATCTCGTTTTCTTTTTCAAGGGAGGTTAGCTACAGCGCCATGAGTCCTAAACTTCTTAAAAACATGACAGACGGTAGAAACAGGTCTCTGGAGATTGATTTGTATCCTTGAGATAGTTCATGCTTGGATAAAATTTTCTGTCTGACTTCCTCAGACAATGTTCTGGCTTTCTTTTCTCCATGCTCATTGCAGTACCCACAGTGATATAAAAACTGTAGTATTAGTCCCTTTCTCTATTCCAGCTCGTTTAGTGAGCGATTTTTATATTGCAAGCACCTGCTACTCACCACAGGTCAATTCTGTACCAAAGTGAAAGGAAATCACTGGCTTCAATTATAATTGTTTCTATCAACTTCTAAAGGGGATTAATAATTTTGTCCGATCCCTTTAAAGACGGCTGTAGAGGATAAACTATGACTAAGTAGTTGTTTCTGCTTTTTATGGGTGTTTTTTTCCACTGCAGACCACAGAAATACATATTTGGATACCTAAGTGAGGTTTAATTTCTACAATTTTATGGGAAAAAGGGTGCATTGTCCTAAAAAAAAATCCTGCAATAACTTTAAATATGTTATTTATCTTGTTCCCAGAGAGTGATTTTTCCTTATGTAGCCACAACATATATTCCTGACAGTATGGCCATTTTTTCCTCGGAGGGCAGCACAAACAGTTCATTGCTTGTTTTCATTACCCAGTCTGCTGTACTCCTAGTGTAGAGGTATAAGGGAGCCTGTCCTGGCTGCAGAATTAGATAGATTTATTTTACAGCATCTGATAAATTAAGCATTCTTCTACTGTGACTGGGATCTCCCCCCCCCCCCCCCCCCCAAGTTTTAGTAACTTCTTTGAATATATACAGTATAAAGTAAGAATATGTAAAAATCATTCGCCAGGGGGATACGAAGGTGCGCTGTCGTTCACAGTCTTGGGGCAGTGGCAGCGCTCCCCCTCACTTGGTTTTCTTTTTTGAAATAAGTTTTTATTGGGTTATAAATGCAGATTGAACAACATTGAATGATCAGCTATTGGCAATAACAGAATGACATCATGGCACCAGGCCACAATATGCTTAGAAAGTAGAAACCTAGAAAAAGAATATGCCAAAACATACATATAGCTGCTCACAACATATAACACAAAGACAAATGGAAATAGGGGAGAGGTGACCACATTAGAGAGAGAGAGGGGGGGGGGGGTAAACTAAGCAAAAATCGTCGCTCAAGACCTCAGTTTAGTGCTCCACTAACCCAACAATTTGTATGTCTACAATACCTAAGACAAACCCATATAGCCCTCCATATCAAGCCAATATTCGGATGCTGAATAGTAACCAATCCAATTAATTAGTTTTATCTGAGAACGGGGATTCTGGAGGGTCTAAAAGGTTTAACCATGAACCCCAAATGGCATAATACATTTTGAAAGAATCCGTGGCTGAAAGGTGCATCTCCTCCATGGTCCTATAATGTTCCAATCTATTAGACCAGTCTCGTAGTTGATCTCCATTTCACTGGAATTACTGCCTTAGCAGCCGAGATTATAAATTGTAAAAGATTTTTTGAAGCATGATAGAGGCATATCCACTTTATTTAATAGCCAGAACACTGGAGTGTTGGGTATACTTTCATCTAGCAACTTCCGCGTGGTGCTCACCACCCGGGACTCACTTGGTATTCTAGTGGTGGGGAATGCTGGTGGAGGCCTGGTGGTATAAGGCTGCCACTCCATCAATCTCCAAGAACTGGGACCAGAGAGCGTTCACACTGAAGGCACCAAACGGGTTCTCATCAACCTGGAAGGCAGCTCAAAAGGAGCTTGTGATTAATGTTGAATTCATCAGATGCAGGAAAACAAGGTCATATGATGTCATTACAATTACCAAACCTCAACCAGTCAAGGCCATTTAATGGCATTTGAGTAAAAACAACGTCCACATAATAAAAACTACAAAAGAGAACATGAAACAAATGTAATATATTTTTGTTTACATGTCTAATAATCAGTTATAGCAAGTGTTCTACTGATACAAACTCACATTGCATTTTACACATGCCGATTTTATTGTATGGTGTAGAGCGGTCACTAAACAGATTGTCTCTATAGTAATGGAGATACAAACGTCAGAACACATTGTATAGAATAGTTTGATCCTCTGAAGATCTACTCTTGAGAGTGGGATGGATCTAAAACTATGACCTCTTGTGAGCAGGGCAACCCAAAGTGGACAATTTTTCAGCAACATACAAAGCATTTATGTTTCTCAAAAAGTTCTTCCTGTGAGTTCTGATTATTAACATTGTGTGTTTTGATTTTTTTTTTTTTTTTTGTTCCACTTATATAAATGGATATATAAGCAGAACTTCCAGATAGCTTCCATAAAGATGTTAGCAGCCTTCTTTCAAGTTTTTCCTTGACCTAGTGTGCCCCTGGTTGTATCTGTACTTCATAATTCTCTGCTCTGTGCCTTAGATTTACTCTGATAATAAATCAGTCTGGGGTATGACCTAGGAAAAAAGACCATGATCTTATTAAAAGAAAAAAGATTAAGCAAGACAAACTAATAAAAAAAAAACCCCTCTCCTGCACAGCTTGATAACACACCATTTTGGCAAAATATTGGTACTGCAACTTGGGTCCCTGCGTGCATACAAAGCAGCTTTGGTGTATGAGACACCTGGTAAGGGCTTTGGGCAACCTTTAGACAAGGGCTGAATTAGTAAGGACCCTGGCGGCACCTTCTTCCATACTTGCTTCAACCACAGAGAGCAGTGTTCAATCTCGGGTACAACAGCCGTCTACAAGGAAAGACTTTGGGTATTATTATTATCGTAGACTTATAAGGTGCCACAAGGGGTCCGCAGCTCCGTACATTACATATACAGAAAAGAACCAAGACACAACAGGATACAAAAATATACACAAACACAGGTGACAGGGTAAAGCAAATCAGATTATTTCTAGGACAGGTAGTGAAAGGGATGGTAGAAATCAGCAAGAAGAAGGCCAAAGCTTAAGAAAACAGGGCTAGCGAAGCAGGCCAAGAGGTACAGAGGGTGATGGAATAGTAGAAGGAGCACACAAGGAAAGAGGGCCCTGCTCCTGAGAGCTTAAATCCTAAAGTAAAGGGGGAGACACAAAGAGGGTGGTACTAACTGGGGGGGGGGGGGAAGAGAGCCAGGACAAGAAAGTTAGGAGGAGGACTGATAGACTTGAATAAAGAAATGAGTCTTAAGGGCACGCTTGAAGCCTTTGAGAGTAGATAACCAAAAAAGCAACTGTAGGGCGCTGCAATCACCTTTAATTGTACTTAGGCTGCTGCTCTTCTAGGACAGATTCTGGCTCTGTCAATACATAGAAAACTGGACACAAAAAAGAGGAGCGCAAAGCACCAAGTACTTTGTTTTTAATTGTAATAAATAATCAATGTAAAAATGGATTAAGCATATAGCCGGAGGCTAGATAAATCAGACAACTGTACAGAAACGAGCTTGTCCTTATTTTTGGCACTTGTTGGCCAAAAATAATTAACATATGGTACCATATGAGGAAAAATATATATACACTACTAATGAGATCCAATCCGAGGACTGCTGAATAAGATAAAATTACCCCTTTGGAGTTGAATTAAAAAATAATAATAATGTGGATTACTTGTGTTACTAGTCCGGAAAAGGAGCCACCATTTAGATACAAGCTTTTCTTTATATCAATCCATTTAGCGATTTATAATAATCATTTCCTTTGCGGGCTCAATTTGGAACCCAAACATTTGCCTGAAATATACAGCAATAAAAGGATCCACCGCAAGGTGCAATTCTAGCACCAGAAAAAAGATTGATTATTTCAGACGTTCTTAATACTTTTGTATTTTCAACATTAGCTTGTCAGGTTTGAAATTGGCATAGTCCTTATTCATATTAATGTGCCAGAATAATAGTAAATATTTATAGGCACCAAAAAAGGAACACATATGTTTACTTAGCTCTCCTTTGTAGATTCATAAGTCCCGAACTTCCGATGTTAGTAATCACTCCAATAGATGTTAGAGGCAGTCAACGAAAGAAAATCTCAGCAAGTGTCACAAAATAACTTGCTGTAAATAGCTGGCCAGCACTTGATAAAAAATCAGCATATAGTTATCCTAACGCGTTTCCCGGCGAACCGCCGCTTCATCAGAGGTAAGTGTAATGGCATGATCCGGCCAAACTTATTTAAATATCTCAAAAAGGTCATATGGAATCGATCACATGATCAGCATCTATCAATCAGGGGTCAGTATAATGGCAAGATCCGGCCAAACTGATTTGAATATCTCAAAAAGGTCACATGGGATCAATCACATGATCGGCATCTGTCCGGAAATGTCCAGCCGAAAAAGCAGTCACTTACGGAAGTGTCCGGACTATATACTTTAAATCACATGATCGTCAGTGATCCTCCGGAGCCGACCCACAAGTTGTCATTTAGCGCTAGAAGCTGTAGTCTCTTGGAATCCGGATAATAGAGTCAGGAATGACCAGAGTAAGGTAAAATGCTTATCCATATATATAAAAAATAATAATTATATCGATTAGGTGACAGATCTTCACTATGTTAAAACAACCAATAAACTATAAAATTTCTATTTATACATATAAATCGGATTCTTATTCCTGAAACAAAAATATACATATATAAACTCCTAACACGATCCACAGATATAACTAATTAAAATCCTAAACAAATATTCTGTACAACCATATAATGGTCTTAATGTTATTCACTATACTTCAAAGAGGTCAAATTGTAAATATACTTATCCCTTATGGGATGGATAATAACCTCATCATAAGCAAAAATCAACTTCCCTCTGTCCTCAATAGGACTAACCGATATATAGAAGCATGTTAAATCACCTATATAGACACACATGAGGTATATATGAACACTCAGAAAGCTAAACAGAGTAAACACAGCCTCTAGACTAACATATATTGTTAAGTTCAATACTATCGTTAAGTCCAAATGGTAACAGAGTTTTTAGTCTGAAGATCCAAAAGGCTTCACGTTTGCAAAGCTTATTATAACGATCACCTCCTCTAATAGTTGAATCAATCTGTTCGATTGCTCGAACTTTCAGACCCTCTAATTTACCTTTTTGGCATTCATTAATATGTAACGATAAACTGTGGGATTTAATATCTTTTAAAATGTTACGTCGATGTTCCAAAAAGCGCACATTAAGTGTGCGAATAGTACGTCCAACGTACTGAATACCACATTTGCAATTTACAACATAAATCACATAGACAGAACGGCAATCCAAGACTCTCGATGGTAAAGCTTTCACTTGTTGAAAAAGAAACAAAATTCTTACACTTGTGATCAGCAAACAGGCAGGTAATGCATTTGTTTTTTCCACACTTATAAAAGCCATTGGGTCTAGATGTTAACCAGCTTCCCAAGGATGGATTAGATATATACGGTTTAGCTTCTAAATTGTTTTTGAAGAAGCTTGGAGATAATTTATTTTTAAGATTCTTGGATTTTCTAAAGATGGTATTTCTCCCCTTATCAATAAAATGACCCACACAGTCATCCAGTTCTAATAGGGCAGAATTTTTAGTAATAATCCGTCTAATTTCACCCGCATAACTGTTATATTTACTCTGTTTCGCTTTCTGAGTGTTCATATATACCTCATGTGTGTCTTTCTATCTATATAGTTGATTTAACATGCTTCTATATATCGGTTAGTCCTATTGAGGACAGAGGGAAGTTGATTTTTGCTTATGATGAGGTTATTATCCATCCCATAAGGGATAAGTATATTTACAATTTGACCTCTTTGAAGTATAGTGAATAACATTAAGACCATTATATGGTTGTACAGAATATTTGTTTAGGATTTTAATTAGTTATATCTGTGGATCGTGTTAGGAGTTTATATATGTATATTTTTGTTTCAGGAATAAGAATCCGATTTATATGTATAAATAGAAATTTTATAGTTTATTGGTTGTTTTAACATAGTGAAGATCTGTCACCTAATCTATATAATTATTATTTTTTATATATATGGATAAGCATTTTACCTTACTCTGGTCATTCCTGACTCTATTATCCGGATTCCAAGAGACTACAGCTTCTAGCGCTGAATGACAACTTGTGGGTCGGCTCCGGAGGATCACTGACGATCATGTGACTTAAAGTATATAGTCCGGACACTTCCGTAAGTGACTGCTTTTTCGGCTGGACATTTCCGGACAGATGCCGATCATGTGATTGATCCCATGTGACCTTTTTGAGATATTCAAATCAGTTTGGCCGGATCTTGCCATTATACTGACCCCTGATTGATAGATGCTGATCATGTGATCGATTCCATATGACCTTTTTGAGATATTTAAATAAGTTTGGCCGGATCATGCCATTACACTTACCTCTGATGAAGCGGCGGTTCGCCGGGAAACGCGTTAGGATAACTATATGCTGATTTTTTATCAAGTGCTGGCCAGCTATTTACAGCAAGTTATTTTGTGACACTTGCTGAGATTTTCTTTCGTTGACTGCCTCTAACATCTATTGGAGTGATTACTAACATCGGAAGTTCGGGACTTATGAATCTACAAAGGAGAGCTAAGTAAACATATGTGTTCCTTTTTTGGTGCCTATAAATATTTACTATTATTCTGGCACATTTATATGAATAAGGACTATGCCAATTTCAAACCTGACAAGCTAATGTTGAAAATACAAAAGTATTAAGAACATCTGAAATAATCAATCTTTTTTCTGGTGCTAGAATTGCACCTTGCGGTGGATCCTTTTATTGCTGTATATTTTAGGCAAATGTTTGGGTTCCAAATTGAGCCCGCATAGGAAATGATTATTATAAATCGCTAAATGGATTGATATAAAGAAAAGCTTGTATCTAAATGGTGGATTCTTTTCCGGACTAGTAACACAAGTAATCCACATTATTATTATTTTTTAATTCAACTCCAAAGGGGTAATTTTATCTTATTCAGCAGTCCTCGGATTGGATCTCATTAGTAGTGTATATATATTTTTCCTCATATGGTACCATATGTTAATTATTTTGGCCAACAACTTGTTTGTACTACTAGGACAAGCTTGTTTCTGTACAGTTGTCTGATTTATCTAGCCTCCGGCTATATGCTTAATCCATTTTTACATTGTTTTTAATTGTAATAAATAATCAATCAAAGTACTTGGTGCTTTGCGCTCCTCTTTTTTGTGTCCAGTTTGAGAGTAGATGCTAACCTGATGGAACGTGGAAGATCGTTCCACAGCAGGGGAGCAGCCCGGGCAAAGTCCTGAAGACGAGAGTGAGAAGAGGGGATCAGTGAAGTAGTGAGGCGGCGGTCACAGGCAGAGCGGAGGGGGCAGGTAGGAGTGTAGGTAGAGATGAGATTGGAGATGTAGGGAGGGGAAGATTTATTAAGAGCTTTAAAGATGAGGGTGAGGAGTTTAAATTTAATTCTGTAGGGTATGGGGAGCCAATGTAGTGACTGTTGGAGGAAGACTGCAGAGACAGAGCGGCGGGAGAGAAAAATGAGGCGGGCAGCAGCATTGAGGATAGACTTAAGAGGGTCAAGGCGAGAATCCGGTACGCCAGAGAAAAAGAGGTTACAGTAGTCAAGGCGAGAGATAACAAGCGAGTGAACAAGGGTAGTATCAATAAACACTGAAAAATGAGGATACCCCAGAAGGCATAGCAGAAAAGGGACAAATGCATAGAATTCCCGGTCCTATCATCTTTCTTTTATACACTGATTAATCTGGATGGCTATCTGCATAAAGATCTCTGGCGCTGGGTACTGGATTAAGAAATCTTTTAATCAGACAGTCCTACCCTAAATTTGCACAATGCCAAATCATTCCAATCACAGTCTGTGGCCCAATGACAAAATTGAGCACAGGTCAGTGGCTCTGTCAAAGAGAGCAGAGCTTAAACTCAGCCATAGTGACCTGGTATGGGTCGTCAATAAGGAGACCTAATGCTTTGAAACGACGTCCCACAGATGTGAGCGCTGGGTTACGAAGTTCAAGAAGAAATGCCCAAGTTGAAGATCTTCAAATAGTGAGATAATTATACCAATTCTCTACTGTTCTGACCCGAAATAACAAGGTCTTAATTTGAAGTACAGTTTACTGCTCTTTCATGTTTGTCTGGTGGTCATAAATCAATCTAGCAAATTCACCTTAGGCTCAACTACACAGCAACCTGTGATACTCTTGTTGCCTCTGCGTGAGTAAGAACCTGAAATTGATTGGCCAATACCCATCTAGGATTTGTCTCCATGAGTATGGCCTGTGATAATGTGATGACAGGTGCTGAATTCCCAGAGTAAAACTCTAGAACCAGGCTTGTCATGATCTTTGCTTATAGCAGCCCCCTTTCCCTTAGAGAAGGACGTGCCTCCAGGTCTTGTACATGCAGCAGTAGTAAAGGCTTATTCTGAGTTAGGCATTGGCACCAGAAATATTGGAGACACTAATCAAACTTGTTAAGAGGACCATATAACAAGAGAAATGCAGGAGCTCACAGAGACCAGTGTCCAAACCAAAGTCTGGGCTAGAGGAAACCCAGAGAGTGGTCCAAGTCAAGCAAAAGGTCGGGGCAGAAGGCAATCCAGAGAGTGGTCAGTAACCATGCAATGTCAGACCAAGACACAGGCAGCTAACAGCCTTCACAGTAGCAGGGAACTACACCTATTACACAGTGACCATAATAGCTGCTGGCACTAAAGTAGCCACTCAGGCAGCTCCCTCGGAGCTGAGCCCCCTGCATGTGATACATAACCGCATTTAAAACTACACACTCAGCCGCTCAGTAGCGCCCATAATAACCAAGCGGATAAGAGAAAGCTGCATGGAGCGGTGGCATATGCCTGTGTGCCCACTGCTCCTGCAAAACAAAATCTGAAGCTGATGAAGCCTGTGTAAGTGGCCGATCAGCCCAATATTATAACTAGCGTGGTGAAGTTCCTGGTCCTGTTATCGGGTTGTGTAATCAGAAAACGGCAGGTCTTCCTCAGGATTTAATTTTAGTGTATGGCACAGACAGGGCCGGGAAGAGCACTCAAGCCAAGCAGCTGGGGAGGCATTTAAAAAGGGACGTTACTGAGTTGAAGGCTTGCAGTTTACAGGTAACAGACGGAGGGGGGCAGAGTGGACTCTATACCAGGCATAAATATTGGTTTTAGATCAACATTGCAGTAAATAACCCAATTTCAGGCCATGACAGAGTTACTAATAGCCGAGATGTATTTGTTGTCTTGGCCAAGGTGCTTTTAAGCTCTCATGTCACTATGGCTCCCCAACTGTTGCAGAATCTGGCTGGTAGAACATGTTGGGACTTGTAGTTCCAGAACATATTGCTGGATGTTAAGATTTCAAGCGCTAATGCTCAAGAACAGTTTACTACCTCTGTTTCAGGCTCAACCCTAACGGTTACTTGACAAGACACAGGGCCCCATACACTCCTGTCAAATAATACAACAAGACAAAGCCCAAACTATGGCATTTTTCTGTTTTTATTGTATATTTACTTTAAAAAATAAAAATACAGATTACATGCTTGTGAAGGAAACGCTAAAAAGTGGAATAAAAGCAGAATACCCCCCAAAATAAACACAAATCCAGAATGTCCAGCACACACATAATCCTGCTCAGCTGAATAATATAATGCAATATCCAGAATACTAGTCCTTGCACAGTGACATAATGCTGTGCCCAGCATACATATTCGCCTGCACAGTGACCTAACAATGCAGTGTCCAGCATATATACCCCCTGCACAGTGACATAGAAATGCAGTGCCCATCATACATACCCCCTGCACAGTGACATAGCAATGCAGTGTCCAGCATATATACCCCCTGCCTAGTGACCTAACAATGCAGTGCCCAGCATATATATCCCCTGCACAGTGACATAACAATGCAGTGTCCAGCATATATATCCCCTGCAGTGGTATAGCAATGCAGTGTCCAGCATATATACCCCCTGCACAGTGACCTAACAATGCAGTGTCCAACATATATACTCCCTGCACAGTGACATAGCAATGCAGTGTCCAGCATATATACCCCCTGGAGTGTGACATAACAATGCAGTGTCCAGCATATATACCCCCTGCACAGTGACCTAACAATGCAGTGTCCAGCATATATACCCCCTGCACAGTGACATAGCAATGCAGTGTCCAGCATATATACCCCCTGCACAGCGACATAACAATGCAGTGTCCAGCATATATACCCCCTGCACAGCGACATAACAATGCAGTGTCCAGCATCTATATCCACTGCACAGTGAAATTTTATAGTGCTTGAAAGCCATATGCCCAATAGCATTTTATCTTTTATTTTATTTAGACATTTCAGCCACTGCTGTTTAAGACTATATTGGAGGGTCCTGCCCACCAGACTTTACACTGTAAAGGAAATGCGGACAGTAATATAAGGCAATAGTTTGTGTGTTAATTTCTCTGCATTTCCAAAATTTAGGTTTGGATACAAACCACGTGGCACAATGCCGTCTGGAAAAAGATAAATAAGTTTATGGAAAAAAACAAAAAACATCCAAACAATTAGCCACTAGAAATGGAAAGTAAGATCAGGCTTGGGCCTCAGGAACAGCCTCAGACCGGAGCAGAAATAGCAACAGGGAGGTAAGAGAGTGTCCAGTACATGACAGAACTCGATCTTTATCATGCCCGATTTGTCCTGTAAGTAGGGTGTGCACAGCCTCCAGATGGGGGGCCAATTTATTTATTTGTCATCTACGGGGGAACTGTGATTATGCCCTGTATGTTTATTTCACTTGCAATGTGGGAGTTGTTGGCGCTGTAAATCTTTAGTAATAAATGTAGAGCAGCCCACGTTTTGCAGATACTAAGGAGGACCAGGCTACACCCCTGGACAATATAGAAGCCCCAGCCATGTTACTGAGCAATTTTTAGAAACAAACTGATTTTTAGTAAATTATCTTAAGGATAGGTACAGGAGACACCTAAAAAAGCACTCCCAGGGCACGACCTAGGGCATTCTTATTTTATTAGTTAATAAATGATTTAGCAGCACATGTTTATTACAGTGCATGTGTATCCAATAATCCTGAGTCACTATGTATTGTCGATATTTGGTAGTGTCGCATGGCTGATCATTGTTACAATACAAGCGGGACAAAAAGCTGAAACTCACTCCAGTATAAATCCCCTTTATTAAATCAACTTACAAACCGTCTTTTCTGCAATTAAAAAACTTTTAGACACATTCAGCTCAAATTCAGTCAAGTGCATGATGGGAACACGGTGACTGGAGCAGAACAGTCCGGTTTGAACTTCTATAGAATTGTGTGAAACAGATAAAATCCTGGCTCTACGCTTATGTCTCTTTTATAATAATGTCCCAGAATCCATAAAGTGCAATTATCAGGGTAACAGATCTCAAGCACTCTATATGAACCTTCCATGACCCACTCGGCCACAATTAATTTCTCCTCCCACAAGTCCATATCTGTGGAACCCTTGTGGCTGTTACAAGATTAAAACATAATATATAGAAAGATCATTTTTATAATCACACAAGTATTCCCCTCCTTGCAAAAGAGCACCGACTCACTGGCCCCTTTCCTGCAAGGAGACAGTGCTGGTTTAGGACATGTGGAGATTGGACGATTTTGATCACAGTTACTCTAATTCTGACCTGGATACACAATTTGTGTGTTAAATCCCTTTGTCCTTATTTAGGTGAGCGAAGTGCACTATCGAAACGTCTGAGGAAGCTGCTAAGTGCAGAGGCCTCATTGCCTCCTCGTGGGGAAACCTCCACTTGGATCGTTAGGGGTTCTGGGCTACTTAAACTTCCTCTCCTTTGAAAAAGTCCTCCCAGGCGGTACGAGTTTGGGGAGCCCGATGTAGGAAAGGAATGGTCCTTTTGTGAATTATCTGTTGTCCATGACTTCAGGACTTGGCTGAAGGAACCAGTGTTGGGGGTACATGGTGAAGAACAGGAGTCCACATCTTGGGATGTATATTCTTCAAAATGTCCAGTTGGGGAGGTAATAAGGATTGACTGCACTGTCACTTCTCCTTTGTAAGGGAGGCAAGCGAGTGTGTGCCTTCTGTTCATTTTTCCAGGGGTGTCCCGATGTCCACTTCCTGTGCTATCTTCCCGTGGTCTCCTCAACCCTTGACTTGGCTTACTGTCCGAACCAGGATCATCCTCCTCTCTGATAGGCTCGGCAGTGACGGCAGAGGATCTGCACGGTACATCACTTGGGGGGGAGGAATTAAGAACTTGAGTAGATTGCATGTTCTCTTCCTCGTAGCCAGAGAATCTGCGTGGTACACCACTAAGGGGGGAGGAATTAAGAACCTCAGTAGATTGGCTACGAGGAAGAGGACGTGGGCCTCTGCTTGTGCGCACTCTTCGGGGAAGCCGAAGCAGCAGGAACTCCAATTCCACATCCTGAAGGTCTTTATCTTGTGAGGAACAACTGGCTATTGATCGACGTTTCTCCAGACGTTCCTTGCGGTGCTCAGCCTTTTCCCGTTCTTTGTTCTCCTGCACAGAGATAGATCACAGATTAGTCATACCTGGGTAGGAACACACGTTATAAATACATGAGTGAAAGCATTAATATATCTGGCCGCACATACCAATAAGTGTCAGGACAGTGGATTTTTATCCTGCGCTGATGAAAGCTAGGGTCTCACCTCAGCCAAATTAGAAGACCCTCATATGGATGACATGAGAAAAATTTAAACCACGACTATTAAAAATGTCAGCAAACACTTGCTCACCTCTGCCTAATCCTGAATTGTGAAGTCTGTTAATTTCTGTATGGATATTAATATCAAGGACCATGAGGTCTGCTGTGTCCATTACCATTTAATCCCATATATACCACACCGTATACGGAGTAAATTAGTAATGAAATTCCATGGTGGTAGCATTTTGGGTGGTACAGTGGTCAGCATTATAATATAGTTCTGGGGCTAGGGTTTCATTCTAAACAAAACCCTATCTGTGTGGAGTTTGTATGTTCTCTCCGTGTTTGAGTGGGTTTTCTCTGGGTGCTCAGATATCCTAACACAACCCAAAACCATACTGGCAGGTCAATTGGCTGATAAAGTTAACCAGTTTGTATGTGGTAGAAAATAAGGACGTAAGTGTCCATGGGGTAGGAACTGATGAGAATTATTAAATATTCTCTTTAAAATCATAGCATAATATGGTGGCACTCAGGGGCTGGCTGGGCAGAGGGGCATCTGCACCTCAGACCGGTCCCATAGTGCGCTACCATGGGCAGAGTCACCTACATTTATTTCCTTTAAAATGTTCCAAATAGGCTGGTGAGCAGAGTCTCGCTACCTGGGCTAAAGTTTGCCAGCCAGCCCCTGGGGGCACTATATAGTGCCACCAGGGGGCTGGCCACCAATTTCAGCATTTGACCTGATATCTTACCAGTGACCTTTAAACTGAAATGTATAACTTCCTTCCTGTGATTAATGCAGATGGAGAAGAGCTTGTTGCAGTAAATAGTGGACTATGACCAAGTATCAAGTGGAAAAAGTGGTACCATCTGCAAAATGCATACCCTTCTTTGCAGACCTGTATCACCAATATATTACATAAAACAGGACCCAACACTGACCCTTGAGGTACACCAAGAGACGTAAGCAGGGGGGGTCCTTGGTCCTACTACTATTGATGTCTAGATGCTCTATTAAGCAATGAGAAAACCCCTAATAAGGGGGGATGTATCCCCAGTCCCAGCTGTTACTGGCTGACTTTCTATCAGTACAGGAAACAAAGCTCTATGAGCCAATAAATGGAGGATTCTGGAAGACGACGTCAATTCACCTGAATAGCGGACAGGAACTTGGCACAGAAAGTGGTGAAGACCAGACACATTTCTTCTAGTCGGAACGTAGACTCATCCTCACAGAAATAATCCATCAAGGCACGACCTGCGTCCCGCATACCCTGCAAGGAGCAGAGCACCTCGCACAGCTCCACCTCCGCCACCTGATGGAGGATAGAGAGACAGTCAGTGACCCATATACACCTGAGAGATGGTCATTGACCGTTGTACAGCTCCGTCACGTAATAGTCAGTCAATGACCCATGTACCCATCACATTGAAGGTAATATGGAGAGGCTGAACAATAATGCATCCTGTTCTTATGGTCTTCTGTCTATATTGGGGACTTTCTCCAAGGGAAAATCATCCCCATTGCCAGTGGTGTTTAGGCTCCATTTGTGTGGTTAATTTAGCACGTTGAAGCTCAGATGGTCATGGAACTCCCCCATGCTCCTTCGTTTGGATATTTTGGGATTTTAGCTCACCTGCAGGAATTGCGCCATCTCATGCTTGAGGTCCGGCTGATACCCAAGGGCTTCCTTGGTGCTCTGAAGTCTCTGAGTGAGGGTCTCCAAGTCATTCTCCACTTCCTGGGACACAATACTGGAGAGAAATGAAAAGGGCAGACATATGGTTGGATGTTACCCATAAGTGGTTTACAGGGCCCTCTTACATCCTAAATGTTTTTTTTGTTTTTTGTTATGTACTATACTCGGAGTCATCAAGTAAATATCAGTTATGTAAATCAAATTTTCAAACACCAGGATTTAAATGAAATGATACATTGTGATGACCATGTTGCAGTGCATATCATGCTTCACAACCATGTCCCTAGATATGATTACATGAATAGGGCAGTTTAGTGCGGGCGAGCACACAGCATATACACACACACACACACACACACAGAATATACAAACAGTTCCTCACCGAGATGCCTGGCTAATGTGCGGCAGTTTCTCCGGGAAAGTCAGAAGTGAGCAATTGTTCCTCTCAACTTCCTGTGCATGAAAAACAAAACAAAAAAAACAAAAAACATAAAATCGCCACAAATCTATGGCCACAGCACTAGCAATTCCAGCCCTGGTGACCAATCTATTGCCAGAGCGCCAACCACCAATATACACAGATTAACCACAACATTAAAACCATTGACAAGTGAAGTGAATAACATTGATGATCTCGTTACAATGACAACTGACACGGGGTGCGATATATTAGGCAACAAGTGAACAGTCAGATCTTGAAGTTGACGTAATGGAAGCAGGAAAAATGGACAAGTTTAAGGATCTGAGAGACTTTGACAAGGGTCAAATTGTGATGGCTAGATGACTGGGTCAGAGCATCTCCAAAACGACAGGTCTTGTGGGGTGTTCCTGGTATGCGGTGGTTAGTACCTACCAAAATCGGTTCAAGGAAGGAAAAACCAGCGACAGGGTCATGGGTGGCCAAAGCCCATTGATGCGGATGGGGAGCAAAGGCCATCTGTCTGGTCCAAGTTAATGCTGGCTATGATAGTACATAGTAACATAGCTGATGTTGAAGAAAAAAAAACCAATAAAAGAGAAAAAAAAAAACACACCAGTCCCATTACGTTCAACCTATTTTGGATCTCCTGCGATCCTTCACTTATAATTGAAATTGATCCTGATTAAGCAACTGCCAAACTGTTTCAATCGGGAAAAATCCCTCCAGACCCAATATTGCAGTCCTATTTTTACCCTATATCCACTACTATCCTTCATTTTAATTAACAGTCGTATCCCTGGATAAACTTTTCCG
The DNA here is from genome assembly GCF_038048845.1 of Mixophyes fleayi. NCBI lineage: Eukaryota > Metazoa > Chordata > Amphibia > Anura > Limnodynastidae > Mixophyes > Mixophyes fleayi. The sequence continues at coordinate 11,122,066 of NC_134403.1, forward strand.
CTAAAAATTTGTCTAACCCTATCTTAAACATATCTATTGAATCTGCCATCACAACCTTCCCTGGCAATGAATTCCATATCTTGACTGCCCTTACTGTAAAGAACCCTTTCCTTTGCTGGTTGTGAAACTTCCTCTCCTCTAACCTTAGGGGGTGACTGTGTGTCCTGTGTACAGTCCTTGGAGTGAATAGTTCCCATGAAAGTGCTCTGTATTGACCCGTAATGTATTTGTGCATAGTAATCATATCCCCTCTTAGACGTCTCTTTTCTAAAGTAAACATGTCTAAACTGGCTGACCTTTCCTCATAACTTTATGACTCACTTTTGTTGCCCTTCTTTGAACCCTTTCTAGTTCCAAATTATCTTTAGAGGTCTTGTGGAGTCCATGTCTCGACAGGTCAGAGCACAAGTGGGACCTATACAATATTAGGGCAGGTGATTTTATTGTTGTGGCTGATCTGTGTACAGCCGTAGCGCTCATGGTCCCAGCCCCAGTTCTAGCGATTAGCCTCTCATTTTATACATTTTCATACTAATTCTAACTAGATTTATTCTGTAAAGGTTTTCACTCTTACCCTGGCCACAAAATGCATGAGGTTCATTCCAGGTTTATTTGCTTTAGTGTCAGCCAGTTTCAGGAGGGATCCCATACGAAATCCCATTGCGCTCCCAGCATATCCACCCTATGAGAAGAACAACAATAATAAACAACAACGCCACAAACTAATGGCCATGTAGCAAAATGGCAGCCAATCAGAGTTCAGGATCAGAAGAGCAGTATAGCAGGTAGCAAATGAAGAAGCTGAAAGGCAGCAGCCATTGTCCTTGGGGAAGGGGGGGGGGGGGCACACAGGGACAAGTGTATGGGGACCCTGGTGCCAGCCCGTTACTGAAGTGAATGTGAGTAGGAGAGAGGGGACAGTGAAGTATTGGGGCAACTCACCGCATTCATGTAGTTTCCAGCTTTCAGCACTAGGTGAATGATCACATGAAGCTCCTCACACCTCAGGAGCTCTAGAAATGTTTTGTACAATTGTTACCAGGAATGAAATGACAACATTTCCTCTATTATTACAGAACAGATGTCACCCACCGTCCTCTCCAACAACAAATCCCTTAATCTGAGCAGGAGTAACGGGCAATGGCCTAGACTACGTTTACAGAAAATAAGTTTATTGAGTAAATACATACCAGTCAGCTACATACAGCAGAGGCAGTCATTATGGGAGCTGAAGAAATCTTAAGCCTAGCAAGTCACTAGGTATTGTGTTCACATGCTCATGGTTAAGCCCACAAACGTTGCTGTCTAACTGAGCAAGCCTCTACTTAGTGGCCTGTGAGGAGACATCAATCTACTTCCTACCCAGTGAAGATGAATGGAGGGGGTTCACCCTTGAATAGAATACCCCCACATCCTACTTCGGTTCTCTTACCTGTAGCAGCCACGGTATGGATTTCTACGGCCTGTTTCAGAGAGTTCAGCTGAGGAAAGAATTCCTCCTTCAGGATCATCACCTCCAAACGCTGAGAGAAGCTGCAGACAGGAAACCATGGCGTCATTACAGTGTCACGGAGGGGGGGTGTTATCAGCAGGGGGCGTATCTGTTCGACGACACCAGGGCCGGTTTATGACCCAAATGGTTTGCGCTTTGAACCAGTGAGAAAAATCGTTGTATTCCTTATACCTGAAATATTTTGATTTGTTTCTCACATACCCACCTACCGACATGAAAGTTTGAAGATGGTACTAATTTCAGAAACGTGAAGCCAATGGGTGGCCAAGGTGGTACAGTGGTCAGCATTGCTGCCTCACAGTGCAGAGTTTGTATGTTCTGCCCATATATACATTGGGGGTGCTCCCGGATTTCATCCCACACTCCAAAAATATGCTGGCAGGTTAGTTGGCTGTGGATCCTTGTATATGTGTGGGGTAGGGAATTTAGATTGTAAGCTCCAATGGGGCAGGGACTGATATGAACGAAAATACACTAAAACACGGGAAGAGTTGATAGAAGATACTGGAAATCCAAAAATACTTTAGTCCCGTAGTTCAATAGCTGGCTAATATGGCATAGAGCAGCTGTTACATGAACGTGGGTGCGCCATTTTTACCACTACCAAGGTCTTGCGGTTTCAGTTTGTTATGGTCTTCATGGATGGTGCACACTACACATGTGATGTAATGTAATGGGTGTTGGACATGGTTTCTCACCTGGGAAGTTCCACCAGCAGCACCATAAAAAGTTCTGGATCAGAAAGTTGACTCCGGTCTCCTTTAAACGCTCTGAGCCTCTTCACCTTGTTTGGATAGGAGAGATAACATTTAATTTCACCATCTACATAGACCTCCAACTCTCCTATTACCACCGCTATTCTTTACCTCGTCTTTTTCAGGTAGCAGTCTCTGTAGCTCCCCAAGCTTCTCAGCACCAAAGTTTGATCCTACCCCTCGTCTTATATCTTCAACCATCACTTGTACTGGTCTATGGAGAGTTGAGATAAAGTTTTGATAAAGAAAAAAGTAAGATCAGTGGAGGTGAATTAGGTTTAGAAAGAGTCCCTCATCAGTCTCACCTCTTGAATTGTTTCAAGAAGATCCCCAGGTTCATACTCTTCTTAGAGTCCAAGAGAGACACCTACGTACACAAAGACAGAGTCAATGCTGCAGGATTGCAACCACTCCCCCTCCCCCAATCGCCTACCAAGCCAAGAAACAGCCACGGATACAGTGCATGATATCTGGTGCTTTAAAGGTTACCTTTTGCCAGGGGACAATTGCTCTACTGCTAAGGATGACCTAGGACTTGCAATGGTGGGAATGGCTTTTCATGGATCACCATTGTTGCCTCTTGTTTAAGGCATTAAATACTATTGCTACATGATAAATAAACCTATCAATGACACTAAACCAGACACCCCTCCTTTTATGGAGAAGCAAGATCCAGCATGTTCTGAACTCTGCTTCTGGGAGATATAGAATGGACCACCATTGTGTTTGTGAGCAAATGGTGATTTGTTTAGTTATAATAGTTGTACTACTTGTGAGGTTTTGTAGAAAGATGTTTATTGAATGACAGTAGTGGAGACTAGGTGAATGGTGGGTAGGTAGCCATCAGTAGTGGAGGCTGGGTGAATGGTGGGTAGGTAGCCATCAGTAGTGGAGGCTGGGTGAATGGTGGGTAGGTAGCCGTCAGTAGTGGACGCTGGGTGAATGGTGGGTAGGTAGCCGTCAGTAGTGGACGCTGGGTGAATGGTGGGTAGGTAGCCGTCAGTAGTGGACGCTGGGTGAATGGTGGGTAGGTAGCCGTCAGTAGTGGACGCTGGGTGAATGGTGGGTAGGTAGCCGTCAGTAGTGGACGCTGGGTGAATGGTGGGTAGGTAGCCGTCAGTAGTGGACGCTGGGTGAATGGTGGGTAGGTAGCAGTCAGTAGTGGAGGCTAGGTGAATGGTGGGTAGGTAGCCGTCAGTAGTGGACGCTGGGTGAATGGTGGGTAGGTAGCCGTCAGTAGTGGACGCTGGGTGAATGGTGGGTAGGTAGCCGTCAGTAGTGGACGCTGGGTGAATGGTGGGTAGGTAGCCGTCAGTAGTGGACGCTGGGTGAATGGTGGGTAGGTAGCCGTCAGTAGTGGACGCTGGGTGAATGGTGGGTAGGTAGCCGTCAGTAGTGGACGCTGGGTGAATGGTGGGTAGGTAGCCGTCAGTAGTGGACGCTGGGTGAATGGTGGGTAGGTAGCCGTCAGTAGTGGACGCTGGGTGAATGGTGGGTAGGTAGCCGTCAGTAGTGGACGCTGGGTGAATGGTGGGTAGGTAGCCGTCAGTAGTGGACGCTGGGTGAATGGTGGGTAGGTAGCCGTAAGTAGTGGACGCTGGGTGAATGGTGGGTAGGTAGCCTTCAGTAGTGGACGCTGGGTGAATGGTGGGTAGGTAGCCGTCAGTAGTGGAGGCTGGGTGAATGGTGGGTAGGTAGCCGTCAGTAGTGGAGGCTGGGTGAATGGTGGGTAGGTAGCCGTCAGTAGTGGAGACTAGGTGAATGGTGGGTAGGTAGCCGTCAGTAGTGGACGCTGGGTGAATGGTGGGTAGGTAGCCGTCAGTAGTGGAGACTAGGTGAATGGTGGGTAGGTAGCCGTCAGTAGTGGAGGCTGGGTGAATGGGCAATAGTCCATAATGGAGAATAGGTGAATTTATTATTATTCATTTATATAGCGCCAGCATATTCTCTAGCGCTTTACAATTGGGAACAACAAAGTAATAAAATGCGACTGGGTAATACACACAGGTACAGAGGCAAGAGGGTCCTGCTTTCAAGTTTACATTTTATAGGACAATAAAAGAGTTTGATATATGAAGTTAATTACTACATATTGCATATTGGTCCAGCCAGATTGCAAATGTAGAAAGTGCTTAATGGGCTATATGGGCTATATGATCCAGTAACACAGCACTGTTGGGGTCAGAGGCTTGATAGAGTATAGAAAGTACACATGCAAGTCTTGTGTGAACTGTGTAGAGGGTGGTAATAGGGTAACCTAGGGAGGGCAAGAGGGTGCTTGAAGAAAAAAAATTTCAGAGTATGTTTGAAAGTTTGAAGAATAGAGGAAAGGCTTGTTGTGTGAGGGAAGGAATTTGATAAAGTGTGTGCAGCCTGAAAAATGTCCGGTAACTTGAACATGTAATGAGAGTGGACGAGAGATGCAAATCTTGTGCAGAACGGAGGTATCGAGTTGGAAGATATTTTGAGACAAGTGAAGACATGCACAGTTTTGTTGTTGGTTTTGTATGTTAGAAGTATTTTATATTTGATTCATTAAAAAAACAACAAAAACAGACAAACAATGTATGGTCAGAGCGGAACAGCAGCGGAAGAGCGATTTGCAAAGAAAATCATTCTAGCTGATGCGTGCAAAATAGATTGTATGGGTGAAAGTGTGGTTCAGGGAAGACGAGTAAAGACGGTATTCAATGTGGGAGATGACGAGGGCAAGTTTTTGCAGTGTCTTGTGTGAGATATGTGCGTATTCTTGTAATTTTTTTTTTAGATGTATGTAACAAGATTTAGATTTGATGAGGGGAACAAAGTTCTGAATCAAGGATCACAACTAGGCAGGGAGCTTAAGAAATAGGATTTCTTGTTATGTTGCCAACAGAAAAAGAAAAGGTCCGGTAGGTAACTTCTGTTGACTGGAGGAAATATTAGTTCTGTCTTTGAAACCTTAAGTTTGAATTGACAAGAGAACATCCAAGATGAAGCGGTAGAAAGACCGTCAGTAACGCAGGCCAACATAGATGGCGATAGATCTGGAGAGGACAGATACATTTGGTTATCATCCACACAGAGATGACGCTAAAATCCAAAAGGAGCTTATTTGTTTTCCAAAAGAAGTATTGTAGGTAGTGAAGAGTAGAAGGCATCAAATGCAACTGAGAGATCCAGAATAATTTGAAGAGAGTAATGGCCTTAGACTTCGCAGTAATGAAATCATTGACAACCTATTGTCAGTGCAGTCTCTATGGAGTATTGAGAATAAAAGTCTGACTACAGTGGGTCCAATAGGTTGTGTGAGCAAAGAGAGCATGCGAGGCGAGAGTAGGCAATTCTCTCATGAAACTTGGGGGGGGGGGGGTGGATATGGGAGCTGAGAGGTGGGACGGTAATTTGAGAGAGTGTTTGGAAAATAATTTTATTTTTCAGAATATGAAAGATCACTGCATGCTTGTATAATGATGGAAAGATACCAGTCGAGACATTACTGACTGATTTGTGAGGGTATAGGATCAAGAGGACATTTAATAAAGTAGGAAGATAAGAGGAGAGTAGATACTTCATCCTCATTTGTAGGTTCAAATAAGGAGAAGGTGCCATAGGGTGTAGGGAAGGAATTGAGCTGGTTCTTTATGGAGGAAGAGGATACCATTTCATGTTGGGTCTCATCCATCTTGTGCTTGAAGTAGGAGGAAAGATCTTGGGCACTGATAATAGGCGGAGGGGCTGGCAGAGGAGGGTTGAAAAGAGATAAATGTATTAAAAAGAGGTGTTAGGAGCCTGAGCAGAGATGAGAGATTGGAAGCATGTTTGTTTGGCAGCATTCAGAGCAGTATATGTGAGTAAGTCATCAGAAGTATGAGCTTTACACCAATGACATTCTGCTTTGCGAGAATGTTTTGAAAGATATTGTGATTCTTTAGTGTGTTACGGCTGACATCTTAGTCGCCATGGATTGTAAAGAGTTGCTGGAGTCACTTGATCAAGGGCTGCTGCTAAGGTTTGGTTAAATTTTGGTACTGCCATATCAGGAGATGAGAATATAAAAATTGGGGAGAGAAGGTGCATCAGTGAGATGGAAAGAGTTAAGATTTCTGCGGGTGTGAGGAGGCTTTATAGAGTTAGACTCAGGGAGGTTAAAGCACTTGGGGGTGGGGGAAGCCTTTAGCTGATAAGGTAATGATCCAAGAGGGTGAAAGGAATGTGAAGGAAATCAGAAACTGAGCATAGTCTAGAGCAGGCCTGTCCAACCTGCGGCCCTCCAGATGTTGTGAAACTACAAGTCCCAGCATGCCCTTCCAGCTATCAACAGGTTGTCTACTGGCAAAGCATGCTGGGGTTTGTAGTTTCACAACACCTGGAGGGCCGCAGGTTGGACAGGCCTGGTCTAGAGAAAACGAGATCAAGGCAGTGGCCATCCAGATGAGTAATGGAGTCAGTCCACTGGGAGAGGCCATAGGTAGAGGTTAAATATAGTACTTTAGAGGCACAAGTGGTATGTGAATTATCAATGGCAATGTTGAAATCACCCATTATGATAGTCGGGATGTCAGAAGATAAGAAATGATGGAGACAGGCAAAGAAATGTTCAAGAAATTGTTGGTGTGGGGCAGGGGGATTATAGATGACAGCAACACACAGAGAATGGGTTAAAAATCCTAAAAGCAAGTATTTCCAAAAATGTGATCATGAGTGATGGGACATTTGGTAGAACTGTGACTGTGAGGAGAGAAGTAATCCAACCTTACCTCCTTGTCTGCCTCCTGGTCTGGGGGTGTGGGTGAAATGTAGGCCACCATGTGAATGGGCTGTAGGTGAGGTAGTGTCTGGTTGCGTGAGCCATGTTCCTGTTATTGCCAGAGGGTTGAGGTTGTTTGAGAGGAAGAGGTTGTGTATGGGGCTAAGTTTGTGTGCATTCCATAGGGCACCTTTAAAGGGCTTTGAAAGAGATAGGAGACAGGTGATGTGTTTGAGGTTAGCTGGATTTCTATAGTTGTTCTGAATCAGATGACGAGTAGTCCGTAATGGAGACTGGGTGAACGGTGAGTAGTCCATAAAACGGGCACTGAAGGAATATCCATGTCTTGGGCACATGGGGCATCTTAAGCCTGGAAGAGATCTGCTGCCCATTCTAATATATAATATTCCTATCCCCTGGGGACTACAGTGTCATATGGATTTTGGATTCTGCATGCTGCAGACTTGGGTTTGGGCAGCGGCGGACCTAAAAGCCACATGCGCAATATGAGCTGGGCCCTAGTCGCCTTACCTCATCCCAAATACCACCCCTGCTTTCTACAAAGTCTCATAACTGCCATGTGCTGACCTTCAACAAGGAGAAGAAAAATATATTCCCACATACAAAGTCATCGTCGGGCTCTGACGGCCAAAGAGTCGGGAACAGTTACACGAGACGGCCAACCCCATGTATTATCTATGCAACAACGTGTTGATATCGATAACGTGCCAGATGTTCAAGTAATATATACCACATCAATATATAGGTCTCAGTATGATCTACAATTAAATCATGTCCATAACCATGATGGTTGTAGTTTAGAGGGAACATTTCTCCCCTCTCTTAAGGGCAAAATTAGAAATAGTAAATACGTTAAAATTTCCTCTGTGTTCATACTTTATTTTAAGTAACTTCTCACCTGGTGTTCGGTTACACCTCGATGAGGTCGAGCTTTGAAGCTCCGTGGTCCTCTTGGCTTACGCGTTTCCTCTCTCTGTCCAAAGAGCTCCTCCATGTGTGTGACATCTATTTGTAGACTGGTCCCCTGAGGGCCACAAGTCCATAGATTACGCCCGCCCAGCACTCGGTCAGCAGGTAAGGCGTCCCAGTTGAAGTTGCGCAGTTTGGGTCTTCGTTGATCTCCAGAGCGTAGAGGTGCAGGTGGAGCGATAGGAAAGGAGATTCCATTATTAGAGGGTGGAGGTGGTGGTGGCGGCAGTGTGAATTGTCCTGGTGGAGGAGGTGGGGGAAGCAGAGATGGTTCCCTTGTTATGGGAATTGTAGGTTCTAGGAGAAGGCCTGCTGAAGGAAGGGGTGGTGGGCAAGGGGGCACGGGTGGAGAAGGGGTGTTCTTCATCGTTACCATGGAAACAGCAGCTGTCTCATCCATTTGCCCTAGGGCAAATTAGAGAAGGAGAGATGTGAAGGTTGGTTGTGACTCTTTACGGAACCACTCTTAAATCAGGGCATCTTCTTGGCAATAGGAGTTCAGCCTATGGAAGTAGAGAAATAATTGTCACTGCAAATTCTTACAACCAACAAAACCTCTCGTTATAAAAGTACTTGTTCTGTAGGTGGGCAAACACATCATACAATTCCAAAATCAATCCCTTAAGAGTGAAACCACTCACTGCTTCGTACAGCCTGGAAAATACACAGCAAATTAATTGTAATATGTAATATAGCAAATTATTAAGTACAGAGCAAGCTCTCACGAGAGACATAACCATTCACACCTCACATCTAGAGAGTAATGGGTATATTTACTAAACTATGGGTTTGAAAAACAGGAGATGTTGCCTATAGCAACCAACCAGATTCTAGCTGTCATTTATTTCGTACAGTCTACAAAATAACAGCTATAATCTAGTTGCTATAGGCAACAACTCCACTTTTTCAAACCCGCAGATTAGCAAATATACCCCCAAGACTGTATTCTGACACAGAAAGACACATGTTGCAGCCTTTACAAATTATGGGGGACTTGTATAGAGTCCCCCACCCCCCAAATACACACAGGTTAGGTGTCTATTTTCTATCTTTTTAACGTTGACAATAAGGGTCAGTTACGAACCGCAAAAATTAAAACTCCATATAAACGCACCATTTGTGAGGTCACTCTTTTCACCAATTTCACCCAGAATTACAAAAGAGAGCAACGTCTGCAATGTCCGATAAGAGGAGGAGAGCTGCAGTGCGGTTTCTTGCTGATTAGGCACAAGAGGTCCTTACTTTTACACCCATGTACAAAAACAATATTTCATTTTCCTGGATGAGATTATTTCATTGCGATAAACCAATTCCAATGTACCCTCTGGTTAATATAAGAAAGCAAACAGTAGTATTTTAGAAAAAAAAAAAAGCAAAAAGTTTAAAATAATGGATGGAGTAGTGCTAATGCGACAGGATGTAGTACTTTGTAAACCCACAAATGGATTATACTGGTATTCAGTGGTCAGGTTATATTGGGAGTGTAGTGTCCTATGTCTGTATAGAGTGTGATAAAATTGTATTAGGATCATGTCCAGTGTTCAGGTCATGTTGGAGGTTGTGACAGGATGAGCCGCCTATGCCACCCTGTCTGTTGTTGCTGGGAATCGTCTGGGCTTGCCTTGCCACCGCCCCCTTTCATTATTCAGAATACGCCCCTCCTGCCGCAATAGGAGGAGCCCGCTGCCACCACTGGACTCCTTTGTGGCATCCAAAACCACGTTCCTTCTGGGTAACTGTCGCTGCTAGTGTACTCCTGTGCTGGTACTTGGGCTGGTACCCCTGACCGCTTACTATGGATCAGGGTTGCTGTGGATGGATCCCCCCTGACCTATCACACTGGCCAGAGCTGCTGGGTAGCGGCAGAGTGGTGCTACTGGAGAGCTGGGTCCAAACATCAGAAACAGCCGGAGGATGGATTAGATTTAGGGTCTAATCTGTAGGTCAAAGGATTACAGCAATATTGAAGAAGTTGTCAAGTGCCCTAACAAGTACAGTTCCACTGATTAAAGGCATCAGTGGTCAGGCCAGATGGAAACTGAAATGTATCATTCTGATGTTACAAGGGCTCTCTTTTTATACAGTATTAGACACAGTCTCACAGGCTATTTTTAGAATCATGATGCAATTGGTTTACCCAAACATGGATTTACATGCAATGCAAAGCTAACAATATTTACGCTTATCTGTGATATCCTAAAACCTTGCTGTGATTCCCTGCATCTAATTTTTGGACACAGTGGAATCTGACAGCAAGTCTAATTACCCCTTCCTTTCTCTTAAGGGGTATTGAACACTCATATCAAAAGGTCTAATCAACATGGAAGAAAGCAACCCTGGTAATCTCATCAGTTGCAAAATACACATTTCCTCCAAAGAAAATAATTCCCCAAGAAAAGTTGAAAATCCCATACAAGGCATTTCCTTACACCAAGATATACAAAAGAATTTCTAAACAAAGACTTATTGTATCAGATATATACATCAGAAATAATGCATTTCCTCTAGCAAGGTTAAAACAGAAAAAAAAGGAATTTTCTCCCCTGGTCTCAGAAATAAAGATTTCCTATATCAAAATATACACAATATCAAAAAATAAGTGCATTGGCAATTATATAAATAAGTGCCCTGTGCTATTTGCTTTAAATAAATTTATACCATAAGTTGCTTGTAAGTAATCCATTCACAGAGGTGTAGTGTCCTGTGTCTGTATACAGTGTAGTAGAATTGTATTATGATCATGTCCAGTGATCAGGTCATGTTGGAGGTGTAGTGTCCTATGTCTGTATAGAGTGTAATAGAATTGTATTATGGTCATGTCCACTAACAGACAGACTGCACACCCTACGTTTACTGCATCTCAGTCTATGGATTGTTACCACGTCCGGCAGTGTTTCCAGATAGGAACTCGCCGACCTTATTGTAAGGCTTAGTCTTGTACGCTTTGAACCTATTCTTCTTCTGAACCTCATGATAACACATTATATATAGAATACACCTTATATTAGGAGTTATAATAGATATAAGGACCACTATGAGACAAGGAACGGTTACTGATCTGCTTCATGTCTGGTTTAGTTAAGGATTTTTTTTCTTACCGATTACAGAAGTTTGTCTTTTTTTACTTGTATGTCAGTGACTTAACTGACACTGGGCAACTTGTGTTATAAATCACAAGAAATGACTCTACCAGCAGGGCATGTTTCTGGATCTCCTCCCAGGTGGATTCATCTCTGGATCAGCTCATCTGATGCATTCACCTGTGGTCTTGGGAGGAGATACAGAAATCATGGTCCGGCTGCTGTTTTTTTGGTGAGAGGAAAGTAAAGGGCTGTGAGCAGATAGATCCCAGGATAGTAATATGAGACATGCACAGATGTACAAATACTGTGATAACACAGGTTACGGACGATACCGCAAAACATGGGAACGGAGCAACTAGCTGCTGTACAGGTGCATGTATGCAGATTACACGCAGAGCTGTCCAGGCAGATACATGTATGCACATTACACGCAGAGCTGTCCAGGCAGGTACATGTATGCACATTACACACAGAGCTTTCTGGCAAGGTACATGTATGCACATTACACGCAGAGCTGTCTAGGCAGGTACATGTATGCACATTACACGCAGAGGTGTCCAGGCAGATACATGTATGCACATTACACGCAGAGCTGTCCAGGCAGATACATGTATGCACATTACACACAGAGCTTTCTAGGCAGGTACATGTATGCACATTACACGCAGAGCTGTCTTGGTAGATCTCTACAACCCCCATCAGGATATGTTCACTAGTTATTAGGGATAATAAAAATAGTATTTTATTATATACCAAATAAGGGGAAATGGTCTGTGCATTTGATCAATATTGGAAAGTAAGGACAAATCCTTAAAAAAAAAAAACAAGTCTGGCCCTACAAATTCTAAACATTATATATGTAGGAGCCAGCAAGACCATTCTAGGGGTTTATCAGACATACCTGGACCACTTACCTTCAGCAACCATTAAACACTTGACCTACAGTGCAGCACTATCATTATCCGGCTAGAGACAGACTGGGACCTACCACTCCCTGCTCTGTCCAGACTTCTATTCACAGGAAATCCGGATCCAGCCTGTAGATGTAAGATTCCGGAATCCAGGTCCATCCTGATCCGGGTCCACATTGGGTCTGCTCAACTGCAGTGTTTGAGTCACTGTGATAGTCCTAAAAAATCAGGACTCCCAGCAGCACAGTTGAGGCTGAGTCTTCTGGTATGATATAATGCAGCCATTAATAAAGGTGCACAAAGGGAACTGAAATGGGTGTTGGGCTTTCTCACTACACCACTGATCAGATGAGTATATGGGACAGACTGGAGACCTGAGAGAGGAGTTTGCTGGGATCTGTCTATAACTGCAGTACCTGGTGTCTGCTTCTGTTCTTTATATGACGTGTTGTGCGCAGGGGAGGGCTGTAAAACAGCCCGGGGGGCCAAGACTGGACTCAGCAGCTTATTAGGAATTTTTTAAAGAAAGAAAATGCAGGTGGCCCAGTGACCCAGTCCAAGGTAGCCCACTATGGGCCCGGCCCGGGGGACAGATGCCCCCCAGCCCAGCCTGTCCCTGGTTGTGTGGTTTTTCTCACTATAGATATATATATATATATATTAGTGGCTCAGTGTTTAGTCAGCATCGCTCACTCACAGCACTCGGTTCCGAGCAGACTGTAAGCTCCAGCGGCGCAGGGACTGCTGTGAAGGACTATTCTCTGTACAAGACAGCTTCATATTACTGGTATATAAATAATAATATGTGCACTGCAGAGTATGCTGGTGTTATGTCAATGTTAATAAGAAGTGCTATGGAATATGGTGGCGTTATGTAAATAGATCATCAACATTTATTTATATAGCGCCAGCATATTCCGTAGCGCTTTATAATCGGGGACAAACACAGTAATAAAACAATACTGGGTAATACATACAAAGAGTTGAACAGATATTAATAATAACTGCACTGTGGCGTTGGTGCTTTATACATGGGGACATGTGGCAGCTGTGGTGTTTATATATGTGTATAGGACATATTAGGGGGTGAGTGCATGTGTATAGAACATATTAGTGGGTGAGTGCATGTGTGTAGGACATATTAGGGGGTGAGTGCATGTGTGTAGGACATATTAGGGGGTGAGTGCATGTGTGTAGAACATATTAGGGGGTGAGTGCATGTGTGTAGGACATATTAGGGGGTGAGTGCATGTGTGTAGGACATATTAGGGGGTGAGTGCATGTGTATAGAACATATTAGGGGTGAGTGCATGTGTATAGAACATATTAGGGGTGAGTGCATGTGTATAGGACATATTAGGGGGTGAGTGCATGTGTATAGGACATATTAGGGGGTGAGTGCATGTGTATAGAACATATTAGGGGTGAGTGCATGTGTATAGGACATATTAGGGGGTGAGTGCATGTGTATAGAACATATTAGGGGTGAGTGCATGTGTATAGAACATATTAGGGGATGAGTGCATGTGTATAGAACATATTAAGGGGTGAGTGCATATGTATAGAACATATTAAGGGGTGAGTGCATGTGTGTAGAACATATTAGGGGTGAGTGCATGTGTATAGAACATATTAATGGGTGAGTGCATGTGTATAGAACATATTAGGGGGTGAGTTCATGTGTATAGAACATATTAAGGGGTGAGTGCATATGTATAGAACATATTAGGGGTGAGTGCATGTGTATAGAACATATTAGGGGTGAGTGCATGTGTATAGAACATATTAGGGGTGAGTGCATGTGTATAGAACATATTAATGGGTGAGTGCATGTGTATAGAACATATTAGGGGGTGAGTTCATATGTATAGAACATATTAGGGGTGAGTGCATGTGTATAGAACATATTAATGGGTGAGTGCATGTGTGTAGAACATATTAGGGGGTGAGTGCATGTGTATAGAACATATTAGGGGTGAGTGCATGTGTATAGAACATATTAGTGGGTGAGTGCATGTGTGTAGGACATATTAGGGGGTGAGTGCATGTGTGTAGGACATATTAGGGGGTGAGTGCATGTGTGTAGAACATATTAGGGGGTGAGTGCATGTGTGTAGGACATATTAGGGGGTGAGTGCATGTGTGTAGGACATATTAGGGGGTGAGTGCATGTGTATAGAACATATTAGGGGTGAGTGCATGTGTATAGAACATATTAGGGGTGAGTGCATGTGTATAGAACATATTAGGGGTGAGTGCATGTGTATAGGACATATTAGGGGGTGAGTGCATGTGTATAGGACATATTAGGGGGTGAGTGCATGTGTATAGAACATATTAGGGGTGAGTGCATGTGTATAGGACATATTAGGGGGTGAGTGCATGTGTATAGAACATATTAGGGGTGAGTGCATGTGTATAGAACATATTAGGGGATGAGTGCATGTGTATAGAACATATTAAGGGGTGAGTGCATATGTATAGAACATATTAAGGGGTGAGTGCATGTGTGTAGAACATATTAGGGGTGAGTGCATGTGTATAGAACATATTAATGGGTGAGTGCATGTGTATAGAACATATTAGGGGGTGAGTTCATGTGTATAGAACATATTAAGGGGTGAGTGCATATGTATAGAACATATTAGGGGTGAGTGCATGTGTATAGAACATATTAGGGGTGAGTGCATGTGTATAGAACATATTAGGGGTGAGTGCATGTGTATAGAACATATTAATGGGTGAGTGCATGTGTATAGAACATATTAGGGGGTGAGTTCATATGTATAGAACATATTAGGGGTGAGTGCATGTGTATAGAACATATTAATGGGTGAGTGCATGTGTATAGAACATATTAGGGGGTGAGTTCATGTGTATAGAACATATTAGGGGTGAGTGCATGTCCATAGAACATATTAAGGGGTGAGTACATGTGTATAGAACATATTAGGGGTGAGTGCATGTGTATAGAACATATTAATGGGTGAGTGCATGTGTATAGAACATATTAGGGGGTGAGTTCATATGTATAGAACATATTAGGGGTGAGTGCATGTGTATAGAACATATTAATGGGTGAGTGCATGTGTATAGGACATATTAGGGGGTGAGTTCATATGTATAGAACATATTAGGGGGTGAGTGCATGTGTATAGAACATATTAATGGGTGAGTGCATGTGTATAGAACATATTAGGGGTGAGTGCATGTGTATAGAACATATTAGGGGGTGAGTGCATGTGTATAGAACATATTAATGGGTGAGTGCATGTCCATAGAACATATTAGAGGTGAGTGCATGTGTATAGAACATATTAGGGGGTGAGTGCATGTGTATAGAACATATTAATGGGTGAGTGCATGTGTATAGGACATATTAGAGGTGAGTGCATGTGTATAGAACATATTAGGGGGTGAGTGCATGTGTATAGAACATATTAATGGGTGAGTGCATGTGTATAGAACATATTAGGGGGTGAGTGCATGTGTATAGAACATATTAGGGGTGAGTGCATGTGTATAGAACATATTAGGGGGTGAGTGCATGTGTGCAGAACATATTAATGGGTGAGTGCATGTCCATAGAACATATTAGGGGTGAGTGCATGTGTATAGAACATATTAGGGGGTGAGTGCATGTGTATAGAACATATTAATGGGTGAGTGCATGTCCATAGAACATATTAGAGGTGAGTGCATGTGTATAGAACATATTAGGGGGTGAGTGCATGTGTATAGAACATATTAATGG
Organism: Mixophyes fleayi; assembly: GCF_038048845.1. Classification (NCBI taxonomy): domain Eukaryota; kingdom Metazoa; phylum Chordata; class Amphibia; order Anura; family Limnodynastidae; genus Mixophyes; species Mixophyes fleayi. Next base: position 11,137,801 of record NC_134403.1, read on the forward strand.
GTGAGTGCATGTGTATAGGACATATTAGGGGATGAGTGCATGTGTATAGAACATATTAGGGGGTGAGTGCATGTGTATAGAACATATTAGGGGGTGAGTGCATGTCCATAGAACATATTAAGGGGTGAGTGCATGTGTGTAGAACATATTAAGGGGTGAGTACATGTGTATAGAACATATTAGGGGTGAGTGCATGTGTATAGAACATATTAATGGGTGAGTGCATGTGTATAGAACATATTAGGGGGTGAGTTCATATGTATAGAACATATTAGGGGTGAGTGCATGTGTATAGAACATATTAATGGGTGAGTGCATGTGTATAGAACATATTAGGGGGTGAGTTCATATGTATAGAACATATTAGGGGTGAGTGCATGTGTATAGAACATATTAATGGGTGAGTGCATGTGTATAGGACATATTAGGGGGTGAGTTCATATGTATAGAACATATTAGGGGGTGAGTGCATGTGTATAGAACATATTAATGGGTGAGTGCATGTGTATAGAACATATTAGGGGTGAGTGCATGTGTATAGAACATATTAGGGGGTGAGTGCATGTGTATAGAACATATTAATGGGTGAGTGCATGTCCATAGAACATATGAGAGGTGAGTGCATGTGTATAGAACATATTAGGGGGTGAGTGCATGTGTATAGAACATATTAATGGGTGAGTGCATGTGTATAGGACATATTAGAGGTGAGTGCATGTGTATAGAACATATTAGGGGGTGAGTGCATGTGTATAGAACATATTAATGGGTGAGTGCATGTGTATAGAACATATTAGGGGGTGAGTGCATGTGTATAGAACATATTAGGGGTGAGTGCATGTGTATAGAACATATTAGGGGGTGAGTGCATGTGTGCAGAACATATTAATGGGTGAGTGCATGTCCATAGAACATATTAGGGGTGAGTGCATGTGTATAGAACATATTAGGGGGTGAGTGCATGTGTATAGAACATATTAATGGGTGAGTGCATGTCCATAGAACATATTAGAGGTGAGTGCATGTGTATAGAACATATTAGGGGGTGAGTGCATGTGTATAGAACATATTAATGGGTGAGTGCATGTGTATAGGACATATTAGGGGATGAGTGCATGTGTATAGAACATATTAGGGGGTGAGTGCATGTGTATAGAACATATTAGGGGGTGAGTGCATGTCCATAGAACATATTAAGGGGTGAGTGCATGTGTGTAGAACATATTAAGGGGTGAGTACATGTGTATAGAACATATTAGGGGTGAGTGCATGTGTATAGAACATATTAATGGGTGAGTGCATGTGTATAGAACATATTAGGGGGTGAGTTCATATGTATAGAACATATTAGGGGTGAGTGCATGTGTATAGAACATATTAATGGGTGAGTGCATGTGTATAGGACATATTAGGGGGTGAGTTCATATGTATAGAACATATTAGGGGGTGAGTGCATGTGTATAGAACATATTAATGGGTGAGTGCATGTGTATAGAACATATTAGGGGTGAGTGCATGTGTATAGAACATATTAGGGGGTGAGTGCATGTGTATAGAACATATTAATGGGTGAGTGCATGTCCATAGAACATATTAGAGGTGAGTGCATGTGTATAGAACATATTAGGGGGTGAGTGCATGTGTATAGAACATATTAATGGGTGAGTGCATGTGTATAGGACATATTAGAGGTGAGTGCATGTGTATAGAACATATTAGGGGGTGAGTGCATGTGTATAGAACATATTAATGGGTGAGTGCATGTGTATAGAACATATTAGGGGGTGAGTGCATGTGTATAGAACATATTAGGGGTGAGTGCATGTGTATAGAACATATTAGGGGGTGAGTGCATGTGTGCAGAACATATTAATGGGTGAGTGCATGTCCATAGAACATATTAGGGGTGAGTGCATGTGTATAGAACATATTAGGGGGTGAGTGCATGTGTATAGAACATATTAATGGGTGAGTGCATGTCCATAGAACATATTAGAGGTGAGTGCATGTGTATAGAACATATTAGGGGGTGAGTGCATGTGTATAGAACATATTAATGGGTGAGTGCATGTGTATAGGACATATTAGGGGATGAGTGCATGTGTATAGAACATATTAGGGGGTGAGTGCATGTGTATAGAACATATTAGGGGGTGAGTGCATGTCCATAGAACATATTAAGGGGTGAGTGCATGTGTGTAGAACATATTAGTGGGTGAGTGTATGTGTGTAGAACATATTAGGGGATGAGTGCATGTGTATAGAACATATTAGGGGGTGAGTGCATGTGTATAGAACATATTAGGGGGTGAGTGCATGTCCATAGAACATATTAAGGGGTGAGTGCATGTGTGTAGAACATATTAGTGGGTGAGTGTATGTGTATAGAAGATATTAGGGGGTGAGTGCATGTATGTAGAACATATTAGGGGGTGAGTGCATGTGTATAGAACATATTAGGGGGTGAGTGCATGTGTATAGAAGATATTAGTGGGTGAGTGCATGTGTGTAGAACATATTAGGGGGTGAGTGCATGTGTATAGAAGATATTAGGGGGTGAGTGCATGTCCATAGAATATATTAATGGGTGAGTGCATGTGTGTAGAACATATTAGTAGGTGAGTGCATGTGTCCAGAACATATTAGTGGGTGAGTGTATGTGTGTAGAACATATTAGGGGTGAGTGCATGTGTGTAGAACATATTAGGGGTAAGTGCATATGTATAGAACATATTAGGGGGTGAGTGCATGTGTGTAGAACATATTAGTGGGTGAGTGCATGTGTGTAGAACATATTAGGGGGTGAGTGCATGTGTATAGAACATATAAGGGGGTGAGTGCATGTGTGTAGAACATATTAGGGGGTGAGTGCATATGTATAGAACATATTAGGGGGTGAGTGCATGTGTATAGAACATATTAATGGGTGAGTGCATGTGTGTAGAACATATTAGGGGGTGAGTGCATGTGTATAGAACATATAAGGGGGTGAGTGCATGTGTATAGAACATATTAGGGGGTGAGTGCATGTGTATAGAACATATTAATGAGTGAGTGCATGTGTGTAGAACATATTAGGGGGTGAGTGCATGTGTGTAGAACATATTAGTGGGTGAGTGCATGTCCATAGAACATATTAATGGGTGAGTGCATGTGTGTAGAACATATTAGGGGGTGAGTGCATGTGTATAGAACATATAAGGGGGTGAGTGCATGTGTATAGAACATATTAGGGGGTGAGTGCATGTGTATAGAACATATTAATGAGTGAGTGCATGTGTATAGAACATATTAGGGGGTGAGTGTATGTGTGTAGAACATATTAATGGGTGAGTGTATGTGTGTAGAACATATTAATGGGTGAGTGCATGTGTGTAGAACATATTAGGGGGTGAGTGCATGTGTGTAGAACATATTAGGGGGTGAGTGCAAGTCCATAGAACATATTAATGGGTGAGTGCATGTGTGTAGAACATATTAGTGGGTGAGTGCATGTGTGTAGAACATATTAGTGGGTGAGTGTATGTTAGGGTGTCTATATACACACACGTATACTCCGTCACATGAACACAAGGATTTTGCAGTATTAGGCTATCTAGATACAAACCACCTGACAAGACTCAGACTTTCTATGATCACAGTTAACTCTTTCTTGTATTTCGGGGAGATGGAGGGCGCTTGACCTGATAATAAATAACTACATAAAGTTGGTGGTTGCCTTCTATAGTGAGAGAGAGTATAGTATATAGTACTCTCCTGGTCCATCCACGAATGAATGAAAAGTGAGACCTGCTCAGATCATTTTACAATGCGAGGTGGAGGCGCTAGGTGGTGATTTTATTCAGATCTTTGAACCATAAATCATTCAATTGAAGGTGACACAATCATTTTCTCTGTGTAATTCTTGGTATATAGACAGCTGCACAGTACCACTTCCCCTGTTCTCTGTGTAATTCTCGGTATATAGACAGATGCACAGTACAACATCTCCTGCTCTGTGTGTGATTCTCTCGGTGTATAGACAGCTGCACAGTACCACTTCCCCTGTTCTCTGTGTAATTCTTGGTATATAGACAGCTGCACAGTACCACTTCCCCTGTTCTCTGTGTAATTCTTGGTATATAGACAGCTGCACAGTACCACTTCCCCTGTTCTCTGTGTAATTCTCGGTATATAGACAGATGCACAGTACCACTTTTCCTGCTCTGTGCGTAGTTCTCCATATCTGTCCTTGCAGTCTATTCATGGTCCCAGTGCGGTAGCCCTCAATATGTACATATTGCAGCGGTACATAAACACTGCTGCAATTTACCATGCTCTGTGAGCCCCAGCATTGACCCCCCTCCATGAAGTATGTCATGGGGCTGCCGGTGAATGGAGGACGTGATATGTGCATGCCGGAGAGGCTGCAGCTGTATCCCACTGAAAATCACCAATAATGTCACCCTGACATTAACCCTTTGGTAAATATGAAGAAGCGCTGAGAGACGCTTTAGTTGGTGTTTATATCAGCATCTTGGCTCTTCACTGCTTCTTAATTAGACCCCATAGTTGTGTATGTATAGACAGCTGCACAGTACCACTTCTCCTGCTCTGTGTGTAAGTTTCAGTGTGTGTTGTATCAGGTTCGGGACGGGTGTTTCCAGGAAGATCGCTCAGACACGTCTATAAAAACATTCTGCATAAGTTCTGAGTTTATTTTCTTTGTCAGTTACGCAGAAACCGCCTGACTGAGAATGTGTCTGTTTATTTACTGTGGTGTCAGGATATTGTCTGTTAGTGTCTGTCTGTGTCTACCTGTGTGACTGCGTGTGTGTGTGTGTGTGTCTACCTGTATGTGTGTGTGTGTGTGTGTGTGTCTACCTGTATGTGTATGTGTACCTGTATGTGTATGTGTACCTGTATGTGTGTGTGTATCTACCTGTATGTGTGTGAGTACCTGTGTGACTGTGTATCTACCTGTATGTTGTTGTCTACCGGTATGTGTGTGGGTCTACCTGTAAGTGTGTGTGTGTCTACCTGTATGTGTGTGTGTACCTGTAATGCTGTGTATTTACCGGTATATGTGTGTGTGTGTCTACCTGTGTGAGTGTGTCTACCTGTATGTGTGTGAGTGTGTACCTGTGTATCTACCTGTATGTGTTTGTGTCTACCTGTGCATGTGTGACTGTGTGTGTGTCTACCTGCATGTGTGTGAGTACCTGTGTGACTGTGTATCTACCGGTATGTGTGTGTGTGTGTGTGTGTGTGTGTGTGTGTGTGTCTACCTGTATGTGTGTGTTTGTGTCTACCTGCATGTGTGTGAGTGTGTGAGTACCTGTGTGACTGTGTATCTACCTGTATGTGTGTGTGTGTACCTGTATGTGTACCTGTATGTATGTGTGTGTGTGTACCTGTATGTGTGTGTGTGTGTACCTGTATGTGTGTGTGTACCTGTATGTGTGTGTGTGTACATGTATGTGTGTGTGTGTGTGTGTGTATCTACCTGTATGTGTGTGAGTACCTGTGTGACTGTGTATCTACCTGTATGTTGTTGTCTACCGGTATGTGTGTGGGTCTACCTGTAAGTGTGTGTGTGTCTACCTGTATGTGTGTGCGTACCTGTGTGGCTGTGTATTTACCAGTATATGTGTGTGTGTGTGTGTCTACCTGTGTGAGTGTGTCTACCTGTATGTGTGTGAGTGTGTACCTGTGTATCTACCTGTATGTGTGTGTGTACCTGTGTATCTACCTGTATGTGTTTGTGTCTACCTGTGCATGTGTGACTGTGTGTGTGTCTACCTGCATGTGTGTGAGTACCTGTGTGACTGTGTATCTACCGGTATGTGTGTGTGTGTGTGTGTGTGTCTACCTGTATGTGTGTGTTTGTGTCTACCTGCCTGTGTGTGAGTACCTGTGTGACTGTGTATCTACCTGTATGTGTGTGTCTACCTGTATATGTGTGGGTCTACCTTTATGTGTGTGTGTCTACCGGTATGTGTGTATCTACCCGTGTGTGTGTGTGTGTGTGTTTGTCTACCTGTGTGTGTTTGTCTATGTGTGTGTGTGTGCCTACTTGTACATGTGTGACTGTATGTGTCTACCTGCATGTGTGTGTGTGTGTGTGTGTGTGTGTGTCAGGGGAGGGCTGGAAATTGTTATCCCGGGAAGCAAGACTCTACTCAGCAGCCTATTAGGAACATTTTAAAGGAAAATAAATGCTGGTGACCCAGCCCAAGGTAGCGCACTATGGGAATGACCCAGGGGCAGATGCCCCCCTAACCCCCAGCCCAGCCTGCCCCTGGTGTGTGTCTACTGTACATGTGTGAGTGTGTGTCTCTACCTGAATGTGTGTGAGCGCAGGTCTCAAAAACCTTTTATTTATTAAATTATTTTATTCTGTTGTTGGTGTCCTGAGATAACAGAACAGGTATTGCGATGGTACAAGTGACACTGTGATACTTGTTTAATACGTACGTACGTATTATCTCAGACTACAGCGATGTTATCTCTGGTTGTATAATATGATGTATAAGGAGAAAAACCCATCGATGGCCAAAACTCACTGGTAGTAGAGATTTTTTGTCCTTTGGCAAATCAACCCATCATTTGAATAGCCATGAGCTGACTGTGGTATAATAATAATATAAATATTAGTCTGCCGTAATACTCATCTGGAATTACACCCTCATTGTTCTGTATCTCTGCCTAGGCATACAGATTAAATGTCCAGCCTATGGCACACACTCTGTCCAGCCTATGGCACACACTCTGTCCAGCCTATCACAGACACTCTATCCAGCCTATGGCACACACTCTGTCCATCCTATGGCACACACTCTGTCCATCCTATCGCACACACTCTGTCCATCCTATCGCACACACTCTGTCCAGCCTATGGCACACACTCTGTCCATCCTATCGCACACACTCTGTCCAGCCTATGGCACACACTCTGTCCAGCCTATGGCACACACTCTGTCCAGCCTATGGCACACACTCTGTCCAGGCTCTCACACACACTCTGTCCAGCCTATGGCACACACTCTGTCTAGCCTATGGCACACACTCTGTCCAGGCTATCACAGACAGTCTGTCCAGCCTATGGCACACACTCTGTCCAGGCTATCACACACACTCTGTCCAGCCTATGGCACACACTCTGTCCAGCCTATGGCACACACTCTGTCCAGGCTATCACAGACAGTCTGTCCAGCCTATCACACACACTCTGTCCAGCCTTTCGCATACACAAAAGCCCTGACATCCAAGTGTACTGTTCACTTCTGTAGGAGGGTGCTGTGTGCCAGAGGTGTGCTTGGCAATCATCATCATCGCCATTTATTTATATAGCGCCACTAATACCGCAGCGCTGTACAGAGAACTCACTCACATCAGTCCCTGCCCCATTGGAGCTTACAGTCTAAATTCCCTAATACACACACACAGTGCCGTAACTAGACATTTTAGTGCCCTGGGCGAGACAGGGCCCCGGCGCCCCCCATCTATGTGGGAGTGGCATTTGACAAGTGGGTGTGGCCAACTTAATGTGTGGGTGTGGCTAGCACTTTACTGAAAAAATCACACCAACTATGATAATTATCCCTAGAAGTTAGGCGCAGAGTCAGTGACAGGAAAAACAGGTTGCAAAATAGCTGGTAAACTAATAAAGAGGTATAAAGATAAATGCAGACCATGGGTCATATTATAAAACATTAGCACATAAAAACATAAACAATAAGGAGGGGAGAAATATTATTAATGCAAAACTATAATAAAAAAGTTCAAAAATAGATGGTACATAGAGAACTCCAAAGGAGGTTGTTGGGTATGACATATAAACTGAACCTAACCAAATTGAAGTTATTCATATTCTTTAACAACTTTAAAACAAATTGTAGTTTCTTTGAACTGTAGTACATCATCTCCAAGAAGACCATACCTGAAACAAAAATGTAAAAGTACCAGACAGCGCTTCCTGGGTATCTCATAGTAAGAGGGGGAGACATCAGAAGATGGAGTAAGGCTTCATAAAGGCAGGACAGGTGTACAAGAACTGTAGTGACAAAATAGGAGGTGTAGCAAAGAAATGGGAGGTGAGAAGAAGGCAGAGCTGACAGAGGAGGAAGGTGTGAACCAGGAAAAGAAGACGGGCAATGAGGGTCAGACTGAGGTGGTAACTGAGCGGCGAGACTGCAAGAAGTTAGGATACAGGAGGTGGGTGGAGACCTGATGTATAAGGAGGAGAAAGGAAGAGACAGACAATTTAAAGACAGTAGAGGATGTGAGCAGGACGGCAAAAAGTGCAGGAGAGAAAGAGAGTGTGAGACCGAAAAAGTGACCAGGACCTAGGGACCGTGTAGGAGACCACCGAGATATACAGACATGGCAGCATGCTCCTTCTACCGGAACATCTATGCAAAGATCCTGGCCAGCTGTCTAGTACCTGTCAGCGCATCGGTGAGGAGTGACCCTCCTGATATACATATATACACCACCTGTGTAACGCACACATGTCCTGCAACCTTTCACAAAATAGCGCACGCACACAGAGACACTACAACAAGTCAGGTTTCTGTGTCATTACCAAGGTCTGCACCCTCTTTGACTTCTGCAGTGGAACGCATGTTCCACAAACAGGAAGTTCGGTATTTGCGTTCCAAATGCCGAACTTCCTGTCTGTGGAACGCACATGCGTTCCACTGCGGAAGTCAAAGGCATTTCTTATCACTGGCTTTTCTTATCACTGACAAAAGAGCTAGGTAGCGGGTGGCTGCTGCGCCCCCTTGGGGCTTGCGCCCTGGGCGACGGCACCGCCCGCACCACCCTAGTTACGGCTCTGCACACACAGACAGAGAGAGAAAGAGACAGACTAGGGTCAATTTTGATAGCAGCCAATTAACCTACCAGTATGTTTTTGGAGTGTGGGAGGAAACCGGAGCACACCCCCGCAAACACAGGGAGAATATACAAACTCCACACAGATAAGGCCATGGTCAGGAATTGAACTCATGACCCCAGTGCTGTGAGACAGAAGTGCTAACCACTGAGCCACCGTGCTGCCTATGATAATGCACATGTGTTTTTAGGGGAGAGTGTGGGTTGAAGGCAGCTCAATGCTTCACAGGGATGGGCACACCCCAGTTTCCAATGGTCACTGAACTTATAATGTTTCTTATTTATTCATGAAGAGAATGCCATAAAGCCCAGAGAAGAATAGGCAGTGAGAATTGTGTTCAGTATAGAGGGGGAATTGTGGCCTGGGACCCCCTATTGGAGGAAAGGCGTGAACCAATTCTATGATGAAGTCATAAGGTCTCTTACCGGTATGTACACATTGTCTCGGCTGGGTGCTGGAACACAATCTACTGCCACACACAGCTGCTGTATAACATGATGTGCGGTAATAAGTCCACTGTAACTACACAATTAATACGATAAATGATGGGCGTAATCATGCAATAAAAATAGGTCCATTAAGCAACACAATCAGTGGAGATTATAACCTTGATAACAACCGGTGGCGTGGGAAATGTGCTGATGACGTCTGCCACATCCTATACGAGGTCATTAACTAGAACCAACCCACTGCCATTTATATCAGCTACTTGCACCCCAATTACATAATAAAAAAGTGTCACCTCATATAAAAGATTCTGAGCATATAATGACTTAGATATAATTCACAACATGCTCCATCAATATTATTATACTATTATTATTATTATACTTATATTATTACTGTTATTTTTTTATATGGCGCCACAAAGGGTCCGTAGCACCGTACAGCAAACGAATAGCCAAACCAGCGGGAAGTGAAATACTACGCGGGGAACTGTCTCTTGCAATGACTTGAGGAAAGAGGTGTAACGCCTGTAGCGTTCCAGTCTTCGGGCCCCACCTCGCCTGCGTCACCAAAGGGCCACACCGTGAGGCAGGGTCTTCACTTGAGAGTGCCATTGTGACACTCGGATGTAGCCAGTAGTGTGAGAGTGCTCAATGGATAGGATCACGTGGGGACCCGAGGCTTTAAAACATTGGGGTTTTCTGCGTCTAGTGTTGATGGCCATATTGGAGAACCGGAATCCGGGAGAACCAAGGGGGTCTTGGGTCCCCTGCTATGGAGGATACATGGCCATAAATTTGAGAAGCTCCTGAAGGGGTAAAAAAACAGAGACGGTGGGCTAGAGATGCCAAGTAATTCAGACTTCACTAGGAAAAGGGGTAAGAGTGCACGGTGAGTGCCGCAGGGACACGTTAAGATCCTTGTAGGAGAGTGCCCAGGGCCAGCTTTTCAGGAGGCACCAGGGGACTGTTCCCCATAGTTTGGGGGTGGCCCAACTTATTAAACTCAATAAGACCCCTTGGAAAGACCACCATACTGAGAGAGGCTTTGGGAGTCTGGCTGGAATGGAGGAAGCTGCATGACAGAGGAGTCCCTGGATATTGGGATGGAGGATCTGTGAGCTGGCTGCCTGCATACGTGTGATAACATGAGCTCTTAGAGGCCTGTGTGTGCCTGTGGAACTACTGCTCCCAGCAGCTAGTATGTAATGTGACAATGTTGATATTGTTGTCATTAAGAGATTTGTGCAGGAGAAGTGAGGAGACCGTGTAGTAAAGTAACCATCTCTATTTGGCGTTTGAGAGTGAATAAATCATTGCAACTGTTATGCTTTTTCTGTGCTGGAGGAAGAAGCGTGAAGTAAAGTTATCTTCAGAGATGACCTGGTGCACACTTTCACCGCTACACTGGAGTCTGACCACAACTGTGTGAAACACCCTTCTATTCAAGGTTTTTCTTCTGGTATTGCTTACCCACCAGCTAGCTGGGACAACAAGGACCACATGTAATTTTAGTTTTGGCCACAACGGATAGACCCTTCACAGAGGCATTAGAGGTGTAGGAGCAAATCTGCACAATCTATGCCTGTGCCCAGCACTGTTTGCGCGGCAAACAGGATCAGAGCATCTCATTGGAGAGAAGAGGGGAAGACAAGCTGCTGTGCTGGTGGTGTAGGCAAAGAAAGGAGGACATGAGGGAACAGGGTCATGAGAGCTTACAATCTAGATCACAATGTGGCCCCTACTTGCCAAATTTTTTACCTCCCCTCCAGGAGATCCCAGGGGGATGGTCCAAAGGACAAATGTGGGGAAGTAATTGCGTCATCGCGCAACAGGGGGTGGGGCCATAATGACGCAGGTTGTGTCATCAGGAGACCTGTTGAAGCAAATAGCATCATGAAGTCCCAGCCCTCTTTGCAAGTGGAGGGGCGGGATCTGTGGTGTCAGCTTCTCTCCCAGGAGTCCAGAAATTCGTTTTTCTCCCGACAAGTATAAATTTGGTTAATGGTTTCATTTAATTTTCATCTGGGAGAAAAATATTGTATTAATACACACATTTCATCTGGGAGCAAAGTGCGATGCTCACATCTAGGTGTGTTTCACCTTCACCGACCATTATATATGTCATCACATGTTAAATTGTGGTGTTAACTGATAATTCAGTGCTGTGATAGGCAGCAATCTTAACGCCACAACCGGAGCTTCATTGATAAATAGACCCCTAACTCTCACATCCCTGTCTGAAGTAACATGGCTCTGACAACTGTTTACTTTTATGGGTCAAAGATGAAATCTTTAATATTGTACAGCTCCCACGATACCCAGCTCCCATGATACACTGCTCCCACGATACACTGCTCCCATACTACACAGCTCCCACAATACACAGCTCCCTTGATACACAGCTCTCCCACGATACACAGCCCTCCCACGATACACAGCCCTCCCACACTACACAGCTCTCCCACGATACACAGCTCCCACACTACACAGCTCTCCCACGATACACAGCTCTCCCACGATACACAGCTCCCACACTAAACAGCTCTCCCACGATACACAGCTCCCACACTACACAGCTCTCCCACGATACACAGCTCTCCCACGATACACAGCTCCCACACTACACAGCTCCCAAAATACACAGCTCTCCCACGATACACAGCTCTCCCACGATACACAGCTCTCACACTACACAGCTCCCAAGATACACAGCTCTCCCACGATACACAGCTCTCCCACGATACACAGCTCTCCCACGATACGCAGCTCTCCCACGATACGCAGCTCTCCCACGATACGCAGCTCTCCCACGATACGCAGCTCTCCCACGATACACAGCTCCCACGATGCACAGCTCTCCCACGATACACAGCTCTCCCACGATACACAGCTCTCCCACGATACACAGCTCCCACACTACACAGCTCCCAAGATACACAGCTCTTCCACGATACACAGCTCTCCCACGATACACAGCTCTCCCACGATACACAGCTCCCACGATGCACAGCTCCCACACTACACAGCTCCCAAGATACACAGCTTTCCCCACGATACACAGCTCTCCCACGATACACAGCTCCCACACTACACAGCTCCCAAGATACACAGCTCTCCCACGATACACAGCTCTCCCACGATACACAGCTCTCCCATACTACACAGCTCCCAAGATACACCGCTCTCCCACGATACACAGCTCTCCCACGATACACAGCTTCCACACTACACAGCTCCCACGATACACAGCTCTCCCACAATACACAGCTCTCCCACAATATACAGCTCTTCCACGATACACAGCTCTCCCACGATACACAGCTCTCCCACGATACACAGCTCCCACGATGCACAGCTCTCCCATGATACACAGCTCTCCCACGATAAACAGCTTCCACACTACACAGCTCCCAAGATACACAGCTCTCCCACGATACACAGCTTTCCCATGATACACAGCTCCCACACTACACAGCTCCCAAGATACACAGCTTTCCCACGATACACAGCTCTCCCACGATACACAGCTCCCACACTACACAGCTCCCAAGATACACAGCTCTCCCACGATACACAGCTCTCCCACGATACACAGCTCTCCCATACTACACAGCTCCCAAGATACACCGCTCTCCCATGATACACAGCTCTCCCACGATACACAGCTCCCACAATACACAGCTCTCCAACGATACACAGCTCCCACGATACACAGCTCTCCCACGATACACAGCTTCCACACTACACAGCTCCCACGATACACAGCTCTCCCACGATTCACAGCTCCCACGATACACAGCTCCAACAATACACAGCTCTCCCATGATACACAGATCTCCCACGATATACAGCTTCCACACTACACAGCTCCCACGATACACAGCTCTCCCACAATACACAGCTCTCCCACAATACACAGCTCTCCCACAATATACAGCTCTTCCACGATACACAGCTCTTCCACTATACACAGCTCTCCCACGATACACAGCTCTCCCACGATACACAGCTCTCCCACGATACACAGCTCTCCCACGATACACAGCTCTCCCACGATACACAGCTCTCCCACGATACACAGCTCTCCCACGATACACAGCTCTCCCACGATACACAGCTCCCACGATGCACAGCTCTCCCATGATACACAGCTCTCCCACGATACACAGCTCCCACACTACACAGCTCCCAAGATACACAGCTCTCCCACGATACACAGCTCTGCCACGATACACAGCTCCCACACTACACAGCTCCCAAGAAACACAGCTCTCCCACAATACACAGTTCTCCCACGATACACAGCTCCCAAGATACACAGCTCTCCCACGATACACAGTTCTCCCACGATACACAGCTCCCACAATACAGAGCTCTCCCACGATACACAGCTCCCACGATACACAGCTCTCCCACGATACACAGCTTCCACACTACACAGCTCCCACAATACACAGCTCTCCCACGATACACAGCTCCCACGATACACAGCTCCAACAATACACAGCTCTCCCATGATACACAGATCTCCCACAATACACAGCTTCCACACTACACAGCTCCCACGATACACAGCTCTCCCACAATACACAGCTCTCCCACAATACACAGCTCTTCCACGATACACAGCTCTTCCACGATACACAGCTCTCCCACGATACACAGCTCTCCCACGATACACAGCTCCCACGATACACAGCTCTCCCACGATACACAGCTCTCCCTCGATAAACAGCTTCCACACTACACAGCTCCCAAGATACACAGCTCTCCCACGATACACAGCTCTCCCACGATACACAGCTCTTCCACGATACGCAGCTCTCCCACGATACGCAGCTCTCCCACGATACGCAGCTCTCCCACGATACACAGCTCTCCCACGATACACAGCTCCCACGATGCACATCTCTCCCACGATACACAGCTCTCCCACGATACACAGCTCCCACACTACACAGCTCCCAAGATACACAGCTCTTCCACGATACACAGCTCTCCCACGATACACAGCTCTCCCACGATACACAGCCCCCACGATGCACAGCTCCCACACTACACAGCTCCCAAGATACACAGCTTTCCCCACGATACACAGCTCTCCCACGATACACAGCTCCCACACTACACAGCTCCCAAGATACACAGCTCTCCCACGATACACAGCTCTCCCACGATACACAGCTCTTTCATACTACACAGCTCCCAAGATACACCGCTCTCCCACGATACACAGCTCTCCCACGATACACAGCTCCGACAATACACAGCTCTCCAACGATACACAGCTCCCACGATACACAGCTCCCACGATACACAGCTCTCCCACGATACACAGCTTCCACACTACACAGCTCCCACGATACACAGCTCTCCCACGATACACAGCTCCCACACTACACAGCTCCCACGATACACAGCTCTCCCACAATACACAGCTCTCCCACAATACACAGCTCTCCCACAATATACAGCTCTTCCACGATACACAGCTCTTCCACTATACACAGCTCTCCCACGATACACAGCTCTCCCACGATACACAGCTCCCACGATGCACAGCTCTCCCATGATACACAGCTCTCCCACGATACACAGCTCTGCCACGATACACAGCTCCCACACTACACAGCTCCCAAGATACACAGCTCTCCCACGATACACAGCTCTTCCATACTACACAGCTCCCAAGATACACAGCTCTCCCACGATACACAGTTCTCCCACGATACACAGCTCCCACAATACACAGCTCTCCCACGATACACAGCTCTCCAACGATACACAGCTCCCACGATACACAGCTCTCCCACGATACACAGCTTCCACACTACACAGCTCCCACAATACACAGCTCTCCCACGATACACAGCTCCCACGATACACAGCTCCAACAATACACAGCTCTCCCATGATACACAGATCTCCCACGATACACAGCTTCCACACTACACAGCTCCCACGATACACAGCTCTCCCACAATACACAGCTCTCCCACAATATACAGCTCTTCCATGATACACAGCTCTCCCACGATACACAGCTCTCCCACGATACACAGCTCCCACGATGCACAGCTCTCCCATGATACACAGCTCTCCCACGATACACAGCTTCCACACTACACAGCTCCCACAATACACAGCTCTCCCACGATACACAGCTCCCACGATACACAGCTCCAACAATACACAGCTCTCCCATGATACACAGATCTCCCACGATACACAGCTTCCACACTACACAGCTCCCACGATACACAGCTCTCCCACAATACACAGCTCTCCCACAATATACAGCTCTTCCACGATACACAGCTCTCCCACGATACACAGCTCCCACGATGCACAGCTCTCCCATGATACACAGATCTCCCACGATAAACAGCTTCCACACTACACAGCTCCCAAGATACACAGCTCTCCCACGATACACAGCTTTCCCATGATACACAGCTCCCACACTACACAGCTCCCAAGATACACAGCTTTCCCACGATACACAGCTCTCCCACGATACACAGCTCCCACACTACACAGCTCCCAAGATACACAGCTCTCCCACGATACACAGCTCTCCCACGATACACAGCTCTCCCATACTACACAGCTCCCAAGATACACCGCTCTCCCATGATACACAGCTCTCCCACGATACACAGCTTTCCCATGATACACAGCTCCCACACTACACAGCTCCCAAGATACACAGCTTTCCCACGATACACAGCTCTCCCACGATACACAGCTCCCACACTACACAGCTCCCACAATACACAGCTCTCCAACGATACACAGCTCCCACGATACACAGCTCCCACGATACACAGCTCTCCCACGATACACAGCTTCCACACTACACAGCTCCCACGATACACAGCTCTCCCACGATTCACAGCTCCCACGATACACAGCTCCAACAATACACAGCTCTCCCATGATACACAGATCTCCCACGATATACAGCTTCCACACTACACAGCTCCCACGATACACAGCTCTCCCACAATACACAGCTCTCCCACAATACACAGCTCTCCCACAATATACAGCTCTTCCACGATACACAGCTCTTCCACTATACACAGCTCTCCCACGATACACAGCTCTCCCACGATACACAGCTCTCCCACGATACACAGCTCTCCCACGATACACAGCTCTCCCACGATACACAGCTCTCCCACGATACACAGCTCCCACGATGCACAGCTCTCCCATGATACACAGCTCTCCCACGATACACAGCTCCCACACTACACAGCTCCCACAATACACAGCTCTCCCACGATACACAGCTCCCACGATACACAGCTCCAACAATACACAGCTCTCCCATGATACACAGATCTCCCACAATACACAGCTTCCACACTACACAGCTCCCACGATACACAGCTCTCCCACAATACACAGCTCTCCCACAATACACAGCTCTTCCACGATACACAGCTCTTCCACGATACACAGCTCTCCCACGATACACAGCTCTCCCACGATACACAGCTCCCACGATGCACAGCTCTCCCATGATACACAGCTCTCCCTCGATAAACAGCTTCCACACTACACAGCTCCCAAGATACACAGCTCTCCCACGATACACAGCTTTCCCATGATACACAGCTCCCACACTACACAGCTCCCAAGATACACAGCTCTCCCATACTACACAGCTCCCAAGATACACAGCTCTCCCACGATACACAGCTCTCCCACGATACACAGCTCCCACAATACACAGCTCTCCCATGATACACAGCTCTCCCACGATACACAGCTCTCCAACGATACACAGCTCCCACAATACACAGCTCTCCCATGATACACAGCTCCCACGATACACAGCTCTCCCACGATACACAGCTCTCCCACAATACACAGCTTCCACACTACACAGCTCCCACGATACACAGCTCTCCCACGATACACAGCTCCCACGATACACAGCTCCAACGATACACAGCTCCAACGATACACAGATCTCCCACGATACACAGCTTCCACACTACACAGCTCCCACGATACACAGCTCTCCCACGATACACAGCTCTCCCACGATACACAGCTCCCACGATACACAGCTTTCCCATGATACACAGCTCCCACGATACACAGCTTTCTTACGATACACAGCTCCCACACTACACAGCTCCCAAGATACACAGCTCTCCCACACTACACAACTCCCACACCACAGGGCTCCAAAAATTACACTGCTCCAACACTACACTGTCCCAATATTGCACTACTCTAACATTAAACTGCTCCAATGATATTAAATGTTCCAATGTTATCGCGCCACCATTATACTGACTCAACATTACCCCGTAGCAATATTCCTCAAATGGGGACATGCCTGATTATATCCCACTCACAACCTCCTGTTCTGTCATTACGCTTCTGTCATTACCATCCACTGACATTACCCTTCTCTGGCTTTACCCCTTCTCTGGCTTTACCCCTTCTCTGGCATTACCCTGCTCTGGCATTACCCTTCTTTCGCATTACCCTTCTCTGGCATTACCCCTTTTCTGGCATTACCCTCCACTGGCATTACCTCTTTTTGACATTACCCTTCTCTGGCATTACCTCTTTCTGACATTACCCTTCTCTGGCATTACCGTGCTCTAATCAATCAGTATTGCCTCTAGATACTGTGCTGTGGAAATATTATCTTTACACTATTACTCGTTACTTTGCGATACTCGGTTGTTTTTGTGGTCATCATTTTGTGTTATCTCCAGGATTGATGAAATGCGAATTTCATGCTCCCAGCTTAATATTTCTTTCATGTGAATCCCTGTTTGATTGTGCTGTGTACAAGGACATTATTATAGTATTTACAAGCAATGCTTTAGGGATTAATCATCAAAGACGCCTCCATTCCTTTGTGTTACGAGATTAGCACAATGAAAGCCAACGTTTTACAAGCAGCAACAACACAATTCTGGAAGCCAACAACGTTAGATCATTTATAGAAGGTTTTCACCAGATCAGATAACAAATTCATATAATTATAGCTGTCAGTCCTAAAAAGAAAACACCCCTTCCGAGATTCACAAATGTTTTCTATGAGTGTCATGATGATGATGATTAATGCAATGATATTCCAATCACTATTCACCTGAATGCTGCAATATATTAAAATATTTCACTAACTAACTCTTCTGGAAATCCCCTTTATTACTAATGATTGGGGCTGTCCCTGAGCATTAGTAGAATTCCTGGTCAAGGCTTAGCACCAGTAGATGGGGGGGAGGGGGGGGGGGGGTAGTCCTGGAGCTCAGTTGGGGTGTTTGTTAGGGTTCTTCAGTATGGTCACTCTCATGTGTCCTCAGTTTGGTGACGAGTGCCCAGTGGCAACTGAGAAGGTGACCTTGTTCTTCAAACCTGACCATAGACTGGGGAAACTCCACTAACAATTTTATTAAATAAACAATCAAAAGATTTAGGATGCTGGCGCAAACACTCAAATGCCGCCCTCCACAAGGATCTCATAAAAAAAAAAGCAAAAAAGGAAAAAAATTACAAGAATGAGGTGGAGATGGCGCTAATGAGATGTAAATTAGATGCCACACCTTTAGGCGTGGAGTACACGCTAATGTTGGCACAACTCGAGAGGAAGGTGCGGAATCTAACGTGCCCTTGGTTTTCACCAAGAACCCCCGCAAGGAGGTATGGGCTCCACTGCAGGGGACACGCAGGTCGCGGTCCTTCACTGAGTCCTATAGCGAGGCACAGAATGAGAGTAGCCTGGTGAGCCGATTAGGTAATGTGCTGGCAACGAGGTACAAGGGAGAGTCCAGAAGAGAGGTCAGACAAGGCGGATCAATAACAGTCTGGAGCAAGAATCAACAAGGGAAAATCCAAACAATACGGGTAGTAGGGGCATAGCAATATCAGAGGTAGTCAGGCAAGCCAAATCACAGGAACGCTGGAGCTGGGAGGAAAACCTAATACTCTGGCACAGAAGGGAGGACAGGAACTGCCTTATATAGTATGGGCAGCCAATGAGAAGGAGAGAGGCGGCGACGCTGTCATCGGCCGCCGCCTGAGGTTAGAATAGCGTCCCATTGCTATGCAACGCATGTGTGGAAGCGCCGGCGGTCTGGCCCGGAAGTCTTACGTCTGGTTTCCTGGCAACCAAACGCACCGAGGGCGGAGACAAGTGACAGGCCCGAGGAAGCAGCGGGACGTTGCCTGATGAAAAATGAAAAATATACTAAATGACATATACAATCACATATAGAACACAAATATAATAATTAAAAAGCTTCAGTACTCTCACAGTTCCTTCGTGCAAATACAATTCAACCGTGGTTGAAAGCGTGAATGTACAAAATATTTTCTTCTCCTCCTGTCTTGTATCGAATCACTTCCTCGCCAACGTGGCAAAGCAAAAAACACATCATAGTATTACACATATTTCACAAAATTACTTCTGCTCAAAATTACCAAATCGTGAACATAACAAATTCATTTTTTTTTTTAAATGTTAAATAATGTGCGTATTTAAATACCATAAATGAAAACATAGATAATTTCATCTGCTCATATGTAATATAATCAGGTGTTTTACCCACAATAATAACAGTTCTCTGGTCTCTGCAGTATTTAGTATTGTTATTCTTAATTTTTAGATATTTAGTGTTTGTCCTCTCAAATTATTTAGTATTCTAGTATTTCAGCGTCAAAAAGAATTTAATACATAATATCTTTATTAGCAGAGAAAGAACTCTGGTTATGGGTGTAATCTCAACACAGAGATACACGTTAAAAAACTTTTGATCTCAGATTAAGGAGTTGAAAAGGGTGTGTGCTTTTTTTATTCATGGTATTTAAATACGCACATTATTTATAAACATTTAAGGATATATATATATATATATGTATATATATATATATATATATATATATATACATATATAATATTTATATTCTTTCAGTCTGTTACTTCCACGATTAATTTGGAGCAGAAGTAATTTTTTTAAATACGTGTTACACTAAGATGTATTTTTTGTTTTTTTATCTCATTGTATGTCACATTGGAGAGGAAGTGATTCGAAACAAGACAGGGGGAGAAGAAAATATTTTGTACATTCACAATTTAAACCACGGTTTTATTATTATTTTTGTATTGTATATGTCATGTTGTATATTTTTCATCTACTTTACATCTCATTAGCGCCATCTCTACTCCATTGTTGTCATATTATTAATTACTTTCCTTTATTAATAACTGTACTTTGGTCTCTCACCATTCACAGAATTATAGAATATATCAGCAGAACCTTGTAGCTCATCGGGTCTGCTCTTTTGTGTCCTGATAACACTAGATCATATTTGCTCCTTATATTGTTCCGAGATTTAGTGAAGCCTTGTGCGTTTCCCACACAAGTTTACATTCCTCTACTGTATTATTCTCTACCACCTCTGCTGCCCCTTTATTACCCCTTTTGGTCAATCTTCTTCAAATCCTACACCTGCTACCCTCCAGGCTTAGTCCATGTCCTCTTGTTCCAATACTTATCTTCCGCTGTATAATACTCCCCTTTTGTGCCTTGGTAAAACCCTTGATATATGTGAAAGCCTATATAATACTCCCCCTCGTCCTTTCTGTGCTCCAGGTGGTAGATATTAAAGCCTGCAGTATTTCCTGCTAAGCTTTGTGGTGTAGACCATGCACCAGTTTAGTTGCCTTCTTTGGACAATCTCTCATTTATTGAGGTCCTTCTGGAGATACGGCCTCCAGAACTGAGCACGACACTCTGGCTGTTGTTTCCCCAACGACTATATAGTGTCATCACCACCTCTCTACCGCTACTAATTGTTCTTCCAGTGTAACCTGACATCCTACTAGATGTCCCCATTGCTGCGTTACTTTGCCTGCTGAACTGCATATCCCCTGAAATGGTCATTCCTCGATCCCTCTCCTCCTCTGTTGATATTTTAATGCCATTTAATGCTACATTCTGTCTTTGAATTTTTGAGATCCAAGTACATGATGTTACATCTTTTGGCATTGAACTGTAGTTGCTACACTCTTCACTAGTCTTTTAATCTATCTAGATTATCAATCATTTTCCCCATAATGTATCCTGTTACATAATTGAGTAATTGCAAAAAAGGCAGACTTTACCTCCAGTTCCATTAGTAATATCACTAATAAAGGTATTAAAGAGGACTGCTCCAAGTACAAATCCTGGGATACCCTACTATATTAGGGTTCGTCAATACAAAAAGAGAAGTGCCGCATGTGAACAGTAGCTCTTTCCTTCTTTTCCTATTGCATATTTATATATTTTACTTCGAGAGCCGTTGAAAGTACATCTACATCCAAGTACATCTACAAATTAAGTATTATTTAAAATATTTACTTAAGGGTTTATTAAAGACCACCAGTTTCTCCTGTGTGTGGTGGGTCCTCCCCTCCCCTAGATCTAAATAAGGTTAGGTTACCCTCGACCTCTTCTGAATACATTCCATTTACTGCCGTCATCTGTGGTTCCACCACCGTCATATCCTCCCAACAACCAATGATTCCAATCCCCAGCGTTCCCATTTATTTATCAATCTTCCATGTGGGACCGTGTTACAGACCATACTAACATCCAGATATACTGCATCTACAGCTGCACCTTGATCAATTATCTTAGTCACTTAGTACAAAAAAATTAGTTTTGTTTCACAAGATCTCCCCCCCCCCCCCCCCCCCCGAGTAAATCTGTGCTGACAGTATATTGTAAATTGCTGGCTTTTAGATATGCTACAATTTATCTTTCAGTAGTGTTACCATTAATTTCTCAATCACGCTTTTCTCTTCTCTACTTCCAAACATTTGCTGTCTTATTAGCCGGGATTTTTGCCACATTCGGCGAAGATTGTCTCTCTCTGTAGCAGCAAACACAGCGGTTCTAACTGAAAGCGTTAGGTGCTCCTATAAAACATTATATTGTATGGAAATCGGATCTGTGCCCAGTTTGGCTACACATGTGGATGACCACATGAGCTGGTCCCTTGGCTGTTATGGTCGGCCAGTGACTTCAGATACCACAGAAACATAGACTTTGACGGCAGATGAGAACTGCTTGAACCATCTAGTCTGCCCATTTTTTTATTAACCTATGGTAACCTTAAACTGTATTTGGTCCTTTAAATCTTTGTAATGATATCCTTATGTCTATCCCAAGCATGTTTCAATTGCTCTACTGTATTATCCTCTACCACCTCTGATGGGAGGCTATTCCACTTATCCACTACCCTTTCCGTGAAGTAGTTTTTCCTCAAATATCCTCTGAACATACTTCCCCCCAGTGTCAGTACATGTCCTCGTGTTCTAATACTTCCCTTCCTTTGATGAATGTTTCCCTCCTGCACCTTGTTATAACCCTAGATATATATGAAAGTTTCTATCATGCTCCCATTTTACCTTCTCTGCTCCAAACTATACATATTAAGATCTTTGAGTCTTTCCAGGTAGGTTTTGTGCTGTAGACCATGCACCATTTTATTTGCACTTCTTTGTACATTCTCTAATGTATTTATATCCTTCTGGAGATATGGCCTCCAGAACTGAACACAGTATTCTAGATGAGGCCGTACCAATGACCTATACAGTGGTATTATTACTACTTTCTTTCTGCTACTGATTCCTCTCACTATGCAACCATCTGACTTGCCTTCCTCATTGCTTTGTTACATTGCTTACCTGCCTTTAGGTCACCTGAAATAGTGACTCCTAGATCCCTTTCAGGCTCAGTAGTTTCCATTATAGTGTCATTATTACTATATTTAGCCTTTTGGTTTTTGAAACCCAAGTGCATGATTTTGCATTTGTTTGCATTAAACTGTAGTTGCCACACTCTTGACCATTCCTCTGGCCTACCTAGATCATCAATTATTTGTTTTACCCCTCCTGGTGTGTCTACCCTGTTGCATATCTTTGTGTCATCTGCAAAAAGGCATACTTTCCCTTCAAACCATTTGCAATGTCACCAATAAAGATATTAAAAAGCACTGGTCCAAGTAAAGAACTTTGGGGTACTCCACTGGTAACCTTTCCTTCCAGTGAATGTACTCCAGTTACTATAACTCTCTGTTTTCTATCCTGCAACCAAGATCTTATCCATTCAACAATCATAGAATCCAATCCCAAACTTTCAAGTTTGTTTAACAGTCTACGATGTGGGACAGTGTCAAAAGCCTTACTAAAGTCTGTATAAGCTACATCTAAGGACCCCCTTGATCCATTACTTTAGCCACCCAGTCAAAATAGTCAATAAGATTTGTTTCTCCCAACCAGTAAATCCATGCTGTTTGCGATCCTGGAAGCTACTGGATTTTAGATATTCTACAACTATTTCTTTTAAGAGTGTTTCCATCAATTTCTCTACTACTGATGTAAGGCTCACTGATTGGTAGTTGTTCGCCTCTATCTTGTTTCCACCTTTGTGCAGTGGGACCACATTCTCTCTTTTCCAGTCCTCTGGAATTACTCCTGTAGCTTGTGACTGGTTGAATAATTCTGTTAATGGTGTTACCAGCACCCCTTTAAGCTGTTTTAGTATCTTTGGATGTATCCCATCTGGCCCCATTGATCTATCCCCTTCCAGTCTTGAGTGTTCTGTTAGGACCTTCTCCTCTGTAAATGTATTTTATCTACCTAATTTTTATGAGTATACTTGCAAAATATCAACAATACTGGCCCAATGGACTTCTCTGCCAGTTCCGAATCTACACAAATCTCTGCATGTTTAGATAACTAGCTCCTTTGCTGAGACAATAAAGAGGACAAAGGACATCGCCAACATGTACCCGTGTGACCTTCTTCTAGAAACTCATTTTGTAGGATGAACCCTGAGATTCCTGTGCTCTTGTGGACGAGCCATCCCAGACCAGGAATGTCCGTCTTTGTCTTATGATAACACATCATGACCTTGCCAGTGACGTCTGCATATCAGTCCGGACGCATCTGATCTTATCAGAATCTGATCAGTTCAAAGTAAATCCATTCACCAGCTAATGTATTCAATCCAGTGGCCAAAGCTTTATCTGGTGATGTAACAGGTTCATTAGGGAAATAGGTCAGTAATTCTTAGCATATCAATCTGAAGTTTCGGAATGGGAACTTTTGTATCTGTATTTAGATGTGGGGCGAGGTCCTCATTATATAAGTGTTAAATGATTTGTGACTTCATTAAGCTATTGACTTTAACATAATTTAAACAAGGATGGCACAATGCTGGCGACTTAATTCACATTATTCTCAGCATTATATTAGGACAGGTAAAAAGAAATCCCATTACTCGGACAGAACTTGATAGTTACTATGCAGACAAGAAAAATCTGCTCTCTATTATGTCTGAGCAACAGAAACCGACAAAGTGTTCTTCAATAGATTTACTAACAAAAAGTCTGCTGTGTATTGTCATCATCAGCTATTTATATAGTGCTACTAATTCTGCAGCGCTGTACAGAGATCTCACTCACATCAGTCCCTGCACCATTGGAGCTTACAGTCTAAATTCCCTAACACACACACATGCAGACAGAGAGAGACTAGGGTGCATAGGAGAAAATCTCTCCCCCAATGATATCATTTCTGGGAAGCTCCTGCAACATACAGCCATTAATATATCATACAAGGTGGAGGAGAGATGTGGGGGAGATGGAAGAGAGGAGTAGAGGGATGGGTGGGAGAGAGGAAAAGAGGGGTGGGATGGGAGAGAGGAGAAGAGATTCGGGGGATATTGGAGAGGAGAGAAGTGATGTGGGAAAGGGGAGAAGAGGGATGGTGTAGATGTGAGAGGGGAGAAGAGATGTGGGAGAGGGGAGAAGAGGGATTGGGTAGATGTGAGAGGGGAGAAGAGATGTGGGAGAGGAGAGAAGAGGGATTGGGTAGATGTGGGAGAGGGGAGAAGAGATGTGGGAGAGGGGAGAAGAGATGTGGGAGAGGGGAGCAGTGATGTGGGAGAGGGGAGAAGAGGGATGGGGTAGATGTTGAGAGGGGAGAAGAGGAATGGGGTAGATGTGAGAGGGGAGAATAGATGTGGGAGAGGGGAGAAGAGGTATTGGGTAGATGTGAGAGGGGAGAAGAGGGATTGGGTAGATGTGGGAGAGGGGAGAAGAGATGTGGGAGAGGGGAGCAGTGATGTGGGAGAGGGGAGAAGAGGGATGGGGTAGATGTTGAGAGGGGAGGAGGGATGTGGGAGAGGGGAGAAGAGATGTGGGAAAGGGGAGCAGTGATGTGGGAGAGGGGAGAAGAGGGATGGGGTAGATGTGAGAGGGGAGAAGAGATGTGGAGAAGAGGGGAGAAAAGGAATGGGGTAGATGTGAGAGGGGAGAATAGATGTGGGAGAGGGGAGAAGAGGGATTGGGTAGATGTGAGAGGGGAGAAGAGATGTGGGAGAGGGGAGAAGAGGGATTGGGTAGATGTGGGAGAGGGGAGAAGAGGGATGGGGTAGATGTTGAGAGGGGAGAAGAGATGTGGGAGAGGGGAGAAGAGATGTGGAGGAGAGGGGAGAAGAGGGATGGTGTAGATGTTGAGAGAGGAGAAGAGATGTGGGAGAGGGGAGAAGAGGGATGGGGTAGATGTGAGAGGGGAGAAGAGATGTGGGGTGAGAGGGGAGAAGAGATGTGGGAGAGGGGAGAAGAGGGATGGGGTAGATGTGAGAGGGTAGAAGAGATGTGGAGGAGAGGGGAGAAGAGGAATGGGGTAGATGTGAGAGGGAAGGAGAGATGTGGGAGAGGGGATAAGAAATGGGGGGGGCGGGATGGGAGAGAGAAGAAGAGGGGCTCGGTGTCCTGAGATCTAGAAATAGACACAAGCTGTTATTTATCCTCCTTACAAACAGAGCGCCGCCCTTCCCCTGAAATAACAGGTGATTGTGTTGTGTGCTCACAGCAGCAGAGACCCGTGAGTTATTCTCAGACTGTTTGTACAATCGCTGGGTGGTGACGGATGAATGAGTGTAACTGGCACGATGCAGGTGGCCGTCTCATCTAGGACAATGAGAAGATGGGAGCAGCCCCCCAGGTGGAGGCAGTGACCCTGAATATCGGCAGACTTCCTTTCTGGGGCTGCATTGTTCATCAATGTGAAAACATTTCTTAAACATATTCTGTTTTATACAGTCACGACAACAAGCATTGTGCACATGTGTTTAACAGGTCATATATGTGTGAGAGGTCACAGGATAGAGTTAGTGATGAGAGGTAGAAGGGGGTTCCTGTAAGGAATTACTTGTAGGAACACAGTTCATCTGTTTCGTGTGTGAACCAAACTAAATGCAATTTGGGGATGTTTCTGGTCAGTATCCATGAGATGTTCTGCAGAATATTTATCTATATATATATTAAAGTGTAAAGATCATCTGTAAGCACAGACAGCAAACACAGAGAAACTCCTGAATAATATTATTATCACACGAAATATATTCAATGTTTACATGCTACTAACACAGGTTCTGCTCCCTCTAATGACTTATTCAAGAATTTTTGAACCAGGATGACACTCACTCTCTCTCTATGACGTGTGTGTATATGTATGTACATGTGTATATGTGTATATATATATATATATATATATATATATATATATATATTGGTAAAAATAATTATAATTAACAATGGCGCTCAAATCAGAATTGTAAGTCAATATCAAATGTCCAAAAACACCTTCAACACTTCCTCCATAAGAGGTGGCAGCCTACCTTCAAAATGCCAGATGGACATCCATCAGAGGCTATCCAGTTTACATATCCATATGTCCCACTGATTTCTGATTGTCCCACTGGCTATACTGAGTAGAATTCTGTATGGACCCACTGTAGATAAAGTACTGCTAACAGTATACCCAATACTTATGGATCACAGATAAGCATATATTATTATTACCATTTATTTATATAGTGCCACAAATTTCGCAGCATTGTACAGAGAACTTACTCACATCAGTTCCTGCCCCATTTGGGCTTACATTCTAAATTCCCTAACACACACACACACACACGTCAATTTGTTAGCAGCCAATTAACCTACCAGTATGTTTTGGGGTTTTTTTGGAGTGTGGGAGGAAACCGGAGCACTCGGAGGAAACCCACGCAAACACAGGGAGAACATACAAACTCCTCACAGATAAGGCCATGGTTGGGAATAGAACTCATGACCCCAGTGCTGTAAGGCAGAAGTGCTAACCACTTAGCCACCGTGCTATATTGTGAGTGTGCATTTTCTGGGTGATGTTGAATAAATTTTTTGTGCAAAAATACTACACCATATGGCATTTCTAGTCCCATATTATATACTTGCTGAGAGGAGAGGGTAAGCTGCACGACCAAGAAGTGACACACACAGATTAGCTGTCTTTATATCTACATTGGATCTACCAGGATGAGTTGATGCTGTTTACACGAAGCCAATATACAGATAAGCTGCATTTCCTATTTTTTCTGGTACGCTGCTACACGGTGTTCTATATAAAATTATCACTGGTGTAATTATTATTCTACACTATTCTTTGGTTTCTTCTCTCTGTCTTTATGTTCATACATGGTTGAAGATGGTGGAAGCTATGCGGTATTGATATACCGATCATCATGTGATGAGCCTTAAAGTCTTCTTTCATCTGGTACGCATATATCACAATATTGGTGATACTTCCCAGAGGATACTGCACTTGTGTTCCTTCTGCTTGAATTTACACACACACACACACACACACTATATATATATATATATATATATATATATATATATATCTATCTACTATATAAAAGCCTAGTGGCATGTGTCTGTGTGTGGAAAAAAAAAACCCCAAGCTGCAGCGCCACCTGCTGGGCGAAGTTATACACTGACCTACTAAATTCTTAGTGTGTGTGGGGAAAAAACTCAGAAAGGGCTGAAATTTGCTGCAGCGCCACCTGCTGGGCGGAGTTATACACTGACAATAAATTTTTAGTGTGTGTGGGGAAAAAAACTCAGAAAGGGCTGAAATTTGGTATACTAAGATGTTTTTAATTTGTTAATTGTTAAAAGTGTTTATAAAGATTTTAAAAAAATATATATATATTTCTTGAAGGAGAAGTGACAGTGGGGAGTGGTTGGTGGTTGCCGGGGGTGACAGAGCGAGAGGAGTGTGATACTCAGGACCGCTGAGAGAGATCCCTGTGTCTGGATAGACATCTGGATATATGTGGCGATAAAGATGAAGGATGAGGTGATAGAGAAAAATGATGAGGTGGTGACATGTGGACAAAACCACGTTAAAAAAGGGCGCTTGCGTCGGGAAGTAACGCTCTTCCCCTGAGGAGGCCTGGGCTAGGCCCAAATGCATGACAAGAACCTTTTTAACACCTTAAGTAGCTTGATTTGACTAGAATGCATGAGTATCATGCACGGGTTAACTTGTGTATATATATATATATATATATATATATATATATATATATATAAAATCACACGCAATAAAGAGAGTGAGTGTGTCACACTGGTTCACACATTCTGTGATAACATATTACAATAGGGCAATGTTTTTTATTGGGCAGAATAGATCACTATATGAAGTATATCGACTTTTGGTGAGAGAATATCTCCCCACAGTCTTGAATAATTTTGCAGACTGTCCCAATTTTGGAGGTCAAAAGATTCCAGAAAAGGAGTGGTAGCGACGTTGATGGTTGGGGCAGATCGGAGCCATAGCCAAATTTGTCCAAACTTTCTAAATGGCAATGTACTGGGGAACGTTTTGGTTCAGTAAAGATTGTGCCCCCCCTTCCTCAAGCTATGAGCCAGATTTACATAGTACTTAATTCCTTGGGTTATGCCAGCACTGCCACAACTACACCAGCACCATCCATATGATTATGCCAGCACTGCCACCTCATTGATAGTGAAATGTGCTGAAGGCAGAAGGGACAATACCTGTGGATAGGAGATGGCTGAATAATTTGGTAAAGGCAGAGACCAGTGAGGCGGAGAGGGTGCGCAGTAGATTAGAAGGTTAGATCTGCAGGACAAGTCATGGGGAGGTGTGTATAAGGATAAAGCTGCAGGGGGTACGGGGGGGGGGTGAGGTATGCATGGAGGGGGCTAACATCATTTCATGCCCAATTGTAACAGTTTCTTTCTTTGAAGCTGCCTGCATTGTCCTGGGCACTATATGGCTGCTGTTGAAGCATGGGGGGACAGAGTTAATCAGGGAAATGTGGAGGACTGGCAGTGGGGATCGGGGGGTGGTGAAGAGAAGAGAAGATTGTTTAACCAAAGTGACACCACATTAGAGATGGGCAGGTCCACGTACAGGATTACATTCCACATAATATATTATTAAACATTTATATGTACTATGGTATAGCATATTAAACAGCCCATCTGGTAAACAACGCGTTTCAGCATTGAGTCAGCAGTTGTAAATCCACCAATAAACATTTTACAGGATGTTCCCGGATGTTGTGATTTATTTCAGTTGTTATTCATGTCACTGATGGTAAACCTTAACCTCAGGATAATGTATTAATAATGCTTCACTTTCAGTCACTATTAAACCCCACACCCCATGAAGAGTGATGCTGGAAGTCCCACAGCCCACCCATCACCTCCATACAACATAGACCACCCTCCACCCTCCTCTACCACAAATAACCTCCATCACCTCCATATAACATAGACCACTCCACCTCCTTTGTTATAAATCTGTCCATACCATCCAAATGCTTATAACACAGCTATCCTCCACCTCCATATAACAAAGACCACCCTCCACCTCCATATAACACAGCCAACCTCCATCACCTTTAGACAACATATACCACCATCTACCTTCTTCTACCACAGCCAACCTCCATTGTCTTTGTACAACATAGACCACCATCTACCTTCTTCTACCATAGCCAACCTCCATTATCTTCATACTACATAGACCACCATCTACCTTCTTCTACCATAGCCAACCTCCATTGTCTTCGTACAACATAGACCACCATCTACCTTATTCTACCATAGTCAACCTCCATTGTCTTCATACAACATAGACCACCATCTACCTTCTTCTACCATAGCCAATCTCCATTGTCTTCGTACAACATAGACCACCATCTACCTTCTTCTACCACAGCCAACTTCCATCACCTTCATACAACATAGACCACCATCTACCTTCTTCTACCACAGCCAACCTCCATTGTCTTCATACAACATAGACCACCATCTACCTTCTTCTACCATAGCCAACCTCCATTGTCTTCATACAACATAGACCACCATCTACCTTTTTCTACCATAGCCAACATCCATTGTCTTCATACAACATAGACCACCATCTACCTTCTTCTACCACAGCCAACCTCCATTGTCTTTGTACAACATAGACCACCATCTACCTTCTTCTACCATAGCCAACCTCCATTATCTTCATACTACATAGACCACCATCTACCTTCTTCTACCATAGCCAACCTCCATTGTCTTCGTACAACATAGACCACCATCTACCTTATTCTACCATAGTCAACCTCCATTGTCTTAATACAACATAGACCACCATCTACCTTCTTCTACCATAGCCAATCTCCATTGTCTTCGTACAACATAGACCACCATCTACCTTCTTCTACCACAGCCAACTTCCATCACCTACATACAACATAGACCACCATCTACCTTCTTCTACCACAGCCAACATCCATTGTCTTCATACAACATAGACCACCATCTACCTTCTTCTACCATAGCCAACCTCCATTGTCTTCATACAACATAGACCACCATCTACCTTTTTCTACCATAGCCAACATCCATTGTCTTCATACAACATAGACCACCATCTACCTTCTTCTACCACAGCCAACCTCCATTGTCTTTGTACAACATAGACCACCATCTACCTTCTTCTACCATAGCCAACCTCCATTATCTTCATACTACATAGACCACCATCTACCTTCTTCTACCATAGCCAACCTCCATTGTCTTCATACAACATAGACCACCATCTACCTTTTTCTACCATAGCCAACATCCATTGTCTTCATACAACATAGACCACCATCTACCTTCTTCTACCACAGCCAACCTCCATTGTCTTTGTACAACATAGACCACCATCTACCTTCTTCTACCATAGCCAACCTCCATTATCTTCATACTACATAGACCACCATCTACCTTCTTCTACCATAGCCAACCTCCATTGTCTTCGTACAACATAGACCACCATCTACCTTATTCTACCATAGTCAACCTCCATTGTCTTAATACAACATAGACCACCATCTACCTTCTTCTACCATAGCCAATCTCCATTGTCTTCGTACAACATAGACCACCATCTACCTTCTTCTACCACAGCCAACTTCCATCACCTACATACAACATAGACCACCATCTACCTTCTTCTACCACAGCCAACATCCATTGTCTTCATACAACATAGACCACCATCTACCTTCTTCTACCATAGCCAACCTCCATTGTCTTCATACAACATAGACCACCATCTACCTTTTTCTACCATAGCCAACATCCATTGTCTTCATACAACATAGACCACCATCTACCTTCTTCTACCACAGCCAACCTCCATTGTCTTTGTACAACATAGACCACCATCTACCTTCTTCTACCATAGCCAACCTCCATTATCTTCATACTACATAGACCACCATCTACCTTCTTCTACCATAGCCAACCTCCATTGTCTTCGTACAACATAGACCACCATCTACCTTATTCTACCATAGTCAACCTCCATTGTCTTAATACAACATAGACCACCATCTACCTTCTTC
The DNA here is from genome assembly GCF_038048845.1 of Mixophyes fleayi. Classification (NCBI taxonomy): domain Eukaryota; kingdom Metazoa; phylum Chordata; class Amphibia; order Anura; family Limnodynastidae; genus Mixophyes; species Mixophyes fleayi. Next base: position 11,169,915 of record NC_134403.1, read on the forward strand.
TACCATAGCCAATCTCCATTGTCTTCGTACAACATAGACCACCATCTACCTTCTTCTACCACAGCCAACTTCCATCACCTACATACAACATAGACCACCATCTACCTTCTTCTACCACAGCCAACATCCATTGTCTTCATACAACATAGACCACCATCTACCTTCTTCTACCATAGCCAACCTCCATTGTCTTCATACAACATAGACCACCATCTACCTTTTTCTACCATAGCCAACATCCATTGTCTTCATACAACATAGACCACCATCTACCTTCTACTACCACAGCCAACCTCCATTGTCTTCATACAACATAGACCACCATCTACCTTCTTCTACCACAGCCAACCTCCATCTCCTTCAGACAACAACCCACTCATCATTTACTTATAACTCTGTCCGTACCGTTCAACTGCTTATAACACAGTTGTCCTCCACCTACATAAAAGTTCAGCCCAACCACCACCTTTTTATACCACAGTGAATCCCTATCACCTTCATTCAACATAGACCACCAACTCATGTATCCTGTCATTCACCAGGTGCAACCTGTTCCTCATTACTTTTGTATCATTATATGATGTATGATACTTATAATATGGATGGATGGACACTTTATAATAAAGCTCATCCCTCCCCACCTTCTTAGACCTCTCCTCATATCTCACTCAGCACACTGCGTGGTAATAAGCTGTACGTGAAATGCGTGGATAGCCTCTGAATGCGATCATGAGTTATACGTAAGGAAAAGATGAAGCTCATTCGCATAGTACCTGGGCTCCCAGCATGCAATGGGTTTCATCCAGCCATACAAATAATATAACGTAAGATGAGACCAGTAAAAGAAACATCATGGAAATAGCAACATATTAGTTTCAGTTCCAATCACATAATACTGACTAAATGTTTCTCCATTTTACTAATCAATTCATAGCTAACAATGTTGTTACTTCATTTTGTTATTGCTCATTGTATATGATTATATGATTCATTAAGCAGTAGTTTATTTTATCTCTATATCTATATCTATATTTATATAATGTATAATCATCTGTAGCAGGTAGATTGCTATATATTTCATTTAATTATAGTTTCGGAAGGAAATCCTTTAACACAATGAAGGTACAGCTGCTGGTAAAGTAATACTAAAGCTGTATAAGTAGCTCAGAGAGAGAATGAAGGGAAGAACAGATCTGCTTCAGATGACACTATGAGCCTGTACTCTACTCCATATTTCTCGCTGTCGCTGGGGAAGACATAAAGGGGACTATTTACTGTTAATCACAATTTTGTACTGGTAATAATCATCAGTCATCACAGTGATGAGAGATGAATTAACGGGATGATTTACTATTATAGTCATGTCTGGACAGCGCGTCCGATAGCAGGCTGGTCCAGAGAAGACTTTTTACTAAAGACCGCTCCAGGTTCTGACCTGGATTCTTTACTGTACATGCACAGAGGTCATTATCATTAAACAACGCAGGGGAGAGCAGCAAGTCTTCCAGAAAGGGATCAGAAGATCCCTCTACCACAGTGCTCTCACTATAGGATTGAATGGCTAACTTCATCTTCAGATGAGGATCAGGGTCAGGCTCCGATAAGATAAGCTTTGTGGACCTTGATAAAGTTGCCCAAACCACAGACCCCATAGAGTATTATGGGGACTGCTGGATGGGCAGCATGGTGGCTCAGTGGTTACCACTTCTGCCTCACAGCACTGGAGTCATGAGTTCAATTCCCGACCATGACCTTATCTGTGAGGAGTTTGTATGTTCTCGCCGTGTTTGCGTGGGTTTCCTCCGGGTGCTCCGGTTTCCACCCACACTCCAGAAACATACTGGTAGGTTAATTGGCTGCTAACAAATTGACCCTAGTCTGTGTGTGTGTGTGTGTGTTAGTGAACTTAGATTGTAAGCTCCAATGGGGCAGGGACTGATGTGAGTGAGTTCTCTGTACAGCGCTGCGGAATTAGTGGCGCTATATAAATAAATGATGATGATGATGATGGTGCAGTAATTTGCTTTAAACTTATCTTAAATGGCCATTTTCCAAAAACTGCGCAGAAAAAGCAGTTTTCGCATGGTTTAGGTCTTGATAAGTAGGCCCCAAAGTCAGCTGGTTGGAATACCTTAATCTCTTTGTATTGTCTGGTAACTATGTTAAGAAAAAGGGTCCAGGCTTTTAACAACCAGGTCACCATGTAAGTTGTCAGGTACAAGAAGGATCATTAGAAAAGAAAGAGAACAAGGGTTGTACTCCAGTCCTCTACCAAACATCAAACAGTTAAAACATAACCTTTATTGGTAATCTATGAAGCTCTCGTACATGGTCAGAATTTAGGCGAAATATTAAAAATGATGATAGAGTGAAAAAGTAAGAAAAGATGTGAATAAAAATTAGACCCGGGGGAGGGGCTGGTCACAAATGACCAAGGCTCATATCATCTTGAGTAGTGGTTTGGTATGTGACAATGATTTATTAGCAATGGTACGGGGTCAATTGACAACATGTATAAGCTCTTTAGGACAGGAAAGGGTCACTATCCTTATCATAGGGATCATAGCATTTGAGAAAAATATAAATAATTGAACACTTGAATTGCTACAAGAGGCTGTATTGCCCAATCCCATAAGGATGTTTAAACAGATTTGCTGAATGAAGGTGCGATCTGAGAAAATGCGAGAAGGGTTCAAAACCCCTTGAGGAGAGATGCTCTCTCTTTTCTAATGATTTGATTCATGTTGCACGTAGCACCCCCTCCATTGTGGTTACAGATCACGTAACCAAAGAAGATGGTCCATAACTTGGTGCGGAACTACTTTTCTCGTCCCAGGTACAAGAAGGAGAAAACTAAGGAAAGATGCCATAGATGGAGGATAGCAAAGAAGTTGTGGGATACTGCAAAATAAAAGCAGAAAAATAGGTAACTGCAGAAATCACAAAGCAAGAAAGACACAGCTGGAACTGAGATAGTTGTAAAAGTTTCTTCCAGCACCTGTGTGTTACCCCCGCACTACTGTTACTGTCCAATAGGTGTCTCCGAGAGAATAAACTGAGGATATAGTTAGGTGCAGATTAGATTTCTTTCATTCTGTCAACAGGCTCACACTGGGTAGTTCATTGTGTAATAACTTTTATGTTGAGCTGTGTAGTTATCTCAGAATACAGACATAACACATAACACATCTTGCATGTGAGACCAACATGAGAACAAAACTAGAACATTCCATGTACAACACACATTACCTTGTACATTGCTGTAACACAGAGTGACAACACTGTAACACATATACAACTGTAGACCAACTTATTAGTGCCGTCAAAAAGGGCTATTGTATCTCTAAAGTGCTACCTATGGGCATCCAGCGACATTACCCAAATCACATCTACTGAGGGAGTGACGAGAGAGTTGTGGAGAGAGCTGCGAGGTGGACAATATGTCTGATTGGGGGTATGTTAGAATCATGATCTGTGAGTTCAGGTTCTTTGTAAAGGAACAAAGATGGACACACGCGGGGAACAAGAACTGTATTTAGTATGTATGGAACAAACATAAATATGAGTCGTCTGTAACACATCCAAACACAGGAACAACAAGGAATATACACAGATACAGGATGAAGAGAACACAGAAGAGGTGACACATGAGCTCAAATTGTTCAGCCACCATTTCCTTGCCTGCAGCATATATATTCCTGGTACGTACACATCCCTCTATCACTATTACACCTCTTCATGGTACGTACACAGCTCCCTATCACTATTACACCTCTTCCTGGTACGTACACATCCCTCTATCACTATTACACCTCTTCATGGTACGTACACATCTCCCTATCACTATTACACCTCTTCATGGTACGTACACATCTCCCTATCACTATTACACCTCTTCATGGTACGTACACATCTCCCTATCACTATTATACCTCGTCTCACTGCATACACATCTCCCTATCACTATTACACCTCTTCATGGTATGTACACAGCTCCCTATCACTATTATACCTCTTCATGGTACGTACACATCTCCCTATCACTATTACACCTCTTCATGGTACGTACACATCCCTCCATCACTATTACACCTCTTCATGGTACGTACACATCCCTCTATCACTATTACACCTCTTCATGGTACGTACACATCCCTCTATCACTATTATACCTCTTCATGGTACGTACACAGCTCCCTATCACTATTACACCTCTTCATGGTACGTACACATCTCCCTATCACTATTACACCTCTTCATGGTATGTACACAGCTCCCTATCACTATTACACCTCTTCATGGTACGTACACATCTCCCTATCACTATTATACCTCTTCATGGTACGTACACATCCCTCTATCACTATTATACCTCTTCATGGTACGTACACATCCCTCTATCACTATTATACCTCTTCATGGTACGTACACATCTCCCTATCACTATTATACCTCTTCATGGTACGTACACATCTCCCTATCACTATTGTACCTCGTCCCACTGCATACACATCTCCCTATCACTATTACACCTCTTCATGGTACGTACACATCTCCCTATCACTATTACATCTCTTCATGGTAGGTACACAGCTCCCTATCACTATTACATCTCTTCATGGTACGTACACATCTCCCTATCACTATTACATCTCTTCATGGTAGGTACACAGCTCCCTATCACTATTACACCTCTTCATGGTACGTACACAGCTCCCTATCACTATTACATCTCTTCATGGTACGTACACATCTCCCTATCACTATTACATCTCTTCATGGTACGTACAAAGCTCCCTATCACTATTACATCTCTTCATGGTACGTACACATCTCCCTATCATTATTACATCTCTTCATGGTACGTACAAAGCTCCCTATCACTATTACATCTCTTCATGGTACGTACACAGCTCCCTATCACTATTACACCTCTTCATGGTACGTACACAGCTCCCTATCACTATTACACCTCTTCCTGGTACGTACACATCTCCCTATCACTATTACACCTCTTCCTGGTACGTACACATCTCCCTATCACTATTACACCTCTTCATGGTACGTACACATCTCCCTATCACTATTACATCTCTTCATGGTACGTACACAGCTCCCTATCACTATTACGCCTCTTCATTGTACGTACACATCTCCCTATCACTATTACACCTCTTCATGGTACGTACACAGCTCCCTATCACTATTACACCTCTTCATGGTACGTACACATCTCCCTATCACTATTACACCTCTTCATTATTATTATTATTATTAATTTTTATTTATAAGGCGCCTCAAGGCGTCCGCAGCGCCGTGGCGCCTACATGGTACGTACACATCTCCCTATCACTATTACACCTCTTCATGGTACATACACATCTCCCTATCACTATTACACCTCTTCATGGTACGTACACATCTCCCTATCACTATTGTACCTCGTCCCACTGCATACACATCTCCCTATCACTATTACACCTCTTCATGGTACGTACACATCTCCCTATCACTATTACATCTCTTCATGGTAGGTACACAGCTCCCTATCACTATTACATCTCTTCATGGTACGTACACATCTCCCTATCACTATTACATCTCTTCATGGTAGGTACACAGCTCCCTATCACTATTACACCTCTTCATGGTACGTACACAGCTCCCTATCACTATTACATCTCTTCATGGTACGTACACATCTCCCTATCACTATTACATCTCTTCATGGTACGTACAAAGCTCCCTATCACTATTACATCTCTTCATGGTACGTACACATCTCCCTATCACTATTACATCTCTTCATGGTACGTACAAAGCTCCCTATCACTATTACATCTCTTCATGGTACGTACACAGCTCCCTATCACTATTACACCTCTTCATGGTACGTACACAGCTCCCTATCACTATTACACCTCTTCCTGGTACGTACACATCTCCCTATCACTATTACACCTCTTCCTGGTACGTACACATCTCCCTATCACTATTACACCTCTTCATGGTACGTACACATCTCCCTATCACTATTACATCTCTTCATGGTACGTACACAGCTCCCTATCACTATTACGCCTCTTCATTGTACGTACACATCTCCCTATCACTATTACACCTCTTCATGGTACGTACACAGCTCCCTATCACTATTACACCTCTTCATGATACGTACATATCTCCCTTTCACTATTACACCTCTTCATGGTACGTACACATTTTCCTATCACTATTACACCTCTTCATGATACGTACATATCTCCCTTTCACTATTACACCTCTTCATGGTACGTACACAGCTCCCTATCACTATTACACCTCTTCATGATACGTACATATCTCCCTATCACTATTACACCTCTTCATGGTACGTACACAGCTCCCTATCACTATTACACCTCTTCATGATACGTACATATCTCCCTTTCACTATTACACCTCTTCATGGTACGTACACAGCTCCCTATCACTATTACACCTCTTCATGATACGTACATATCTCCCTTTCACTATTACACCTCTTCATGGTACGTACACATTTTCCTATCACTATTACATCTCTTCTTGGTACGTACACAGCTCCCTATCACTATTACACCTCTTCATGGTACGCACACATTTCCCTATCACTATTACATCTCTTCATGGTACGTACACAGCTCCCTATCACTATTACGCCTCTTCATTGTATGTACACATTGTACCCTTTCACTACAGCCCCATCAATATTATACCCCATCCTGAGGAACGCTGACCCGGTATATACACAGCCAGGTATATACATTTATATACGTTGGAATGGCCAGTGCTATAATTTGAGGAAATATTAATGTCACACTCCTAGATGAGAAGATAAGAGCACAATACACGATCTGATTTACGAACAAATTGATGATTTAAACAATATCGCTCTTTAGATACTAATCCAAACTTGTTATCTCCTAGAAGAACATGGACCAGGATGAGGTGGATTGTACTTACCCATTAATACTTATTTCTTGTAGGTCGCCCTTTCCTGTTACCTATTACTGTCTGGTCCTGATTCCTTATTGTCCTTAGTAAGTCAGTAGTGGAGCAGATTGATCGGTCCCTCTGATGTTCTTGGGGTTCCTGGTTACAGAAGACGGCTCCTATTGATTTGTGTCACTGTATTTCCTCTTTAGATTGGTTCTTGTTGTGATTTGTATCCCCAGTTCTTCTTGTCTTTGTAGTTTTTATAGGGTCTCGAGAACAGAATTCCCTGTCCCGTAATATACATGAAAGGATGCTCTCTCCAATGTTTTTTTCATTAGTTAGTAGGATGTCTCTCTTATAGTTTAGTCTCATTAGACATCAGGGTGTCTCTAGTGAATGTTTCATCAGATGGTAGAATGACTTTCTACAATGTTCCTCTAATTACATAGTAGGCTGTCTATCCTCAGTGGGTCTCGTTGAATATATGTGCTTCTAGTGTGTCTCCAATTTGAGGATATATATACATCTTGCAGTCTAAAAGAAGCATCACTCTTACAGACTTCAGCTACAACGTGAAGTGTCTGTCTCACAAAATAGGTGCTGTCTCTCTTACAGGCTGTTTCTAAAGGGAGAACTGTCTCTACAAGATGATCTCTCTCACACACAAGCTATTGCTGTAGCATGAAATACATATTCACAGGATGCTTCTAAAAGATGCTGCGTACCTCACAAGCTGTCTCTCACAGGCTGTCTGAATATGATGTTGTCTCACGGGGAGGAAGGGTGTCTCTGGCAGGCTGTCTAATTGGGATGAAGGGTGTCTCTGGCAGGCTGTCTCATTAGGATAAGGGTGTCTCTTGCAGGCTGTCTCATTGGGATGAAGTGTGTCTCTGGCAAGCTGTCTCACTGGGATGAAGTGTGTCTCTGACAGGCTGTCTCGCTGGGATGAAGTGTGTATCTGGCAGGCTGTCTCACTGGGATGAAGTGTGTTTCTGTCAGGTTGTCTCACTGGGATGAAGTGTGTCTCTGACAAGCTGTCTCACTGGGATGAAGTGTGTCTCTGACAAGCTGTCTCATTGGGATGAAGAGTCTCTGGCAGGCTGTCTCATTAGGATGAAGTGTGTCTCTGACAGGCTGTCTCACTGGGATGAAGTGTGTCTCTGACAGGCTGTCTCACTGGGATGAAGTGTGTATCTGGCAGGCTGTCTCACTGGGATGAAGTGTGTTTCTGGCAGGCTGTCTCACTGGCATGAAGTGTGTCTCTGACAAGCTGTCTCATTGGGATGAAGAGTCTCTGGCAGGCTGTCTCATTGGGATGAAGAGTCTCTGACAGGCTCTCATTGAGATGAAGTTTAGCGTGAAGTGTAAAGAATCTGTCAGACCTGTCGCTCCTGTAGCAGTGGGAGGGGCTCCCAAAATATATCATCTATTTATATGCAGCTCGTTAATCCCGTAACACTCCACTCTCCACCCTCTTACCTGTCTCACATACATTATCTCTTCCCCCACCCCAAATGTCTCTTTTTATCCTGCTTAATATGTGGCAGTGGGCGTCTCGCTTATTAATAGTAATTATCTTTCTGTGAGACGAGTTCTACAAGTATTACAAAACTATAAACCACTCATCCTACCTGTTGTGTGAGTGACTGGGGTCACAGCACCTCTCTGTATTCAGTACTGCAGCTCACCTGTGTGGTCCCAGTGTTCAAATGGGTGGGGCTAGAATTCCGTGCAGCCAATCATCAGAGTATAGCAGGAGATGAGTAATGTGTCAGTGAGGACAGGGCTGCATGTGACAGGAGCAGTGACATGATGTGAGGAGGGGAATGGAGGCAGCAGGAAGCCACAGACTGAGAGTTATATAGTGGAAGGAGCAGGGTCCCCAGCAGCACAGAGTATATCAGGAGATGAGTGATGTGTTAGTGAGAACAGGGCTGCATGTGACAGGAGCAGTGACATGATGTGAGGAGGGGAATGGAGGCAGCAGGAAGCCACAGACTGAGAGTTATATAGTGGAAGGAGCAGGGTCCCCAGCAGCACAGAGTATATCAGGAGATGAGTGATGTGTTAGTGAGAACAGGGCTGCATGTGACAGGGGCAATGACATGATGTGAGGAGGGGGATGGAGGCAGCAGGAAGCCACAGACTGAGAGTTATATAGTGGAAGGAGCGGGGTCCTCCAGCAGCACAGAGTATATCAGGAGATGAGTGATGTGTTAGTGAGGACAGGGCTGCATGTGACAGGGGCAGTGACATGATGTGAGTAGGGGAATGGAGGCAGCAGGAAGCCACAGACAGAGTTATATAGTAGAAGGAGCAGGGTCCCCAGCAGCACAGAGTATATCAGGAGATGAGTGATGTGTTAGTGAGAACAGGGCTGCATGTGACAGGGGCAATGACATGATGTGAGGAGGGGGATGGAGGCAGCAGGAAGCCACAGACTGAGAGTTATATAGTGGAAGGAGCAGGATCCCCCAGCAGCACAGAGTATATCAGGAGATGAGTGATGTGTTAGTGAGAACAGGGCTGCATGTGACAGGGGCAATGACATGATGTGAGGAGGGGGATGGAGGCAGCAGGAAGCCACAGACTGAGAGTTATATAATGGAAGGAGCGGGGTCCTCCAGCAGCACAGAGTATATCAGGAGATGAGTGATGTGTTAGTGAGGACAGGGCTGCATGTGACAGGGGCAGTGACATGATGTGAGGAGGGGAATGGAGGCAGCAGATAGCCAGACTGAATTATATAGTGGAAGGAGCAGGGTCCCCCAGCAGCACAGAGTATATCAGGAGATGAGTGATGTGTTAGTGAGGACAGGGCTGCATGTGACAGGGGCAGTGACATGATGTGAGGAGGGGAATGGAGGCAGCAGGAAGCCACAGACTGAGTTATATAGTGGAAGGAGAAGGGTCACCCAACAGCACAGAGTATATTAGGAGATGAGTGATGTGTTAGTGAGGACAGGGCTGCATGTGACAGGGGCAGTGACATGATGTGAGGAGGGGAATGGAGACTGCAGGAAGCCACAGACTGAGAGTTATAGACTCTAAATCTATGGTTTCTATCCAGCTAGTGAAAAAAAGTCATAGGTATAACAACTTTTGCTACTGGAGGAGACTCCAGTGTACGTAGCATGTTTTCTGCTTGGGATGTACAGTCATGGCCAAAAGTTTTGAGAATGACACAAATATTATTTTTCACAAAGTCTGCTGCCTTAGTTTTAATGATGGTAATTTGCCTATACTCCAGAATGTCATGAAGGGTGATCAGATGAATTGCAATTAATTTAAAAGTCCCTCTTTGCCATGACAATGAACTTTATCCCCAAAACAACATTTCCACTACATTTCAGCCCTGCCACAAAGGACCAGCTGACATCAGGTCAGTGATTCTCTCGTTAACACAGGTGAGAGTTAACCAGGATAAGGCTGGAGATCACTCTGTCATGCTGGTTGAGTTAGAATAAAAGACATGAAGCTTTAAAAGGAGGGTGGTGCTTGAAATCATTGTTCTTCCTCTGTTAACCATGGTTAGCTGCAAGGAAACATGTGCAGTCATCATTGCTTTGCACAAAAAGGGCTTTACAGGCAAGTATATTGCTGCAAGTAAGATTGCACCTAAATCAACCATTTATCGGATCCTCAAGAACTTCAAGGAGAGAGGTTCAATAGTTGTGAAAAAGGCTTCAGGGCACCCAAGAATGTCCAGCAAGTGCCAGGACCGTCTCCTAAAGTTGATTCAGCTGCGGAATTGGGGCACCACCAGTGCAGAGCTTGCTCCGGAATGGCAGCAGGCAGGTGTGAGTGCATCTGCACACACAGTAAGGCGAAGACTTTTGAAGGATGACCTGGTGTCAAGAAGGCCAGCAAAGAGCCACTTATCTCCAGGAAAAACATCAGGGACAGACTGATATTCTGCAAAAGGTACAGAGATTGGACAGCTGAGGACTGGGGTAAAGTCATTTTCTCTGATGAATCCCCTTTCAGATTGTTTGGGGCATCTGGAAAAACGCTTGTCCAGAGAAGGAAAGGTGAGCGCTACCATCAGTCCTGTGTCATGCCAATAGTAAAGCATCCTGAGACCATTCATGTGTGTGGTTGCTTCTCTACCAAGGGAGTGGGCTCACTCACAATTTTACCTAAGAACACAGCCATGAATAAAGAATGGTACCAAAACATCCTCCAAGAGCAACTTCTCCCAACCATCCAAGAACAGTTTGGTGACGAACAATGCAGTTTCCAGCATGATGTAGCAACTTGCCATGAGGCAAAAGTGATTACTAAGTGGCTCGGGGATCAAAACATCGCAGTTATGGGTCCATGGCCAAGAAACTCCATAGCCCTTAATCTTAACTTATCAGTCAGTATGTGGCCCAGCAGTTGATTGACAGCATGCGAGGCCGAATTGCAGAGGTCTTCAAAAAGAAGGGTCAACACTGCAAATATCGACTCTTTGCATAAACGTAATGTAATTGTCAATAAAAGCCTTTGACACTTATGAAATGCTTGTAATGTTACTTCAGTATAACATAGCAACATCTGACAAAAAGGTCTAAAAACACTGAAGCAGCAAACTTTGTGAAAACCAATACTTGTGTCATTCTCAAAACTTTTGGACAATGACTAGTTAAAAAGCAGACAGTCGTAATGTCTAGATGTTCATAACGTCAACACTGTTACAATGTCTACTGGGTTGTAAAGTGGACAGTCAAAATGTTGACATAAATCATGAGTTAAAACGGCAATATATGAAAGCGTGGGGTCCCCCCTAATTTTACTATTACCAGCACTAGGCTTTGCCAGCCGGGGCTGATGGCACTATAGCAGGGAAACCCACAGCTTGGGCCCAGGCATGTCAGCACGTTGCTGGATTCCTTAGGGCCTACAAAAAAAGGAGAAGCCTCCACTTGGGTTTAATCAGTCCTATGCTGATAGCATTAGGCCTCTTCCCACACCCCCCGGGACAGTGGGCTTGGGGTAATTATTGTCCCTGGTACACTAGAGGTCCCAGCATGCCCAGGTTGCCATGAAGTGTTTGGGTATGCTGGCGCTTGTAGTACTAAATATACCAGCATATCCATGGCTGCTAGGGCATGCTGTCCTTGGGGTACCACAAGTGACAGCATGCCCTGGTACCCAGAGCCTGCTGGGACCTGTAGTGCACCAAGACAAAGACACCAGTGTAAAAAGACTTTTCATTGAACTAAAAACACCCCCACATTACCCTCATTCACCATTTTTATTTCTCACCTAGATCCAGGGTCTTCATCTGTAATAAATCCAGGGATCCTTGGCAAAATAAAAAACCCCTCATACATGACGCAATACTAGCTCCTAAGAACTCCCGGCACAAATGAGCTCTAACGGTGGATCAGTCATTTATATAACATGGGGATTTCCCACGGCTTGGCAAGCGCCAGCAACTGCTAGTACCAGCCTAGGCTTGCAACACTAGGGTTGGTTAAGCTGTTTTGGGAGGGGGGCACTTGTTTTGTTTTTTTCTTCCATATGTTGATGTTTTAAATCTAGTGATTTATGTCGACATTTTGACTGGGACGACCTCATGAACATATAGACATTATGATTGTCGACATTTTTTTATGACTAGTATTTACTTATTTATAGGGCGCCACAGATCAGGGGCGGATCTAGAAAAATGCTGTACCCGGGGCGAGATGGGGGGGGGGATTTAGGCCCCGCCCCTTTCTAACATCTTAGGCTGCTGACAGCTGCACACTATGTGCAGGTCCGTCCAGCCGTGACAGGCAGGGACCGTGTGCTGCCCGGCTGCTCTGATTGTGTTTTAAACACAGTCAGAGCAGCCGGGCAGCACACTGTCCCTGCCTGTCACGGCTGGACGGACCTGCACATACTGTGCAGCCGTCGGCAGCAAGTGTCTGCTAGGCCCCGATCGCCCCCCCCTGGATCCGCCACTGCCACAGATTCCATAGCTCCGGGTACAGAAGCAAGTAACAAATAGATGAGGCAATACACATAAGACATCAGACAGACGTGGGACAATAGGTAGAGAGGACCCTGCCCGTGACAGCTTACATTCTAGAGGGAGGTTTTGGTGTACGCATTTTGACTATCGACATTTAACACCCACCCATTCGGCTTGATCACAAAAGCCAAACCAGAAAGATGACTAGTTGGAGGTTATTATTATTTTCTCCCCCTGACATCTCTACTGTTCACTGTAAGAGTAAGCAGAAATAATCTCAAATCACCTAACACCACTGGGTTAATGACCACGAATCATTTGGCTGCAGTGTTCTGAGTTTTCCTGTAGATGGCTTCAGCGCAGAACTAAGCCTTCCCCTTTGTGTCCACTTCTAGACATCTTTTGTAGATGGGGATCATTATAAGCAAGTTTTCTCTCAAGTTCTTGTACTGAAAACCACTTCTAGCAGGATATTAATTTCAATTCCAGCATCTGATATTTGAGAACACGGGGCCTTATTCATTAAGGATCTTAACTTGAGAAACTTCTTATTTCAGTCTCCTGGACATGTTACAATGCAAGGGGTGCAAATTAATATTCTGTTTTGCACATAAGTTAAATACTGCCTGTTTTTTCATGTAGCACACAAATATCAACTTTAAATTTCAGTGTACACATAAGCTATCAAGTATTTGTGTGCTACATGAAAAAACAGTCAGTATTTAACTTATGTGCAAAACAGAATACTAATTTGCACCCCTTGCATTGTAACATGGTTTTGTCCAGGAGACTGAAATAAGAAGTTTCTCAAGTTAAGATCCTTAATGAATCAGGCCCACAGTGTATAAGTAAATATTCCAGTGTGCAGATGGCACTGTGTAATACAATATACCATAATGGTCCATGTGATATTTAGCCCCTGGCCCTATGTACTAAAGCAGGTGGATTATCACAGAGTGTACCTGTACAATTCCTAGATAACGGGCGGCATAGTGGTTAGTACTTCTGCCTTACAGCACTGGGGTCATGAGTTCAATTCCCAACCATGGCCTTATCTGTGAGGAGTTTGTATGTTCTCCCCGTGTTTGCGTGGGATTCCTCCGGGTGCTCCGGTTTCCTCCCACACTCCAAAAACATACTGGTAGGTTAATTGGCTGCTAACAAATTGACCCTAGTCTGTGTGTCTGTGTATGTGTGTATGTGTGTATTTGTATGTTAGGGAATTTAGACTGTAAGCCCCAATGGGGCAGGGACTGATGGGAGTGAGTTCTCTGTACATCGCTGCGGAATTAGTGGCGCTATATAAATAAATGATGATGATAACATATCCTCTGCTTTTTATTTCTGTGGATCCTTAAATAACAACTGCAGAGATTGAAAATAACCAGAGTGATTTCAAATCTTTGTGATCAGCTTTTCTGTGTTTTGTGTAAACTGAGAATAACTGCTTTCTGTATCCTTGTAAATGTCACCTCTTGTTTGGGACGGATAGGCCTGTGTTTTGAAGAAATATTGGATTTAAAGTCTAAAATATTGGGAAAAATGGTTATGTAACCCAGAAATGTGATCCCAAAAACATCAAATGAATAGTATTATCAAGGATTCCTAATATGTGTGTAGCGCAGTTATTTATGAGCTAGTCACCCCTCTCGACAGCACTGGTAAATTCGGTATAACCTGGATCTAACAGCAGCTTAGATGTCAGGTTACACTGGGTCTATCAGTACTGACAGGTAAATGTTATCAGAGACAGAGACCCCTCACTCTGGGAAATTCCTCGTTATGTCCCAGCGCTTCCTTCCACCATGGAGAATTCACAGGCTTCTGCAATGAGCTGCACTCACATTAAACAATATGTAGAGTTTGGGGGGCACTATGAACAGTCAATAACAGTTCTTCCCCTGATATATGCTAACGTTGGCTCAGAACAAAGTGGGCAGGTTAAATGGGTCACCATACAAATAGTGATTTTATAAAATAGCTTCACATTTAAAGGGAGTTAAAATAACACCCACCCTCCACAAAAACCAATTTAATCCAAGAAGCAACATGCAAATGCTGGAAGAAATGCAAAGGAGATTCTAAAAACAATACCCTCTGAGTTCTGATTGGCCAAGAGCATCAAAAAAACCCCAATAGGATTCTGATTTGTTGTTGGTTTGCCCTGGCTATGGTAGGACCAGGGGTCCAAATTGCTTTTTTGTTGCTTAACCCATGTAAGTTTTTTTTAAAATATATTTCATATTAAAAGAAGATGAGACTGATTGCTGCGTACTGATTCTGTATCATACCATACAGTCACATCTATGTCCAATGATCCCTTGATGTTCTTCCCCAACACCCACCTTTATGTAAGTGATAATCACAGACAATTCATAACTAGTTTCTTCATTAGTTTTATTCCGATTTACAGAAATGTTCCCATATTCCCAACCTCATGTTCCGTAACGTAGAGACATTCGTTGATCTCAGATGCCTACGGTACCCCTCTGAGAGTCGGCACTGCCCACCAACGCATCACATGGAATCATCTCTCTTCATAAATAATGGTCCTACTACAGGGCAGGTAACAAGCACACATTCCAATGTTACTTAGACGAGGGTGGTATCTGGTTAGTGGTGTTACAGCAATGTACACCCCGGACTCTAAGAGTAGTGTAATAATATACCCCCCCTGCAGGATACACGCACATACTACATACACACATGAGACTTGGATGGACCGTCACACACAATCATCCCTGTATCCACACTGAAATGTGGAGTTAGAACACTCACATTTAGTCTCTCACAGGCTCTCAGATGGAGTGTGACACCAAACGCACACTTGTATTGTTTTACAAACCTTTCACAAACATGGCGTGATACACACACTCAGGAGATTGTAACAGACACACAGATTTCATGTTTACGCGCAAACACAGCATTATGAGACACACAAGAAGAGACACGCACACAGCAATGGAGGATCAGAAATATTGCTTGCTCAGTTCTCAGCAGAATAAAGAAATCTTCAGCATCTCTCAACACTAATGTCCTAAAATCTCATTCACAACAGGGCATCTAGGGCTGGGCCTCTAGGGCAAGCAATGAACTTTGACAGAATGTTGCAATAAAGCACGTGCACATTGTGAAGTTTGAAAAGAAACATGACACAAGTGCATGTAAATCCCTGGTGCTTTATCACCACTACAAACCACTCCCCTGGCTTATATCACTAGTAAACACATCTCTTCTCGTAACCCCTGACTTATCACCAATGCACACACATCTCTATCACAACCTAACCTCACACCTACCTCTAGTGATTTATCATCAGCACAAACGCATCTTTGGAACAGTGAATGCAATGAGTGAACCAGTGGAGTTTAGAATGGATGACATTTGTTGAACAGTCTGGTGTAGAGAGGGTGAAATCTGTAGAACCGTTGAGCATATAGGGCCTGTAGAATAGTGGACAGTAAGGTGGAAAAGGTATCTATAAAATCTGTACAACACTGAACAGTAGAGTTGATGAGGAGTGGATGTAATCTGTACAACAGCGGAGAGCAAAGTGGTTGAAAAGCATAAAATGGTGGAACACAGATTGGATGAGACCTGTAGAACAGTGGAGTGTAGGATAGATGAGACTTGTACAACAGTGGAGTGGAGTGTGGCTGACACCTGTAGAACAGTGGACCGAAGGGTGGATGAGATTTGTAGACAAGTGGAGTGTAGGATGGATGAGACTTGTAGAATAGTGGACCGTAGGGTGGATGACAATTGTAGAACAGTGGAGCGTAGGGCGGATGAGACTTGTAAACCAGTGGACCATAGGGCGGATGAGATTTGTAGACCAGTGGACCGTTGGGCGGATGAGATTTGTAGACCAGTGGACCGAAGGGTGGATGAGATTTGTAGACAAGTGGAGTGTAGGATGGATGAGACTTGTAGAACAGTGGACCGTAGGGCGGATGACAATTGTAGAACAGTGGAGCGTAGGGCATGTGACAATTGTAGAACAGTGGAGCGTAGGGCGGATGAGACTTGTAAACCAGTGGACCATAGGGCGGATGAGATTTGTAGACCAGTGGACCGTAGGGCGGATGAGATTTGTAGAACAGTGGAGCATAGGACGGATGAGATTTGTAAAACAGTGGAGCATAGGACGGATGAGACTTGTAGACCAGTGGACCGTAGGGTGGATCAGAATGTTTAGAACAGTGGAGCGTAGGATGGATGAGACATGTAAAATAGTGGAGTGTAGGATGGATGAGACTTGTAGACCATAGGGTGGGTGAGGGTTGTAGAACAGTGGAGCGTAGAGTGGATTAGATTTGAAGAATAGTTGAGAGTAGGGTGGATTACATTTTTAGGACAGTGGAGTGTAGGATGAATAAGACTTGTAGAACATTGAACTGTAGGGTGGATGACGCCTGTAGAACAGTAGAGTATAAGATGGAGATCTGTACAACTTTGGAGTGATCTGTATAAATGGTGAGGCAATGGAAGAATGGGTAGAACAGTATGGTAATATTAGGGTGGGTAAGAGCTGGCTGCAAACCATTTTCTCTACTAGTGAACAAAGAATAAGCTGCTGTGCGAAGTCTACAATGTAGGGTGGCCAGGAACAGGATCACATGTCTATGTCTTGCACTGGGCTGAGATACCTAATATAGCAGCAGAAAGGTTTGGAATGTACGTGATACTGGGTGTGGAAATTTGGTGACCAGCAAGCAATATGACACAATGTCATAACACACACACACACACACACACACACACTGATCTCTTTATTTCATAGATACACAACATGAATAATGCTCTACACACGCAGACACTCGCATCTGCACACAGCAGTTTACCACATACAAAACTTCATGCATACTACACTTACATATACATAACACACGCAATCACAAACACATACAGACATGAGAGAGCGATACAGTCACTGCTCCTCCAGCCAGGAGGGTTTGTCGCTGGCCGCACTGCTCAACTTGATGTTAAATTGCTGCAGTGAAGCTTCCAGTTGCTGCTGATTCCCAGCAAAGTAGGAGGAGATGGCATTGTGGAAAAGGAGAAGCTGCTTGTGCATAACCTTCACCTGCGGGAGGGAGAGACAAGCAGTGAAAACCGATTAGTAGAGTAACCGGCGATCGTGGTAACGTCAGTAGAGTAACCGGTGACCGTGGTAACGTCAGTAGAGTAACCGGCGATCGTGGTAACGCCAGTAGAGTAACCGGCGATCGTGGTAACGCCAGTAGAGTAACCGGCGATCGTGGTAACGTCAGTAGAGTAACCGGCGATCGTGGTAACGTCAGTAGAGTAACCGGCGATCGTGGTAACGTCAGTAGAGTAACCGGCGATCGTGGTAACGTCAGTAGAGTAACCGGCGATCGTGGTAACGTCAGTAGAGTAACCGGCGATCGTGGTAACGTCAGTAGAGTAATGTCAGTAGAGTAACTGGCGATCATGGTAACGTCAGTAAAGTAACCGGCGATCATGGTAACTAACGTAATAGAGTAACCGGCAATTGTGGTAACGGCAGTAGAGTAATGCCATATGAACTTAGTTATGTCAGTAAAGTAAATAGAGTAACTGGTGATCATGGTAATGTCAGCAGAGTAACCAGTGGCCATGTAAATGGAAACAAGCTGTCTTTAAATAATAGGAGTACCTTGTTTTCTTGCAGGAAACGCAGTTTGATGGTTACGTCCCCGCGTAGTTTCTCATATTTGCTACGATGTGCCTGGAAGTTTTGCTGCGCAATCTCAATGCGACACAGAGTAGCTGCATCTCGTGGTCCCAGGCTTAGCTCTTCCAGATCGGCGCGGTACGCGTCGTACTCCAGTCTGAAAGTCAACACTATTATTTACTTTTCAATCGCGACTAACATACATAGATGCATTTATATTCCAGCCTATGGGTTGTAGACCGAACCAACGGCCCACAGGCAGCATGCGGCTCTTGTATTCACACCCCTGGATCTTTTACTCAATTCCCGTAGCCCTTCTGTTCACACCTCGTGGTCCAGATCATGAAAGTGTGTGTCTGTGTGTGTGTGTGTGTGTGTGTGTGGGGGGGGGGGGGGGGGGGGGGGGGGGGCACTCGATGTGTGAACAATTATTAATATGACAGGGGTCTTACAATGGGTTCCTGCCACAGACCAATAACTAATTGTAACCCACTTTTATAGACACAGGATCAGCAGTACATGCCCAGGGGCCCGGGTAATTTCTGGGACTGATCCGCTTATTAAATAACCATGCCTTGCACAGTTAGGATCTAGTTGGTATGGAATGCAACCAGTTTTCATGCCTTGTCCCAAGACATATTACATACTCTGGCCTGGATTTCATATGTTACATGCGATCATATTGTTATGTGATGACACCAATAGAACGTCTGGCGCCATCTGGAGGACATATGTATGTTAAACATTTTACACGGCTTTCTGTATGACTTGTGTATTGGGTACCAGGAAAGGCACCAATCTATAAGCTGGAACATTGGGATCGGAATGGTCACTACCCAAGTTACAGTCTAAGAGGATAACTCCTTATCTTCAGTGTCTGAAGAACAGACCTATTCCACTGTAGTCACCATTACAGCATCAGAAGGAGCAGGAAATAACACGTGTGTATGGAGATGGGTAACCAGAGTTTATATTTTAATTATTTTTTACTGAGAAGAATGAAATCCACCATCTACCCACGAAAGACAAGGTCTATATGGTCTCAAATCTCATTTTCTGCTATAGCTGATGGTCACTTTCTGCCACCCTCCCAAACACAGCTCACCCACATATATATTACAGGGCCGGTTACCTGGCGGTCTCGTACTGTTTCACCGTCATTAGTGTGTCCTCCATGGTTTTGTTAATCAGAGTGTTGATACTGGACACAAAGAAATTAACTGCTCCCAGGAGAGTTTCTCCATTCTTACATAACAGCTTCTGAGTCTCCGCATTGTACCCGAATTCTTCCTGTAATGTGAGGAATTATAGTGAGATGGAGGTGGAAGCCAGCAAGTAACTGTGGAAGGCATCAACAAAGGGCCCACCATTAGTAGAGGTGGGTGAGCTCTGGGAAGAGCTCTAGAGATAGTCTACATAAGATATGGGGATGGCTTCACTAAATGCAGAATTTGCGTAACATGAGGTAGGCTAGATGGCGATCGCTGGAGCAACAGTGCACAGGAAATGGCTGTCATGCAGCTGGGTGGGGACCTTTGGAGATTGCGGACCCAGGAAATTGTGGTAGGGAAGCTGCGCAAGAAGCTCTGGACGTTGTGTCTGCTGGAAAGGACTGTGGAAAAGTTAGTTGCTGTGGATCTGTGAACATTGGGAATGAAATAGTGGTGAGAGTAGGTCTGGAGGTTATGTTCTCTGGAAATGGTTTCAGATGTAGTTATGCAGGTAGTTCTGGAGGTTGAGGGCTCTGAAAATGGTTGTGGAAGTCGTTTTATGGAGAGGACTCTGGAAATGTGGTGGGGTCGCTGCATGGAGAACTCTGGCTGATAACAGTGGTGGGAAATTGGTGCGTGTAGCTATGGAAGCTATACATGTTGGAAACGTTTGTGGTGGGGGGTGTGTAGGGATCTCTGAAGAGACAGACCTAGCTGCTGCCGCAAGGTTTGATTTGTTACAAAATGAGCAGCAATATAGGGAGGAGCATAGTAAATTAAAATTTTCTGAGATAATAACGATAAGAATACAGACCTGTAATTCCGGTGATTTCTGGCTTAAGTCAGAAAAAGCATCTCCCAGCGCCCTCTGCGTCTGCACGAGGCTGTAGAAATGAGCAGTCAAAGCTCGCGCTAGCTGCAAGACTCCTTCATATTTCCGTTTGGTGTCTCTCAAAAGTTCAATCTGAGTCTCCAGTTCCAAATCAACAGTGCGAGACCCTCGGCCAAAGCGCTCCGAAATTAATTGTTTTGTGCACTGCATGGAAGACAACATGGCTAAGTCGTCAGTAATGTAATAGAAATATGACAAGGAGAGCAGTGCTCAGGTGAGACAGTGTGGATGGAATGTCAACCCTGAAGTGGGGTCATAGCAAGGAGATCAGTGGTGAAGTGTTCAGAACTGGGTGAGATCAAAGCAAACAGTTCAGTTCCATTAGGATGTAGCCATAGTGAGGAAGTTGGTATTGCGGCAGGCAGGAGGCAAAATGCGGCGAGGGGTGACAGCGAGGAGGCGAGAGGCGGCGAGGGGTGACAGCGAGGAGGCGAGAGGCGGCGAGGGGTGACAGCGAGAGGGGGCGAGGGGTGACAGCGAGAGGGGGCGAGGGGTGACAGCGAGAGGGGGCGAGGGGTGACAGCGAGAGGGGGCGAGGGGTGACAGCGAGAGGGGGCGAGGGGTGACAGCGAGAGGGGGCGAGGGGTGACAGCGAGAGGGGGCGAGGGGTGACAGCGAGAGGGGGCGAGGGGTGACAGCGAGAGGGGGCGAGGGGTGACAGCGAGAGGGGGCGAGGGGTGACAGCGAGAGGGGGCGAGGGGTGACAGCGAGAGGGGGCGAGGGGTGACAGCGAGAGGGGGCGAGGGGTGACAGCGAGAGGGGGCGAGGGGTGACAGCGAGAGGGGGCGAGGGGTGACAGCGAGAGGGGGCGAGGGGTGACAGCGAGAGGGGGCGAGGGGTGACAGCGAGAGGGGGCGAGGGGTGACAGCGAGAGGGGGCGAGGGGTGACAGCGAGAGGGGGCGAGGGGTGACAGCGAGAGGGGGCGAGGGGTGACAGCGAGAGGGGGCGAGGGGTGACAGCGAGAGGGGGCGAGGGGTGACAGCGAGAGGGGGCGAGGGGTGACAGCCAGGAGGCGAGAGGGGGCGAGGGGTGACAGCCAGGAGGCGAGAGGGGGCGAGGGGTGACAGCCAGGAGGCGAGAGGGGGCGAGGGGTGACAGCCAGGAGGCGAGAGGGGGCGAGGGGTGACAGCCAGGAGGCGAGAGGGGGCGAGGGGTGACAGCCAGGAGGCGAGAGGGGGCGAGGGGTGACAGCCAGGAGGCGAGAGGGGGCGAGGGGTGACAGCCAGGAGGCGAGAGGGGGCGAGGGATGACAGCGAGGAGCTCAGAGGTGGAGATGTATCTCCACAAGGAGATACATGAGGTATAGAGGAAAGGTACAGTATTATTGAACACGGAGTATAGGCGTATATAGGGGGAGGATACAGTATTATAGGGAAGCTTACTTTATACGTATTAATTCCCCATTTCTTCACCAAGTCAAACTTTTCCACAGCTAACCCTCGTGACAGTTCCTCAGAGGTGAGCGACGCGTGCGAGGACTGCTGAGATCCTGGAAGAAGAAATATCACTGTTATACTGCAAGAGATCTAGAAAATAACCGCTGCCCAGTCATTCTCTATCATATTATACAACAATCCTAGGATATGCCCAGAATGACTGACCATATTAAGCATCAGACCAATGAGACTGCGCCACAATAACAAGATAACAAGAGACGTCCTGACTACCCAAATGATGAGACGACCTTTGAGGAATGAGAAGCAAACCCAAGGCTTAAATTAACTTCACAAACGTCATAATATTATTATTAATAATAACAATAGACATTGTCAGGATATAGCTGGCAGCAGCGGACCAATGCAACCAGAAATTCACCCTTAACTGGGTCTTAAATAAGGAATGGACATCCACGATGATTATTCCAGGGTCTATTGTCAGGTACACACATCCAATCAAAACATCCGACCAGAGGCTTGTGTACAGCCCACAAATCACCCACAAATAGTGTTGTAGAAACCTTCACACATTCCAAGCCCCAGGCAGACACAGTGTTAATGACACCTATATAATATTCCAGGAAAAATATTATCATTTGCTGGTTTATGCTGGGTATAATATGCTGGACATTCTGGTCAATGCTGGAAAATTATTTATTTATGATATGTTGGTCACTGCCAGGGATGATATGCATATCTTTTTTGTTTTTTTAAATTTTATATGCTTGTTATTATGGGAAGAAAACACTGGTCATTGCAAACAATATTGTACTGATCATTGCTGGGTACAAGAAGCTACACTCCAACGCAAGTTAATCACTCGGTCAACATTACTGTTCCTTAGTCTAACAATGGATAGGCAATCTGACAATATGGGCTATGAAATAAACGTCAAGCAGAGAATTATGTAGTAAAGACATTGGGAAATTATAGAACTTGTGTGTTGCAACTGACTATACACAGTTCCATAGTGTGTGTGCCACTCAGAGAGTAGTCTGGAATAATATTGGAATAGGGGGTTTTTGTTCATTAAGGGGTAAGGACACGGTCTGTTGAAGGACGAAGATCCGATAAACGACAATACACATGAATTGGGACCTCCAAATTGCTTTCTGTAAGTCATACAATCTACATTTAAAGTAAATAATCACAAGTACTGACTGTAATTTACAAATTATGACCAGTGACACTGAATACTATCATTGGAGTAAGAAGAGATGTCAGCTGTTATATCATTCAGTAACACTCTCCACAACTTATTTAATTACATTACAAGGTGAGCAGCTATACTGTACTGCCGAGAAACATCCTGTGACCTCATCATACTGCCAGTTCTTACTACATTGGCTCTAAATGATCACATGACATCAGTGTCACCGGAACTACTGTCCTCACCAACAGCTATTTTAATGCACAAAAAGCGAGGGGCACTTTTATAGCCGAATTTTACACATAACGGTATGTGTGTTAATAACTATAGATTGCAATTAGTACACTAGAAGGAAGGGATCCTGGGGGTCACTAAATCTACAGCATCTACAGCTCTAAAACATCAACAAGGTCTCTATTTACCTGAATCTCTCTCGTGACTGGCTATCCTGCAGGCAGCCGATTGGCTGGGGGAAATGAGTGGAATTCTGGGAGTGTTGCAACTATGGGGCAAAAGTTCTGGAAATAACAGCGTCCAAAAGGGAGGAAGGAAGGAAAAAAAGCAGATGAAAGGATGGTGAAGGATTGACGTGGTGGGTGAAGTAGAAAGATGGAAGCAAAGGATAAGAAGAGCATGGTTGGTGGGAAGGATTAACATGGTGGGTGAAGTAGAAAGATGCCATCGAAGGATAAGAAGAGCATGGTTGGTGGGAAGGATTAACATGATGCGTGAAGTAGAAAGATGGAATAGATGGATAAGAGCATGGACGGTGGGAAGGATTAACATGGTGGGTGAAGTAGAAAGATGCCATCAAAGGATAAGGAAAGCATGGATGGTGGGAAGGATTAACATAGATGGTGAAGTAAAGAAATAGAAGCGAAGTATAAGGGGAGCATGGACGGTGGTGGTAAAAAGCAGAATGGAAGAGAAGACAAGAAAATCAAATGTGTTATAGAAATGGACAATGGAAACTTTGAAAAGAGTGAATGGTCCTCCGTAGATACAGAGACCTCCGGGATCAGGTTAAGTAGACGGCATTACATTGTCCAATGCCTTCACTAAAACTGCAGGGGATCAGCCGTACACAAGAACTCAGACTCAGGAGATATCCTGGTGCCTATCTTGATCGACAAGATTATGGAATAACACATGATAATCCAGTTATGTAAAACACTGTCCTGTTTTTCTGTTCAGTGGTTATACTCACATCTGGAGCATTAGTATTTTACTAGATGTGAATAATTCTATCATCTAAGAGGGGTCTGGAGGAATTAGTCCGATGGGAGAAGTTGGCTAATGTGTTAGAAGTGACTGGAGGCCCTGAACATGAGGGCACTACCAGTTACCCCAATCAACCTTCTGCAATTATTCTGGGACATGGACCAGCAAGTGTCCAGTGGGGGTGGTGTGGTGACAGGGGCTGAACATTACATCACCGGGCCACATTCTTTTTGGCCCAGCGATACGTTCTGTCCTTCCATGGCCCCCACTCTGTTTTTCTGTGCATGCTCAGGGGCTTGCACATGTGCAGTGAAGCTCTGGTTGGGGGAACTTTACATCAAACGTCATCACATGACAATGTTTCAGGCTTAAGGAGCGCTGTTCCACACCTTTCAATGGACATTCTGGTATATCGCTGGAAATAATTTGGGGTGTGCCATTGCTGTTTTGAAAATAAATGTTATCAAATCTTTATTCCTGCGCCCCAGGTTAGTTGGTGGATTTTAGGATTTAAACAAAAAGTAAAAAACCTCTGAAATATATTTGGAAAAACTTTGATGATTTTTTTTTTACATGTAATTATAGGCAAAAAACACATGCAAGAGACAACTGTTACAGGTCATGCGTCTGTATCTACACAAATAAGTAACAGAGAGCCAGGGCCAGGTTGTGTTATGACTGATCCTACAAAGGGAGAGATCTCAAGCTGGACTTCTCTTTTTTTTTTTTTTTGAGGTACAAAAACACTGACTAATTATATTTAGTCAAAGTTCCATTTGCTTATTACTTGAAACTCAACTTTGCATTTGCACATTTAAAGTTGGTGTTTCATCTGCAGATAGTGGAGGCATCTAATTTGTGGGCTCTACCGTTGAGTAGTCTATGAATTTGGGGATAATGAATTGTTACAGGAAACGCTCTATCCTCTCTCAGTTCCTATACTCCCCTGCACTCCCACAGTACTTAATGTAGGCAGTTCACATCTCTAATGATGGGACTAGCTTACAACGGCTCTTTTGACCTCCCATCAGGCTGTTGCCGAAATACAGGACAATGGCCTGTGCCATGAAGAGGCACCCAGAATAAAAGCTACGCTCCCAGAATGGAGAAAAGCTAGGGAACTGACAGTCAGTACCCCCAAGCTATAGCTGCCATCTCTAACTGTTACTGTAGCAGCCCCTCTCCTGTCCAGACCAGAGATTTGACTTCATTCTGTTGCAGAGTCCACTGCCTGACCATATGTAAGAGCCTTTCACCACTCATGGATCACCCAGAGACTCCAAGTTAGGAATAGCCTCTGACAATTTTACCTCAAGACACCAGAGGTCACTGTTGTACCTAAAACCTTGTTTTTGAATCTGCCCTTTAAACAGGATGGCCAGTATTGGTTCTGAAGAATCCTGTCTCCTGTTTAGGTCTATAAATAGGCACTCCCTGTTTGAAGCCATTGCTTGAGAATTTTGTTTGCTCAGCTTCTGATACCTGAACACATTCCTCTTGGATTATCAACTACTTACCTTACTGACCCATCATACTATTGACTGCCCATTCATGTGGCAGCCCAAATAAAGTCAGACTACCCACTTGTGTGCCAAACTGGATTACATCTGAACATCTGCTACCAACCTATATTCAGGATACTATCAAGTTGCTCAATGTACAAACTCTGTTTACAATTAGCCCCATCATCAACTGGACTTCGGCTAACATCCGGGCACTGAGGTTGGCTGTTCATGGAACTGTGAGTAATCGTGTTCTAGTGGTGGATCACTACTACCTTGTACACTTTCACCCTCATCTTCTTTGGGTATAATCATTACCACACCGTAGACTTATCACTGTCCATTTCTGTACTTTATCACTGATTACGGTTTAAATATTCTATTTATGTGTGGAATTTTTGGACTTGCACAACAAACTTGTGTGCTTGCCGCAAAAACTGTTATCATTCCTTAGTTTAGGTGTAGAATGCAAATACACTTCTCGAAGCCCATTACAACTAGTAGCCGGCATTAAGACCACGCTATGGCATCCAGGGAAGGCTGTGCCCACTGGAAAGTTTAGGATGGCCAAGAGAAGGCCTGACTCTTGAGCCTCAACTATGCAGAAATGCCAAGAGAATAACTAATAAAAAGAATAATCCTAGTTATTCAGGGAAGAATAAAGGTCACCCAGAAGAGGTGGATGAGTAGAGATCAATGTCTGGGGGGAGAAAATATCATGATCCTAGCTAATTAGCTAGAGTACTGAAAGGAGTCTTTGAATAAGGACCGAAAGCTCCATAGAGAACAGATGGACCTCCAAGCATGGGTCGAAAATGTGCAAAGTAGAACAGCCTGGGACCACTTTCTACCACCAACAATCAACTAAAGGTTTCCTGAAAGGAATATAAAACCTCTGATGAGGTCACTGGTGAAATGATAGGCTTTTAATCAATACTGAGAACTAGTGTGTGCAGGAAGGGGTGTCGTACACACAACCTGGTACAGTTATTCCCCTCTGCCCTTACTAGTTTCTGGAGGAATGGGCCAACTCTGTAGGAGAAATCATCCAATGTATCTTGAAGAAACAGATTTACTCTGCATGCCACCATGAGATCACAGAATGATTGAAGAAGTCATTATCGTGGTCATTAAGTTATAGGATAAGAGGCTCCTGGGAGGTCCGCCTTGACCAAATACCTATATAATGGAAGTATTCCACGATCAGAGAGGAAGCACTCAGTGGGCACAAAGGGGGTTTACCAACATGGTCCAATGTCAGTTCAAAAACCATGAACAGCGGCAGGGGACTTTTAGGCAAACTTCTCTACAAACAATACGGAGACCCAAATTACCTTTTAACATCTTCTCAGCAAACGAGTTTAACAGTGCCAGGCACAGGTATAAGTTAGTAGCAGTATCTACACTGGACAAACTCTGTAACATCATTATTATGTCTTTAACATTGTTCAGAGAGTACCCCTGAAGCTCTCACATAGAACATTGGTCTGTGGATGGGTTTACCCCACAACATTGCTATCAGTTCACCACTTCTTATTGGTAGCATGTGGCATAGTCAGTGGAAGAATATACTGCTTTCCGGATCAATTTGGATGGCTAAGAGTCCAAAATAGAATCCATAGGTAAACGCTGGAGTGGATCCCCAATTACAGGCCTTTAAAATGGTCCAACTACTTGCGCCATTGGTGGCTGTGAGATTACCGATGTGGAGCATATTCGGTTGCCTAGCAGGCCCCTTTCAGCAGATGACTTTAGACCCAAACCTATTCATGGGAAGTTGTGGGAGATCTAGTGGTTGTTTCTTAGGTTTCTATGCTCATGTCTTAACAAATCTGTCAGCTACTATTACTTTCTCCAAATTCCATACGTCCCTGTATATCACTCACTCCTTGACCCCAATGAACCAGCAATTCAAAAGTTGCTTCTTTAGATACAGTTGCTGAAGTCTTTAAAAGTCTCTACCAGACACCTTTTCATACACTTGTCTTGGACATGGTTCAAATTGTTCCTGAATTCCAAAAAGATATCCTGGGGACTTGAAGACTTGTCTATATGACTCAGGTGTAATATTTATTATCAAACCAGTAGAACAAATTTTATTTCCTTAAAGTCCAGCCTCTGCACATCAGAGAGGGTACAAAATATGGCACTGGTGCTCCCAGCTAATTTACTTGTTAAGATACAGGTTTAATTTTCTTCCAAAATCTTTTTTTATTTTTTTCATTTCCAAGAAGGTGTCGACAATCTAACTGCCTTCTTGAAATATGGGGAAAGTAGCCATTAGAAGAGTGTTAGGGCCACAATTGTAGTCAGATGCCACCAGAGTTCTCTGATCCATTTGTTTCTGCTACTTAAGCTGGGTACACACTATAGGGTTTTCAGACGATTATCAGGCCAATCACGCGACAAACAGCTGTCCGGATCAATCTCGCATTAGTGTGTACGCTCCAACAATGAGCGATTATCATTCCAAAGCTCATCATATCGTTTAATTTTTTAAACCTGACTTAAAATGACGTTCAACTATGCTACAATGTCATTCCAATCCTGCAATGTGTATGCTCTTACAACCGGCAGTGTCCATAGATCTCTATGGAGTGTGCAGAGTCAGATCTTCAGATCTTTTCAGCCGATGGTTAGGACAGATGAAGAGTACAGATCAGAAGGTCAATCATGTAAAATGTGTTTAGTGTGTACACAGGAATCAGCTGCTGATCAGGACTTTTTTCTTTATTTCAGTCATTGGTAAAAATCCTTAACTATATCGCATCAGTAGAAAGTTTCTGTAGTGTGTACCCAGCCTTATTCATAGATAAACTTTTACTGGATTATCTTTGATCAGTTCTAGTTTCTCAAATGCAGATAATTCCCTGCAGCAACTCTGCTACAGACTTGGTAGAAAAGATTTTCTGTACTAGTTTGGTGTGGGGATAGAGGTGACACCTCTAGGGCTTCATTTTCAGATGCAGACACAGAATCAGTTGAGTTGTCATGTCTGTTGCTCAGAAGAGGCAGCAAAGCAGTAATCAATTCACTTTCTTTCAGTCTGAGCTTATCTCCTCTAGCTATTGTCTTCACAATTCTCTTACTGCTGGATCCCATCTCAAACACCAATTTGTAAAGGAAGTGGTCTGTGATTGAAGTGGAAAACTCAGATACAAGGAAGATTATCAATACAGTCAAGTTTTATTAAACGCCTATCCAGTAACCACAGAAAGGAGCCCTGCACCTACCAGGACAAGTTTCCTATTATTCCTTTATATGATGCAGGCATCTCGTCTGGTGACTTACCCCCTGACCTATGGTCAGGACTCAGGCCCAGATAAATTTAGGCAGATCTTCACAGAAAGACCCAACTTTAGTAGGGATGAGAGCTTGAGTGAAGACATGCCAGGTAGGAAGGGATTGAAGAGTATCGAGAAGTGGTTAAAATATAAGAGAACACAAAATAAGCTAGAAAGAACACCAGAACCACCACTGAAAGGTTAATCATGTCATGGGAATACCATGTAAATTAACTACAAATTGTACATGACATTCCTGTAGCAGGGTACCAAGAAGTAGATCACAAAAGCAGTTTCTCACCACTCAGGGACTGTGAAAATTCAGATATGCTCCCTGGAACAGGACCAGCGTTGCTCATCCTAGGGACTCTGTGTTGGGCTGTTCATGTAACAATTGTGTGTGTGTGTGTGTGTGTGTGTGTGTGTGTGTGTGGTGCATTGCCATTACCACTATGTGCACTTGTCATTGTCTTGTGTATGACAACCTCACATCACCCCATCCTGTTGAGGCCATAACCGTTTTCGATCCGAGACTTATTGTGTATCGTGTGTATGTGGACTGTGTACCTCACGCCTGTGTAGATGTTATAATTACTCATTTGTGGACTTATTATTAGATCTGGACAATAAATATGCATTCTTTACCCAATCTTTTTTCATTCCTGTGTCCTGGCATCCATGACACCAGTGCCACAACTGAGACTTTGTGCGAGTAATATTCCTGATGCCTGCCTATCAATTTATAAAGAACAAATACTTCCTAAATGGCTGCCTGCACTGTGTGTGTAGGTAACAAATACACTTTAAATGGGAAATACAGAATTCAGAAGAAAGATATTTAAGCAGAAGCATAGAAAGCCCACCATGGTGAAAGAGATAATACCAGCAGATCTCATGGAGCAATTAAGGATGTCACCAAATTCAAATTTTGGATTCAGCCAAATACAGATTTTACGCCAATCTTTAATTGCTTATAAAATAAAGCAAAATTGATCTTATATAGCATTTTCGCTTCTGGAAATACATTTGGATACATCTTTTTGATGAGGCCAAATCTCAAAATGAATCCTGGATTTGGGGCACCCCTGGAAGGATTTAATACCATCAATTAGAATAAAGTAATTAATACACCAGAGTGAAAAGGTTAATACTGCCCATCAAGTAAAGGCTGAATAAGAAAACAGTTGATAGGATTCGGTGCATATTACTATTAAAAGACATGCCGGGGGTTATTATATACATAGTAAAAACCGGCTGGAGACCTTGTCCCTCTGCATTCAGGAATCGCAGTCCAAGGTAGTTGGGATTAATCTGCACCGCAGGCCCTAAACAAAACCATAGACAGCAAAACTGTGAGCTGGCAAACTGTACACAGAAAGGAAGTATATTAAATGTAACACCACACTGGAGATCTCCGATGACCTTTACTGTTAATAGCAGCATTTACACTAGCACTAGCCTGAAGATAGTCAACAACTTTCCTTCAATTGATAATGAGATCTAATCTTAAATCAGGGATTTTTACGAGGCATCAACATCTATACTTCCATCATGAGACCAGAGATCATAAGATCTATACTTTCTATCAGAAGATCACAAAACCCAACTTGGCTTCCATTATGAGCCAAGACCAGCCACCATAAAATAAATACTCACAAACTTTTCAGCAATGGGAAAGGAGCATCGACCCTCTCAATTATGAAGGACAGAAGTCTGCTGATGAACCTGTGGACCCTGTCATGTTATTAATAGTCAAAAAAATGATTAATCATGACTGGTGGTCCATCAGTGGGATCAGGTTAGACGTTCCTTTGTTCCTCCAACACAATAAGTGCAACAATTCTCTCTACGCGTACAGCAGAACTGGGACATGGGCTAGAAAGAAGCAGCCGGATGAGTGCAGGAAACAGGCCTAGAAATACGCTTTCACGCTGAAAGATGCACAGCGAGTCCATAATAGACATAGGGACGGAACTCATCTCCGGGACCAGATAGCAGAACATTTTAGGCATTTTGTGAGGTGATAAAGGCTGTGCATCCGATCCCCCCTTCAATCCCACTGAATAATTCTATTTTCTGCAAAATGAAATCTTGTTTGTAATTTCAATGTAGGAGCACTTCAACTGATGTAATAAAAACACAAAAACATGCAAAGCTAACACATGTAATAAAGACAGGGTCTGGACCCAATTCTCCCGGTACACGCATTGGGTGGTATATGTGCGAGGATGCTGTATCGAGCCAGCGAACACCAAGATGGGAGGATGGGGGGGTGGCACATGTGGGTGGGTTATGGCTATTATTGCAAGGACATACAGAAGAAACCTCCGATAAAGGGGCCTACGTTCTGCCCTACCATTTTGCATCGACAATATTTCACTCAGGCAGAAAGCATCCCAAAGACACGTTGCAATCTCAAGGACTACATGGCACTGCACACTGGCAGCCGCAAGACACGTGACCGGCGCCTTGATGACAAATCTGCATGCAGCTCATATAGTCCATACCACCGAACCTGCGCATGGAGAAGTTTCAGGATGTCTCTTCTGCTGCATCTGGTCCTTCAAGATCCTTCAGCTGCTCTGTTGGTCTATATTATTACATTTAATTTTCTGTTTAAAATGTCACGTTTTGTTGCATTTGGTTGCTTTACCCGCCCCAAAACAATGATAAAATTGATTTTCTAAATTTAATTTTATTAACTAGACATCAAAAGAAGATGAAATTGGAAGTGGGCCCGGGATCAATAATAGTTGGGGTTGCCATAATTCTGAAGAGTGTCCCTGGCAGATGCCGCAGGGGGTTGCCAGTATCTCTCTCTACCAGGGCATGAATGATTAGCACATACACCCCAACGTTCACTCTAGGAATGCCCGCATCACATCTGACATTATGACTGGGGGAAGACTGTGATCCAGCAACTCCTGTGCTATTCTGACCAACTTCCATGGTTAGACCTGGGTCTTACTCCTTGACCGTTGTACAATCCTCATCCCTGACCTTCAGCCAAACAACCTCAGTCTGACCTCACCCTAAGTTATGATAGGTGTCCTTTTCCCATCATTCCTCAGTCAAATGTGTCTATCACTATAAATACATCTGACTTGTGCATAAGATGAGTACTGGTTAGCACAACTGGCTGCCGAAGGTGAAGGGGCCATATATCTATGATATAGCACGACTTGCTTTACAAAAATAAACCTAATTTTGCAGGGAAGTACATGAATTTGTGGACAGAATGGTGGTGGCTGCAGGTGCTTGCAGCGGGCGACGAGGTTATGCAACTCACGTGCATTCCCTTAACAAGGGCATCTTAGGTGCTACATTTCAGACAAATGCCACCAATACCACTAGTACTCCATCAATATAAATACACCTAAATACAGGAAATATTATAATTACTGCCACAAATCACTGTAGGTGACCACAGAAATCCCAATACCACAAGAGTTTGGACTGACGAGTAATCATATATAATAATAATAATAGGATTATAATAATTATTATATATAATTATATTCAGTTATATAATTATAATAAAAATAATATGAATTCTCAAAATACAGGAGACCTATAACATTACCTTTTAAGCTGCTTGTGGGAATAATCCCTTCTGTGGTTCCACCATATCCACCAGACACGATACTCGTCTCATTTAGGTTGGGACCTGATACCATGACTTGCTGTAAATCCTAAAGAGAAGCATCAAACATGTGTGAAAAGTGGATGGGCGAGATCAGTCAAAGAGCCGGCACCGGGGGGGGGCGGGGAGGGGGGAAGGGGGACAGCGCCGGGCACCGGGGGGGAAAGGGGACAGTGTGCAGTGATGTCATGTGAAAGGAGGCAGTAGAGATGGGTAGACATATAAAATCAAATTGAAAAATGTACAGAAACTAATGACACAAGATAAAATACTAAAATACTATTAACAAAAAAATAACAACACAAATACTATTATTCCTACAAAACATTGTGGGAATAATAGGGCCTAGAGGTAAAAATGTTCAGAAAAGGACATCATGAAATACCAGAGTACAGAGACGTCCTGTCACATGTTCCCTAAGAAAAGAACATTATCTCACAATGTAAAGGTGGCCGCCAGTATTACATTTCCCAAACTACAAAAATAGCATCTCCTGAACCAGAAAAGAGAGATTAATCATCACTTAAGGAACTGTGGGTAAAGACATGTAAACTGTTCCTTATACATCTCCTTGAGCAAATATGTTACATGTTCACCTGGAATGACCAGTTTTCCCCCCACCAACGCTTGTGGCAGTCAGCTTGTCAATCCCTTGGTTCTCAATTAGAGTTAGGAGCAACATAAAACGATGAGTAAATTAGCACCTTGGCAAAAACCATGTTGTACTGTAAGGGGGGAGGGGGGGTAAGTATAGATTTAGGGGTGGGGGAGGGGGTTGAAACCCTAGCGCAACTCTAAATTGCATTGTAAAAATGAAGCTTTCCAGGTCTACAATAAATATGCGATTTGAGGACGATGAGATGTGAAACATGATTGGGCAGCAGAAAAGTAGTAGACAGCATAGAGCAAGAGAATAGGAGAGTGAAGGAATAACAGTCTATCGGTGGAGTTAGGCTGAGATCCAGACTGTTCAATGGATAAAAGACCCCAGGATGCAGAAATGGACATTGAGTTACCTGCTCCAAACTCTCATCCTCATTAAGGGTCCCAGAGACCCCATTGCTGCTAATAGGAATCTCCATGGTGGCAGCTTTGCTCATGATTCCTTCAGACATAGTGACCCTGCAATGAAGAAGGGAGACGGTGAAGACTAAGCCAGGTGAACACTACCGAGCAGACACATGTAGAGGATTGTGTACAGGTTACATGAATGGTGTATTATCCATTCTATTGCTGTTCTCGTCACATTAGCACTCCAGATAGTTTCTGGCTACTAATTACACAAATATAAACCACAGAATTACAAAAAAGGTTACTTGTTACAAATCTAAAGAACTGGGGAGAAATGGCCAATAAGAAGGTTTATGTTTATCCCAAGCATGTTTAATCGCTCTACTGTATTAGCCTCTACCACCTCTGATGGGAGGCTACTCCACTTATCCACTACCCTTTCTGCAAATACGTGTTTTTCCTCCTGTTTCCGCTGAACCTACTTCCCCCCCAGTGTCAGTTCATGTCTTGTGTTCTAATACTTCTCTTCCTTTGTAGAATGTTTCCCTCATGCACCTTGTTATAACCCTTAATATATATGAAAGTTTCTATCATGTCCCCTTTTCCCTTCTCTGCTCCAAACTAGACAGATTAAGTTATTTTAGTCTCTCCGGGTAAGTTTTTGTGCTGTAGGCCGTGCACCATTTTAGTTGTACATCTTTGTACAGTCTCGAATGTATTTATATCCTTCTGGAGATATGGCCTCCAGACTTGCCTTTCTCATTGCTTTGTTGCATTGCTTACCTGCCTTTAAGTCACCTGAAATAATGACTAATGAAATGAGGGAAAAGATTCATGAGAGAGGTAAGTGAATGAAAACAAGGCAAAGTTATCTAAGGGAATATTAGAATGAGCATTTCATGGGAGACGTAAATAAATGGTAATGTGGAACAGTCATTTGCATGAAGGATGAGAGAGGTAAGTGAATGAGAAGGCAGCACAGTCATCTGAAGGAAGCATGAGGGCGAGAGGTTCATGAAACAGGTATATAAATTAAAAGTAGACGCAGTCACCTGGAGGGAAGCAGAGGTTGAGAGAGACATGAGGGTGGTAAGTGAAGAAGAAAGCATGGTGATCTGAAGAAAGAGTATGACAAGGAATTCATGAGAGGGGTAAGTCAATGAGAAGAAGACGACAGACTCATCTGGAGAAGAGTGGAGTTCTGGTAAAGTCACTGATGATGATGACCAGAGAACAGATATTTCCTCATGTCTACTTGTTTGCCACAGCTGTGATAATTTGGATAATCAGAATCAATTTCTTTAGGTTGTTTAGAAACAGACATCAAGACTATGTGATCCATGTTTTGTGAATAGATAAACTACATGTGTGTGAGCACACAATGGTAGCAGTCTTTACCTGTTCATTTTCCCCATATTTCAAAAATGTATTGTTTCACAAGGAAAAATAACTCTTCTCACACCACATCCGCCCACAGAATTGAATTCAGACATAGAGCTCTGCGTACTATGAGGAGGAGAGCTGCGCGTACTATGAGGAGGAGAGCTGCGCGTACTAGGAGGAGAGCTGCGCGTACTATGAGGAGGAGGTGAGCCTGAGCGTACTATGAGGAGGAGAGCTGAGCGTACTATGAGGAGGAGAGCTGAGCGTACTATGAGGAGGAGAGCTGCGCGTACTATGAGGAGGAGAGCTGCGCGTACTATGAGGAGGAGAGCTGCGCGTACTATGAGGAGGAGAGCTGCGCGTACTATGAGGAGGAGAGCTGCGCGTACTATGAGGAGGAGAGTTGCGCGTACTGTGAGGAGGAGAGTTGCGCGTACTGTGAGGAGGAGAGCTGCGCGTACTGTGAGGAGGAGGAAGAGAAGGAGAGCTGCGCGTACTATGAGGAGGAGAGCTGCGCGTACTATGAGGAGTAGGAAGAGGAGGAGAGCTGCGCGTACTGTGAGGAGGAGGAGGAGGAGGAAAGAGGAGGAGAGCTGCGCGTACTATGAGGAGGAGGAAGAGGAGGAGAGCTGCGCGTACTATGAGGAGGAGAGCTGCGCGTACTATGAGGAGGAGGAAGAGGAGGAGAGCTGCGCGTACTATGAGGAGGAGGAGGAAGAGGAGGAGAGCTGCGCGTACTATGAGGAGGAAGAGGAGGAGAGCTGCGCGTACTGTGAGGAGGAGGAAGAGGAGGAGAGCTGCGCGTACTATGAGGAGGAGTAAGAAGAGGAGTAAGAAGAGGAGGGAGAGCTGCGCGTACTGTGAGGAGGAGGAGGAAGAGGAGGAGAACTGCGCGTACTATGAGGAGGAGAGCTGCGCGTTACTATGAGGAGGAGGAGGAGGAAGAAGAGGAGAGCTGTGAGTACTGTGAGGAGGAGGAGAGCTGC
Organism: Mixophyes fleayi; assembly: GCF_038048845.1. Classification (NCBI taxonomy): domain Eukaryota; kingdom Metazoa; phylum Chordata; class Amphibia; order Anura; family Limnodynastidae; genus Mixophyes; species Mixophyes fleayi. Next base: position 11,206,213 of record NC_134403.1, read on the forward strand.
GCGTACTATGGAGGAGCAGGAAGAGGAGGAAAGCTGCGCGTACTATGAGGAGGAGCAGGAAGAGGAGGAGAGCTGCGCGTACTATGAGGAGGAGGAGAGCTGCGCGTACTATGAGGAGGAGGAGAAAGAGGAGGAGAGCGGCGCGTACTATGAGGAGGAGTAGGAAGAGGAGGAGAGCTGCGCGTACTATGAGGAGGAGGAAGAGAGATCTGCGCGTACTAAGAGGAGGAAGAGAGCTGCGCGTACTAAGAGGAGGAGGAGGAAGAAATCTGCAAGTACTAGGAGGAGGAGGAAGAGGAGGAGAGCTACACGTACTAGGAGGTGAGACGCGCATACCATGAGGAGGAGGAGAAGGAGAGCAGCGCGTACCACGAGGAGGAGGAAGAGAAGGAAAGCCGTGGGTACCATGAGGAGGAGGAGGAGGAGAAGAAAGCCGCGGGTACCATGAGATGAGGAGGAGGAGGAGGAGGAGCGCTGCGGGTACCATGAGGATGAGGAGGAGGATGAAGAGGAGGAGAGCTGCGCGTACTATGAGGAGGAGGAGGAAGAGGAGGAGAGCTGCGCGTACTATGAGGAGGAAGAGGAGGAGAGCTGCGCGTACTGTGAGGAGGAGGAAGAGGAGGAGAGCTGCGCGTACTATGAGGAGGAGTAAGAAGAGGAGTTAAGAAGAGGAGGAGAGCTGCGCGTACTGTGAGGAGGAGGAGGAGAGTAGGAGGGAGAACTGCGCATACTATGAGGAGGAGAGCTGCGTCGTACTATGAGGAGGAGGAGGAGGAAGAAGAGGAGAGCTGTGAGTACTGTGAGGAGGAGGAGAGCTGCGCGTACTAGGGAGGAGCAGGAAGAGGAGGAAAGCTGCGCGTACTATGAGGAGGAGCAGGAAGAGGAGGAGAGCTGCGCGTACTATGAGGAGGAGGAGAGCTGCGCGTACTATGAGGAGGAGGAGAAGAGAGGAGGAGAGCGGCGCGTACTATGAGGAGGAGTAGGAAGAGGAGGAGAGCTGCGCGTACTATGAGGAGGAGGAGAGGAGATCTGCGCGTACTAAGAGGAGGAAGAGAGCTGCGCGTACTAAGAGGAGGAGGAGGAAGAAATCTGCAAGTACTAGGAGGAGGAGAAGAGGAGGAGAGCTACACGTACTAGGAGGTGAGACGCGCATACCATGAGGAGGAGGAGAAGGAGAGCAGCGCGTACCACGAGGAGGAGGAAGAGAAGGAAAGCCGTGGGTACCATGAGAGGAGGAGGAGGAGAAGGAAAGCCGCGGGTACCATGAGGATGAGGAGGAGGAGCGCTGCGGGTACAATGAGGATGAGGAGGAGGATGAGGAGAAGGAGAGCCGCGGGTACCATGAGAAGGAGGAGGAGGAGAGCCGTGGGTATCATGAGGAGGAGGAGGAGAGCCACGGGTACCATGAGGAGGAGGAGGAGGAGGAGGAGAGCCACGGGTACCATGAGGAGGAGGAGGAGGGAGGAGGAGAGCCACGGGTACCATGAGGAGGAGGAGGAGGAGGAGGAGAGCCACGGGTACCATGAGGAGGAGGAGGAGGAGGAGGAGAGCCACGGGTACCATGAGGAGGAGGAGGAAGGAGGAGGAAGCCACGGGTACCATGAGGAGGAGGAGGAGGAGAGCCACGGGTACCATGAGGAGAGAAGGAGAGCCGCGGGTACCATGATGAGGAGGAAGAGAAGGATAGCCGCGGGGTACCATGATGAGGAGGAAGAGAAGGATAGCCGCGGGTACCATTGAGGAGGAGGAGGAAGAGAAGGATAGCCGCGGGTACCATGAGGAGGAGGAGGAAGAGAAGGATAGCCCGCGGGTACCATGAGGAGGAGGAGGAAGAGAAGGAGAGCTGCGGCTACCATGAGGAGGAGGAGGGAGGAGGAGGAGAAGGAGAGCCACAGGTACCATGAGGAGGAGGAGGAGGAGAAGGAGAGCCACAGGTACCATGAGGAGGAGGGAGAGAGAAGGAGAGCCGCGGGTACCATGAGGAGGAAGGAGAAGGAAAGCCGCGGGTACCATGAGGATGAGGAGGAGGAGGAGGAGAGCCGCGGGTACCATGAGGATGAGGAGAAGTGAGAGCCGCGGGTACCATGAGAAGGAGGAGGATGAGGAGGAGGAGGAGGAGGAGAGCCGCGGCTACCATGAGGAGGAGAAGAGAAGAGAGCCGCGGCTACCATGAGGAGGAGGAAGAGAAGGAGAGCCGCGGCTACCATGAGGAGGAGGAGGAGGAGGAGGAGAAGGAGAGCCGGGGGTACCATGAGGAGGGAGGAGAGCCGGGAGGTACCATGAGGAGGGGAGGAGGAGGAGGAGGAGGAGGAGAAGGAGAGCCGGGGGTACCATGAGGAGGAGGAGGAGGAGGAGGAGGAGGAGAAGGAGAGCCGGAGGTACCATGAGGAGGAGGAGGAGGAGGAGGAGGAGGAGGAGGAGGAGGAGAAGGAGAGCCGGAGGTACCATGAGGAGGAGGAGGAGGAGAGGAGGAGGAGGAGGAGGAGGAGGAGGAGGAGGAGGAGGAGGAGAAGGAGAGCCGGAAGGTACCATGAGGAGGAGGAGGAGGAGGAGGAGGAGGAGGAGGAGGAGGAGGAGGAGGAGGAGGAGGAGAAGGAGAGCCGGGAGGTACCATGAGGAGGAGGAGGAGGAGGAGGAGGAGGAGGAGGAGGGAGGAGGAGGAGGAGGAGAGGAGGAGAAGGAGAGCCGGAGGTACCATGAGGAGGAGAGGAGGAGGAGGAGGAGGAGGAGGAGGAGGAGGAGGAGGAGGAGGAGGAGGAGAGGAGAGAGAGCCGGAGACCGAGGTACCATGAGGAGGAGGAGGAGGAGGAGGAGGAGGAGGAGGAGGAGGAGGAGAAGGAGAGCCGGAGGGTACCATGAGGAGGAGGAGGAGGAGGAGAAGGAGAGCCGGAGGTACCATGAGGAGGAGGAGGAGGAGGAGGAGGAGGAGGAGGAGGAGGAGAAGGAGAGCCGGAGGTACCATGAGGAGGAGAGAGGAGGAGGAGGAGGAGGAGGAGGAGGAGGAGGAGGAGGAGGAGGAGGAGGTGAAGAAGGAGAGCCGGAAGGTACCAGGCAGGAGGAGGAGGAGGAGAAGAAAGGAGAGCCGGAGGTACCAGGAGGAGGAGGAGGAGGAGGAGGAGGAGAAGTGAGAGCCGCGGCTACCATGAGGAGGAGGAGGAGGAGGAGGAGGAGGAGAAGGAGAGCCGCGGCTACCATGAGGAGGAGGAGGAGGAGAAGGAGAGCCGCGGCTACCATGAGGAGGAGGAGAGTCGGGGTGGTACCATGAGGAGGAGGAGGAGGAGGAGGAGAGCCGGGATGGGTACCATGAGGAGGAGGAGGAGAGCCGGGGGTAGCATGAGGAGGAGGAGGAGCAGGAGGAGAGCCGGGGGTAGCATGAGGAGGAGGAGGAGGAGGAGGAGGAGGAAAAGAAGGAGAGCCGTGGCTACCATGAGGAGGAGGAGGAGGAGGAGGAGGAAAAGAAGGAGAGCCGTGGCTACCATGAGGAGGAGGAGGAGGAGTAGGAGGAGGAGAAGGAGAGCCACGGCTACCATGAGGAGGAGGAGGAGGAGGAGAGGAGGAGGAGAGCCAGGGGTACCATGAGGAGGAGGAGGAGAGCCGGGA